>NC_080079.1:6679643-6980956 GCF_949987535.1 Balaenoptera acutorostrata | reverse complement strand
AATGGAAATTTCTGGAAGTACAGGCACCTTTCACCCAAAGAGACTTACTCTTTAAGACTGATACAGAAAAGAAAGGCACATCACAGACAGAATGAGGGGTATTCTTGTCAAGCATGAGAGACAGAGTTAAACAGCAAAGCAATGTCTTTTTTTTTAATAGTTGAATTCCTGAGTGATCAGCTACTACTGCCTGGAAAAACCCTTCCAGATGGTACCATGTGCCTTCAAATAAGTGGCTGTAATAATAAAAAGCTACATCCACTCTAACGTATGTGGCATGGAACAAGTTATGAGAGCTCAGTACCGCTGACAGGCTCAGACTGTCCCCCAACACCCAATGTGAAAAGAGGTTTGAACCACCTGGAGACTTGAGGTTTCTGGGAATCTGCAGAGTAAATTGCGTTGGGTTTCCTGGAGTTGGTATGTTCCCTTAGCCTGTAAAAAGCTGACAGGTTAAGAAGGAGCCCACTTCCTGCTGTTCCACATGTGACTGACTCGGTGCTTCTTGGAAGAAAGTCTCTGTTATGGACTGAATGTTTGTGTCCCCCACCAAAATTCGTATGTTGAAACCTAACCCCCGAGTGAGATGGTATTAGGAGGTGGGGCCTTTGGGAGGTGATTAGGCCACCTAATCATTAATGGGATTAGCGCCCTGATTAAAGGGCCCATGAGAGCTCCCTCACCTCTTCTGCCATGTGAAGACACAGCAAGAACATACCAGCTATGAACCAGGAAGCAAATTCTCACCTGACACCAAATCTGCCAGTGCCTTGATCTTGGACTTCGGAGGATAGTGAGAAATAAATGTCTGTTGTTTATAAGCCATCCAGTTTATGGTATTCTGTTCTAACAGCCTGAACTAACTAAGCAAGTCTCTTCTAGAATCAAGACCCAACAGAGATAGTTCTATAAACAGGCCAAACATCCCACCCTTGTTTCAACTCATATTAGGTCATATTTAAAATATGCAGTGGCATTATCCACTGAAACTCATGAACATGGATATCACCTACTTTAATGGCTGACTAAATTCTTCTAGATTTTTCACTAGATGTTACCATATTGTGGTGGACGTGTTTGGAGCTACAAAATATTGGAATCTCAAGTGTCAAATACTATTTCAACCAAGTTCTAATGCATATGAGACAGCTTTCTAAATTGAAATCCTAGGTACAAAAATACAAGGTATATACACAAGCAATGGAGGCAGGGAGAGAAAATGCTGGAAGAGTCCCATTTGCCAAATTCCATGGACACTTTAGCAAAAGGTGTCATTACTTCCTGATTCCCATTGGTTCCTTAAGGATGTATTTTTAGAATAAAATTATTGAAGATTTGAAATATACAGTAAAACAGAAAAAAAGAAAAGGGAAAAGATTTACACAATCTCAGTTTTGTGGGGCTTTCTCCACTCCATCTCTTGTATACATAGTTTTTGCCTTTTTTCCCTCCATAATTTAGACTTTGTGTATGCAAGTTTGCGTTGTCAGTAAACATCACAGAATATACTTTTACTGTTGTTATTATACATCTTTCATAAATATTTTATACATTTCCAAAAATTCCATTTAGTGGGTGTTCCATAGTTTATATGGGCATCCTCCTGTTGCTTTAGACAGGTTGTTTGCTATTTTTTTTTCCTTTTACAACTTACATGGCAACTTAACTTGTGCATTAAGTGGTTTTAAATATATGTTTTAGATTATTCACTTGATTCAAGTATGAGATATGAGATTATTAGGTTTAAAGTAGGTAAGAATTCAGGGCTCTTGAGACTTACAGTGTATTTAGAGGATGTTTATCTCATAAATCACTAACCATAGGTAGTTGACGTAGCCAGAGCACTTAATCACATCAACCACCTGATTGGGTCCAACATTTGCTGGGTCTTTACATGAAGTGCCCTGTGCTAAACTTTGTGGGAGGAAATGAACTGACGACACTGTTCTCAGCCTCAAGCAGCACATCTTCTATTAGCTGGGGATTGTCACTAGAATATTTGTGCATCATCCATCATCTTCATCATGCCCGTTCTCTCCTCCTGGGCTGGTTCTTTCCTTATGCTCTCCCCCACCTCCTGCTCTGTGGACCACATGCCTGGTTTCCTTGCCCTCTGATTTTCAGTTGGGTCAATGGACAGCATGGACAGGAGATTAGAGAGAGGTAGGTGGAAGGAGAAGTCTTACCCCGTCCCCTGCCTCACTGCAGTTCTGGTGGCTTCTGCAGTGGCAGCTGCTGTGGGAGGTCCCTCCTCCAAGCTCTTGCTGGGCCCTGGTGGCACAACTCCCTCCCTTTGCCCCATAAGCTTTAGGGGTGGGAATGGTTTTTTACTGCGGCTGGTCTCTGAGTGCTTCACCACTCCTTGTTATTGCTTTGACCATCCCATCTCTGCAAAGAGTACGTTCATTAAACTCTCCTCCAGTTAAATTCTCTGAGCTTCATCTGTTTGTTTTCGAGGCAGATACACCTCCTACCCAGCTTAGGCTCCATTTGCTCACTGCCCCACTCCCGCACCTTCTCACCTGCCTGGCCAAGCACAGACTGCAGGGATGCTGACCACCTGCTCACCCCAGGCCAACAGCCAAACAGCTGCAACGTGCTCTTGGATTGAGTCCGTCCTCAAAATCAGCACATAACACTACTTGATGATTCTTCTAAACTTCTTTGGCATTTTTCCTTTCCTCATCTCCAAAATAACCATTTCATACGGTTCCTCTTTTCTCAAACCCCTCAGTACTCTTCCGTGTTCACTATCAGCAATTCACTATTCACTATCTGCTATCCTCCCTACCTTTGACCTCAGCTACCAACACTCTCCCACTTGCTGACCATATTCTGGCTGTACTGGTTTTTCTTCTGTTCCTTAAATGCATTAAGCTCCTAATTGCCTCCTACCTCCCTGAGAAAAGAGACACCCTCCTGTTCCCATCAGCCAATTTACCCAGTTACCTGCATTGGGACCCACACTCTGCACCAACCCTCTTACACTGTGAAAGAAGTGCCCTTGCTTCTACAGAAAGCAACTCTCCTCCTCGTGTTCTGCCTTCCAGCCCCTCTTGCCTCATCATGCAATTCCACACCCTCACTCCTGTAGGACCAGTTTCTCTATCCATCGGATCATCTCCATGAGCACTTAGGCATGTTTGATGAGTATCTCCCACCACCACCTAAACCCCTCCCTTGACTCCCCAGGCCCCTTGCTCTGCTCCCATCACATTAAAGCTTTTTGGAAGTGTTGATGCGTGCGTCCACCTCCTCCCATCCCATCCTCTCCTCGGCCACCTCCCCAACTGGGCTTGGTGCCCCAATGGTCCCCTAAGGCTGCTCTCATCAGGGTGCCCAAGGTCCCTCCAAACCGTCTAACACAATGGTCTTTTTTTGTCCTCATTTCATCTAACCTGTTAGCAGCATCTAACAGTTAACCACTCTCTCCTTGAAAGCATCTTTTTTCTCCTCGTGGCTTCAGGGTCACCTAACTCATTGATGGCTTCTTCCCAGTCTCCTTTGCTAGTTCCCCCTCTTCCACCAGAGACCCTAGTCTCAGCAGGCTGTCTTCTTTACCTCTCTCCACCTTGCTAATTTCATCTAGCTTCGTGGCTTTCAGTGCTACCTGGGGGTGATGAGATACCAGGTTTACACGTCCAGTCCTGATCTCTCCTTTGGGCTCATGCATCGGGCTTGGCATCTCCAGGCACCTCAGACTTAACATGGTCACACAGACCTCTTGAATTTGCACTGTCCTTCCTCAACTCACACACCAATCACATACGAGGGAAGAAATACAGGTGCTTCTTTTCCTGCCTTTACCACTGCAGAGAATCGCTCCACCATCTGCCATCTGCTCAAGCTAAACCCAACTCACTCTCTCTCTACTCAGCTTTCACCTGTCTCTCCCACACAAATGGCTCCACCTCCAAACTACACCCTCAATCCATGCATGTCGTTCCATCTCGCTGCTCCCAACTGGTCCCAGCTACCTCTATTTCTTACCTAGATTGGGGAAATAGCCTCCTAACTAGTCCTCCCGTGTCCACATTTGCCCCTTGCAGTACTGTACAACACACTGGCTAGTGTGATCTTTTAAAAATCTTTCTGCATCACTTCCTTGCTTTTTTCCTTGCCTCCATCAAACTAAGTCTCAGTGTACTGGGAATAAAACCCAACCCTTAGTCTGACCCAGAAGATCCTACATGAGCTGCCAGCGCCCCCGTCTCTATGGCACCCATGTCTCTGACCTCAGCTACCGACAGTCTCCCGCTAGCTGACCATATTCCAGCCTCCACACTGGTCTTTCTTCTCTTCCTGCTGTCCACTGACCTCCTCAGGACCTCTGTACCTGTGGTCCCCTGTGCTGGGAATGCAGCCCCTGGAGCATCTCAAGGCTGGCTCCTCCCTCCTGTTCACAGGACAGCTCAGAAGTCACCTCTTCCCTGAGGCCCCCCCAACCAGCTCACCTGCTCTTGCCTCTATTCCACTGCCTTGAGGCAGTTTCTTTATGGCACTGATCTCTTTATTTTGTTTACTTGTTTGTTGTTTGCCTTGTCTGCCCTTCCCCATCCCACTGGAACGTATGCTGCAGAGAGAGGAGCTCTGCTTTGTTTATTCACAATACTAGGTCCCCCATCCAGAACAGCGCCTGGCACATACTATGTGCTCAAAACTATGTGTTTAATAGCAAATGAATTCAGCAGAAACCGAAATAACTGTAACAACTATAACTTAAATAACTGCAACAGTCAGACGGGAAAACACATGCTCTGTGCCCTGAAAAGGAACGCAAATGTATTTCAGCTCTGAGCCAGCTGTATTATATAAGGATCTCAATGACTCTGGGAAGTAGGGATTGTTACCCCCATTTAAAAAATGAGGAAATTGAGGCACACAGTGATTGAGCAACTTGCCCAGAGTCACACAGGGCAGCTGTACTGGTTGGTTATGGCCTGAGTCCAGTTCTGACTTGAGATGCCTGTGACATATCAGTTATAGGATGTTTGACTATCACCCCATGGTGGTTAATTTTATGTGACAAGTTGGCTGGGCCACAGGGCCCAGACAATTGGTCAAACATTATTCTGGATGTTTCTGTTAATGGGATTTTTGGACGAAATTAACATTTAACTTGGTAGACACTGAATAAAGCAGATTGCCCTCCATAATGTGGAGGGCCTGGTCTAATCAGTTGAAGGCCTGAATAGAACAAAGACTGATGTCCCTCAGGCAAGAGGGAATTCTGCCAGCTGACTGCCTTTGGACTTGACTTGCAACTCTTCCCCGAGTCTCCAGCTTGTTGGCCTGCCCCATCTGAAGGGAAACAGGATTTGAATCTGGCTTACAGGATTTCAGAACCTATATTCTTTCCACTGGGCTATGGTGCTTCCCAAAAAAAAAAAAAAAAAAAAAGGAGGAAATGGGCACATGAGCAAGAGAGATATAAAGATGTGTAAGGTGCAAACAAGGAGTGAATCTATCTTGCCATAGTGGCAGTGACTGGGGACCAGGCTCAGCCCTCCCCTGGGCCTGATATGCTGGTCAGGTTCCTGACAAGAGAATTCCTGGGCCTGCTGAGGGCTGATGGTGTCAAGAGAGGGATGATTTCTGGCAAGGGTACAAGTGGGTTAAAAAAATCTTGCCAAAACCTGAGTGTTTTAAAACTCCAAATTACAAGTTGATGAAATCTGGCATCAATATACCCTGCGATTTCCCAGCATAACCTGTGAAGCCTCCGCCTTAGGACTCTAATGTTCAGATAAGGCCTTATCCCAAGACAGGCAAAGGGGGTTTGATGAGGTTGTTGTCACTCAAACTCCCACATTATTTCTGTGAAGATATAAGACATGGCCAAGAGGTGCTTGGTTGAAAAATTCGGAGTACTTAATCCAATTAGTAACTCAAGCCCTTAATGTGCTATTATGTCCAAAAATGCTTTTAAATTGCCATGTTTTAAATAGAAAGATGAAACAGATATTTTATTAAATATTTATCTCATTAATAAACACAAGATAATCATTGCTTTTTATTTTGAATTAACTTTTCCATTTGGGTTCAATGCACATTTCATAGATGTATTCTTTTCTCTTCATATGAGGGAACTTAATTACAAAAGCACAATTTGGCTTCTACTCTGTATGAAAATGAAGCAAATGAAATTGCTTTCCCCCCCCCAAAGGTTGTTGTGATGAAGAAACACAATTGAATGTGACAGTTCTCTGCTACCCAGGAATTGTTTTTGGATGAAGTTTGGGGATTATATGCAATTATACTAGAGTAAATTTTCCATGACCATTCATGTTCAAGGACTTATTTTAAAAATAAAAGGAAAGGCTAAGTACAGAATAAACAGAACCATGATAAGAATAAACAGGACCATGATAAGAATAAAAGGACCATGATGAAAAGTGTCCTTGCTATCTCTGTTATATCAGTATTACAATGTTATACCTGTGTATCAGAAATCAGTATAATGAAAAATGTGCAGCAGAAAACTGCTAATTCAATCTGTAGGAAATCATGTTGGCAAGGCACGGCATCCTTCTATACGTCCTTTTCCACGTCCCCAATATTCCCTCTTCCTCCTCGTTACATAGTTCTTCCTTCCTCACTCTATGGCCAGATAAGACGAAGTGAAAGCTGAGTGAACATGGTATCCGGCAACTTGGCACTGCACAGCACCTGCGGATGGACGGATAGTGCTGGCTGCTGGCTTACTCCCCCATTTGCCAGCAATTAGGTCTGCAGATGGCTTCTCCCAGAGAGAACCACGGCCCAGGAATGCTGCCTGAAGCCTAGCAGGCTGTGCACTGCACGACGGCAGGGGTTGGGCGGGGGAGAAGTGGACAAAATTCACACAGACTGCAGTGAGAATGGGGCCTTGGAGTTGTGCAATGTGCTGGCACACCCCACCCTCCAAACCAGCCCTCGCAGAGGCAAATCATCCCTTCTCTGGCTGGCCTCTGGGAGCTGGCCTGCAGTTCCTTATCTCTACTGATACCACTGGTACAGAGGGGCCTTTATGGTATCCAGCCCCAGACCCCTTTGCCCCTGGGTTGAACTCTGGGTTCATGCAGATTCTGAGCCACAACACTTCTTCCTCCGTCACTGTGGTCAGCTCAAGGCTCTCTGAATAGGCTACTGACTCAGTTTCCCTACTTGGTGACAGCTGGCTGCCCTGCTCCGTAGCCCAGTTCTTCACTCTAGGGTGGCACTTTGGCACACTTGCCTCATATATCTCTTGCTAAACTCCCTTCCATGGAGCCTGCATCCTGCCCTAATCCTACTCCGGAGGTCATGGTCAGATCTTCTGGACAATGACCCACTCCCTGCCAGACTTCTGATTTGTCTCTGCTGGATCCCATCATCCTGGCTGGATACCCCAAAATTCCAAAATCTGAGGCGAGCAGGAATGGTTGCCCCCCAGACACACTGTTTGGGGTTGCTTGGCTGTTCTCTTTATGCATCCCCCCAAAGCCCCTCCCTCAGTGGTGACTGGGTCCTTCGACCTGGCTTCCATCTCATTCTGGGAAGTGAGCAAGTCTCCATCCAATCCAGCATGCTGCTCCATCTCTGACAAGTGTCCCTTGAGAAATATTTCAGGAAAGAATTTTATCTGATCACTACAGGCAATGATCAAAGAAAACTAATTCCACTGTGTTTGTTACAACATCAGTGAAAGAAGTCAAGAGTATAGTCTCAGAAGGAGCATAAAGTATGCAATAAAGGCTAATACATAATTAATGACTATCATGTCCCTAACATGGTGCTCTTCAAAACCAGGCACACAATGTGTAATTATTCTTCACATCATCATAAAGTAGGGAGTGGGCAGATGCTAGTTGCCTTTTATAAATAAGGAAACGGGAGAAAAGCCAAATAATTTTTCGAGAGGAAACCACCACTGGAAAGTAGAATGAAACCCAATAACCTTGAAACCCAGTTGTGATGCACTTAAAATGTCAGTATAAATCTCCATCTCAAATTTCCACTAATCGAAGGCAATCACTTGGCATCTCTGTTTTACGGTATCTGGTGTTGAGAATCCCAGCGCTGTCACAAGGTTGAACCAGTTTACGAGTCACACAAGAAAATCAGTCTAATTACTTGCAAATGGCCACACAGTACCACGGGTAAGAGCACAGAAGCTGTGTCATGTTGCTTCTGTTGTAATCCCAGTTCTACAGCTCACTCACATAGCTCTTTTGTAAAAATGAATTAAATTAGTAGTTAGGTAACTGATGATGTTTTGATTACTATATATGCTTAGTATATATGGTGAGCACTATATAAGCAGAAGATCTTACGATCACATTATATTTATGTTTCATTCTGACCCCAAAATGGAATTAATTACTTTCTTGATCATGCATGCTTGTTATTCATCACAATTGATTTGAAAGATCTCTGGTTTAAAAAAAAATTAAAGGGAATTCCCTGGCAGTCCAGTGGTTAGGACTTGGCACTTTCACTGCTGGGGCCTGGGTTCGATCCCTGGTTGGGGAACTAAAATCCTGCAAGCGGAGTGGCCAAAAATAAACAAACAAACAAACAAAATCCTCTAAGTTGAATATATTCAACAGAATGATTCTACAAGTTCTAAAGGGAATGGAGGCATCTTTAGAATGTTGTGAAGGGGCCACAGATTCAAATGTCTCCAGGTATTATTTCAGCTTCAATGAAATTGAGAAGCAACCTGGTGTAAGACAATAGGAAAACCTTTTAAAGTAAAATTGGCTAAACAAAGCATGCTTTCAGGCAATGTTTAGTGAGCACTGGTTCATGATGAAATTGTTCTAATATATTTATTTGCACCTTTTTGGTGTCTTCTCTCTCACACTCACAAAAGAAAGTTTTAAATAAACATACAAATTAAATTACATTCCATGCGCAGGCCTTCTTTCATCTTCATACTTTAAAAGAACCTATAACTGATTCTAGGTTGGAGGTAAATTTACAGAACCAATCCTTTTTTGTTTGGATGATTCTAATTATTCTAGCAACCCCTCAGCCTGCAATTGGTGAGATACATTTGTGCCTTTTTATGTAAATCTAATTTGTGTTCTTGGGAATTTGGGTTTTTGTTTGTTCTCTTTTCTCCATTAGAGTGGAAACTCCTCAAGTGTAAGAACCATGTTTCAACTCAGCCTAATAATCAAACATATCTATTAAGCACCTAATTGTATTCAGTGCAGAGCTAGGCAAATACAAAGAGATTTCAAAGCTCAACCTTGCCTCTTGTTCTTGTAGTCTCAGAGGTGGCTCAGCTCAGTGAAATGCTCTGTAGACCCATGACTGTCTCTCTGAAGTATTTGCTGAGGGGTTCCACTGTGTCAGATCTCTTCTAAGTGCCTCATACCTATTATTTCATGCAATGTCACAACAACCCTGTAAGGCCATTCCTATTATTATCCCCATTTTACAGACCAGGAAACTGAGCAGAGGAGATGAAATACCTTGCTAAGGTGACACAGCTGGTAAATGCAGACCTAGGCTAAGAACCACGCTTTAGACCCCAGTCTGCCTTCTACACATCACACTTGTGCACAGAGGACCTGCAGTGGATGTAGCACTTCTGGAATTCTTGTGCAGACCTCCTCAACCCCCAACACAGCCACCTTCTAGAATATGAATTTCGGACACATATAATAATAATAGAAAAGCAGGTTCATTGGGTATAGGTATCTATTTTTGCTCCTGCCCCCAAGCTCTAGACATAGTAGGTAAAATATTTTTTAAAATATTAACTCTATAACATTGAGAAGAAAAAGAAATGTTAGTGATTTCTTGGATAAAAGGAAGTAGATGGGATAGGATTTATGGAAAACTGAGACTAGAGGAAATCATGGCTGCAGGAAACATTTCTCAAAAATTTACAGACCAAGTTGACAAAAATAAAGGTGAGCCCAAATGTTACTGGAATAGCACAACTTATAAGCTTGATCTAGTAGCTATATAGAATTTTCTAAACAAAAATAGAGAATTGTCATTCTCTTCAAACATCCAAAAAGCATTCACAAAAATTAAACATGAATTATGCTAAAAATAAAATCTAAAAAAATTCCAAAAAGCATAAATCTCAGAGGCCACCTTTGTTGCCCATACTGCATTAAAATCTGACTAGCAATAAAAGATAGAAAAGAAAACACTTTGGAAAGGAGGGTAAAAATACACCTTTTAGACTTCCCTGGTGGTGCAGGGGTTACGAATCTGCCTGCCAATGCAAGGGACATGGGTTTGATCCCTGGTCGGGGAAGATCCCACATGCCGCAGAGGAACTAAGCCTGTGTGCCACAACTACTGAGCCTGCGCTCTAGAGCCCGCAAGCCACAACTACTGAGCCCACGTGCCACAACTACTGAAGCCTGAGCGCCTTAGAGCCCGCGTGCTGCAACTACTGAAGCCCGCGCACTCTAGGGCCCACGTGCCGCAACTACTGAGCCCACGTGCTGCAAGTACTGAAGCCTGCGCGCCTAGAGCCCGTGCTCTGCAACAAGAGAAGCCACTGCAATGAGAAGCCCGCACACCACAACAAAGAGTAGCCTCCACTCGCTGCAACTAGAGAAAGTGCACACACAGCAATGAAGACCCAACGCAGTCAAAAATAAATAAATAAAAATTTAAAAAAAACACAACCTTTTAATTTGTTCTTATTATTTATAATTATTATTTAGAAATGAACAGCAAGTGCCATGTATATAAATAGTAGCAAAGATATACAGTGAGGGCAATTTTACTAGGGTAGTGGATGGAGATGAAAAGAATAGAATGGACTGAGGAGTTATTTAGAAGCAAAAACAACAGAACTTGGAAACAGATTTGACTGGTCCCTGCCCCCGCCTCTCCGGGCCCTTTGCTGCCTGGGTCCACAGCCTTGCTTTCTCTGAGCAAGATTTTGTTGGCTTGTTCAGCACTGGATCCCAGGGCCTAGCACAGACCCAGATCCAAGCTAAGTTATTCATATATTTTCAGTGAAAATATTTTTTTTAGGCCTGTCCACTCAGTATGGAATCCTACCCAATGAGGCCACTGACATTTAGTTACAACACTTTCCCATCTCCAGCAAATACCACGCCTGGCCAAAGCTTTGAGAGATAAAAACCATCTCACCTTTACAAATACTCTGCAACTGACAAAACTCTTCAATGTAAATTATCTAGTTTTTATCCTTAAAACAAGATTATTCTCATTTTTCAGATGCTGAAACCGAGACCCAGCTTATCTAAGGTCACAGCTGGCAAGTGGCAGATCTAATATTACTTGCTATGCTAAATGAAAATTGAATAGTCTATGAAAATAAGTAAATAAGCTAACATTTATTGATCTGTCGAGTACATACTATGTACTAAGCACCATGCTGGTGTTTTTTTTTTTTTTAATAATTATTATCTTATTTTGTCCTCAAAAGTACTTTGCAAGGCATTTGTAATATACATTCACTGTCTAAACTAATGAGAAAACCAGATAGGGATCTGTCCAAGGTCACAAGTAGATCAGCCAGACTTTGAACCCAGGTCATGAGTTCAAGGCTCCTGCTCTTTTCTAAAGGCACACAGCCTCTCATCGGACCCCATGGATTCAACCTCACCATTATCAGAGCACTGTAAGAATTTCAGAGCAAGTAAAAATTTCAATGCAATTTAATTATGATCTGGATCTTTTCTTAAGGAGGATGCTGTTTTTGTAGTATGAAAGTGATGATGTTTTATGAAACTAACTAAGCTAAGGGACTGTTTGAGAAATTGAAATACTATTGATTGCTTAATAGCTGCTGCATAAATTATCTGGGACACAAATCTCCTATTACTCTTTGAAGAGCAAGAGCCCAATATCTGGAAGAAGCTGGACAAATGATAGCACACGCATATTAGAATCCAGTAGAAAGGACCCACAATAAAAGTGGTTTATAAATATTTCATAGGTTCAATAGCTATTTCCCCTAGAGTTCTAGTTTTTATAACCATCATAATCAGTTATTTTTAAGAGAATATTTGGAATAGAACCTTAAATTCTGATAGGTAACTACAGCAATATTATAAAAGCACAAATCATCTGGATTAATTTTATGTGAACTGTAGTCTAATTTATTGATTTAAGAAATAGGTTTGCAGGCAGAAGCAATTCTTGGACACCTTAATATGGTAAAATGAATAGCTCTAATTACTGAGTGTGACACCCACTTTGAGTTTGCTACAAATTTTAGAGCCATAAATTGTAAAGCTACTTCGTGGTCCATATTTTAAGTGTTCTGAAATTGGGATCAATGTCCAGCTACACATGAAAATTGTCCTGAAAGAATAAACTGTATGTTCCCATTTTTTCAGCGGGAAATGAAAATATTGAGGAATTTATGTTAGGATAAATAACAGCTTGGTAACTGGGCTCATTTATTCATTCTTTTACTCATTCACAAGTTCAAGGAGCATTTATGGGATTGCTACTAAGTACCTTTAGGTTAATTGTTTTGGGGAAGGAGAAAGGTGTAGGTAAGCTGGAGCAGTATACTTCATTGATTAGTATTCCTTAAAAAAAAAAAACTTTGACACAGAACTGACGTACAATAAACATGTTTAAAGAGTACAATTTGATACCGTCTGACATTTATATACAACTGTGAAATCATCATCACAATTAAGATAATGAACATATCCATTACCCCAAAACTTTCCTTATGCCCCTTTGTAATCTTTCTCTCCCACCTCTCTCCACCAGCCCATTCCTTTCTCCCTTCTTTATGCAACTGTCAGCATATAATTTCATCTATATATGTTACAGATTCAACAATACAGTTTTGTAAATATTGCTTTTTATAATCATATCTTTCAAAGAAGTTAACAGAAGAAAGAAGACAAATGTATGCATAAAGTCTTTTATATTAACCTACATATTTATCATGTAGGTACTCTTCATTTCTTCATATGGATTTGAGTTACCATTTGGAGTTATTTCCTTGCTCCAATATACCTCCATTCCCTAGCACCTCCACTGTGTTATTATTGTCACATATGTCACATAATTATATGTTGCAAGCTCAATAATACAGTTTTATAATTGTTGTTTGTGTAATTCTCTTTTAAATCAATTAATAAGAGAAAAAATATATTTATACTTTTATAATTACCTTTACTGGTTCTCTTTATTCCTTTATGTGGATTTGAGTTATAGTTGTTATTATTTTCTTTCAGCCTGAAGAACTTCCTTCAGTATTTCTTGAGCATAGATTTTTCTGCACTTTGCTGGAAATAAAGGCAGCCTCTCTGCCACATCCTGGTAGAACTACCACACAGTGGAGCTGGCAGGAAGGGGAAGAAGGCAGCAGTTGTAGGCTAAAATTCCACAGGCTCCCACTATTCCTTTCAAGATTCAGTAGTTTCATTGAATAACTTCTCAATCTGTTGTCTGTCGTTGGTCAATTCCTAGAGTCCCGAAATGATTATTTGTGACCATTTTCTAGTTTTATGTTGCTTTTGGGGAGGAGAGGATTTGCTGAGACCCTCACTCAACCATTTAGGAGTCTAAAGCTACCATCTAGATGTTTTTTGTTTTTGTTTTTTGTTGTCCCAGCAGTTCTTGGTTCTCTTTTTCCTCTTTCTGTGCCTTCTTTTGGATTAAGTAATTGTTTTTTTAAATTCCATTTTACCTGCTTTGTTGGTTTATTAGCTATTGCTTTTTATTATGTTATTTTACTGTTTGCTTTAGGGTTTATAGTATATATATTTAACTTTTTACAGTCAACCTTCAAATGTTATTACACTGCATCACATTTGCCATAGGAAGCTTACAAGAATATACTTCCATTTCTCTCTTCCTGGCCTTTGTGCTATTGTTATATATTTCACATATGTTATATACTATCAACCCATCATACTTTGGTATTTTTTATTTAAGTAGTAGATTATCTTTTAAAGAGATTAAAACAATATGAAAAAAATCTTTATATTTAACTTTGTACTTACCATTTTTGGTACTCTTCATTTCCATGTGTATTTCCATCTTGTATCATTTTCCTTCTGCCTGAAGGACTTCCTTTAACATTTCTTGTGCTCAGGTCTGCTGGTGATGAACTGTTCCAGCTTTTGTATGTATATGTACGTACTGCCTTTATTTTGAAAGATATTTTTGCTGGGTAAAGATTCTAGATTGAGACTTTTTTTCTCTTTTCCCCCCAGTACTTTAAAGATTTTGCTTCATTGTCTTATAGCTTGCATTATTTCCACCAAGAAATCTGCTGTCATCCATCTTTGTTCCTCTGTGTGTGATATGTTTTTTTTCTGTTTCTTATTTAAGATTTCTTCTTATCACTTGTGTTAAGTGATTTGGTTATGATGTGCACCGGTATAGTTTTATGCTTCTTGAGCTTGGGTTTGTTGAGCTTCTTCTATCTATGGGTTTATAGCTTTCATCAAATTCGGAAAGATTTTAGTTATTGCTGTTCAAATATTTTTCCTTCCCTGCTCTTTCCTCTCCTTTAGAGACTCCAGTTATAGGAAAATTAAGTCACTTGAGGTTGTCCCACAGCTCACTGATGCTCACTCATTTTACTGTCAGTTTTTTTTCTGTATATTTCCTTTTTGATAGTTTCTATTGCTATGTCTTCAAGTTTACTAAGCTTTTCTTTTGATGTTTAACCTGCATTAATCCCATCTAGTGTATTTTTAAGTCTTTGATGTTGTAGTTTTCAACCCTAGCAGTTCGACTTGTGTCCTTTATTTATGTCTTCCATGTTTATGCTTAACATATTCAGTCTTTCTCTAGCTTCTTTATATAGAATATGGTCACAATAACTGTTTTAATGTCCTTGCCTACTAATTCTATCATTGATGTCATTTATCCATCAGTTTCAATTGATTGAATTGTATTTTTCGGCTTCTTTGTACGCTTGGTAATTTTTAAATTATTTACTCATTCATTCCTAAAAATATTCTTGAGCTTTGATCTGGGACCCAGTTAAATTATCTGGAAACAGTTTGATATTTTTGGGTCTTGCTTTTAAGCTTTGTTAGGTGGAACCAGAGATGTGTTTAGTCCAGGATTGATAACCCCACTTCTGAATCAAGACCCTTCATAGTGCTCTAATATGCCATGAATTATGAGGTTTTCCACTGTAGCTGTTAGAAATAGGCACTATTCTCTGCCCTCCATTAACTTCAGGCACTATTCTCTCTAACCCTTTTGGGTGACTCCTTCCCTTGCCTTGAGTAATTTCCTCATATGGATGCACTGATCAGTTCTCATTTGAATATTCTAGTGGGACACTCTGTAGAGCTCCAGAACTCTTTTTGTGCAGCTCTGTCCTCTACAGTATTCCTCTCTGACTGTCTCTTAGTTGCCTTGGCATCCCAGGACTCTCTGCCCCGTCTCCTCAATTCAGGGAGTCCACTGCACTCTGCCTAGATTTCCCCCTCCTGTGCTGTGGCCTGGAAACTTTCTCCAGGCAGAAAGCTGGGGCAATTATAGAACTCATCTCATTAGTTCTTCACCTCTCGGGAATCTCTTTTCTTAATTGCTTGATGTCCAATGTCTTGAAAGTCATTGTTTCTAATAATCTGTCTTGCTTTTTAGTTGTTCTGGTGGAATAGTAAATCTGTAAAACCTGTTACTTCATCTTGGCCAGAAGCAGAAGCCTGATTAATATTCTTTTGAAAACACTCTTATTACAACATTTTATTCAACATCCACTGTGTACCAGGCATTCTGCCTACTATGTTCATGGTCCCATGAGGTTTTGTTTTTGTTTCTTTTTTTATTTTTCAGGAGGGGCAGGGGGGAAGGAAAGGGGGGTAGAATGCAAAAGTGGTAAGACATGATCACCCCACCCCCACCCCCCTGCAAAGGAACTCACAATCTAGACAAGATATATTCACAGTTCAGTGTAAAGACAACTAACACTACAAAGAAGATAAGGACCTAGAAACATTTATTCAACAAATACATTTGAGGGCCTATTCTATTTGCTGTGAAGCTGAGTGGTGAACCAGACAGACACAGGCCCTTCCCTCATGAAGCTTACTTTTTAGTGGAAGATTAAATAGGGTAAAGGGACAGAGAATGGCTGGGGTGCTATTTTAAAAGGGAAAGGCTTTCTGAAGCAGGACCATTGGAGGAGAGACCTGAATTCAATGAAACGAGTAGTAAGAACAAGTGACCTATAAATTAATTTCAAAGGAAGAGACTTCCCCTTTTAACTGGGGTGATCAAGGGAGGCTCATGAAGGTTACATCTGAATTTCCACAGGACTTTCATAAAGAATGACTCACTGCTGGTGAGGGGGGCAATGATAAGAAAGGGAAAGGCATTTTTGTAAGACAGAGAATAAAGCTGCTTGCCTGGAACTGAGTATTCCAGGATGGGGGTAAGTGAAATGTGGAGGAGAGAATCAATCTTAGGGCCCAACTGCAGAAGGCCTGAATGGACAGGCTAGAGAACTTCTGGTCTTTGCTTTTCTGAAATGGTGCAGGAAGTGAGGCAATTGAAGTTTTAGGATGACTACTCACGCCTACATGTATACAGGATAAATCAGAAGCACGGCACAAGGATGGAAGAAGAGGCAGGAGCCGGCCCACCAATGGCCGTGTGGGAAGGCGTGTTGGACCTGGAGGGGGATGGGAAGATGGCATCACAGCTCAGAAGAAGAATCAGCAGTTCTTGGACTCTCAGTGTGGTGCTGGGCAGCCAGGGTGTGAGGGGTCTGTGATGTCACCAGTGTCCAAATTCACTGTAAAGGCTTAAACTCAGTGACCATAGAGTAAGATGGCAATAGAGCCTTTCTGCAAAGAAAGACCCAACTTAAAAATATCAGACTGTTTTAGTTTAGTTTTTTGCTGTGCCTTTTCTTAATCCACAGATAGGACAGTGATGCCAATGGGCTCTTGTGCTGTAACAGACTTGATTTTCAAGTGAACAGCTCCAATCCAGCATCTTTGAGAATCTGAAATGTCCCACTTTCCAACTAAAAGTACTGCATTAAAAAAAAAAAAAATCACCATTTTCAGAAAGTCTTTTTAGTTTTCCTATCAGGCCAAAGATTTCTGAAAAGACAGAGGCAAGCTCCTTTAGACATCACATAAAGCTAACTACGCTCGCGGGACAATTGCAAATGAACTAAGGGAAGCTGCGGCCAAACAAAATGCGACAAACAACTGTCATATTCCAAATGGTCAATCAAAAGCTGGAACAACTTGAATGTAACACAAGTTCATTATGATGAAAATAATGATCTCAGGACAAGAGATACTTAATGATTTGCAGATTTAAGTACGAAATAAATATTCATCCATGTCCAACGGTAACTTTCAAGCTCTAACCATTTTGTGTGGCTGAGAGTATCACCTGGAACTGTGGGGGCACTTTTAAAGTGAAAGGGGAAGCAAATAATTCATCTTCATTTTAATTTCAATACAATTGCAGAATACACTGCTACACTAGAAACATGAATGATACACTGAGGGGTATCTTTTTTACATTCCAGAGTATCTCACTGTTTGGGCAGAATGGTTCTCTTACCGGAATTGTTCACAAAGCAACCTATTATATGGTGAGAGGTACCCTCCGGGCACCATTGAAATTAATATGAAAGGAACAATCAAGAATGCCAAGTGCAGTGCATAAAATGCAGGTAGGTGGTGGAAGACAGATAAGCAGCCTAGGAGGTTTAAGTTGCAGAATCTGAGGCTGCAGAGAGATGTGTTATACAATTTACATTACAACCAGTCACAATTTTAGAATGGGCAATGAAAAGCTCATATAGTTAAGTACTGAGTCCATAAAAAAACACAAAAAGCTTTACAACACAAGGGAACTAAATGACGGATAAACAGACAAAGAAGATAATCAGAGAGCAGGAGGAGAAAGCTTTCACAAAATTCCTCTGGTTTTGGCAATTTAACCCACACATCACAGGTAGCACTGTCTCTACAGTGGGATTATTTTACAAGAGGCTTTCTCAGCCTTGGAACTATTGACGTTTGGGGCCAGATAATTCTTTGTTGTGTGGACCTGTCCTGTGCATCATGGGATGTTTAGCAGCATCCCTGGCCTCTGTCCATTAGTTGCCAATAGCACCTCCTCCCTCAGTTGTGACAACCAAAAATGTCTCCAGACATTGCCAAAGTCCCCTGGGGAAGGGGGAATTGCCCCCATTTGAGAACCACTACCTTAGAGAAAGCAACAGTATAAACTACTCCAGTGAATTATTTCCCCCTGGAATCATATGCACTTTGCCCTTTAAAGAGTATTAATTATAACCAAATGCAAATTTTAGTCAAAAAGTCCCATTGCACACCAAATTAATATGAAGGGTAACCTAATAGTAGTTTAAAATAACCAGTTTCCATGAGGTCTAGAAAATCTCTTTGCTGCTTTATCCCTCAATCTATCTTAAAACACTGGGAAAGTATTTGGTTTCCTATCCATTTGTGTAGCAAGCAATACTTTTTTGTCGCAAAATAAAACCCCAGACCGGCACCCTCCTAGGATATAGCAGCTAAATAGTAGTTCAACACTTTCTCCACTTGATGAGATATAAAGAGAAAGCCAGGTGTATTTTGTAGATGAGAGAGTGAGGGAGAGAGGTTTGCATTTACCCTGAGACACTGAAGCAGCAGCAAGAGTCTCGTGGTCATCAGGCTATCAGAGATTTCAAGAAGCCATTTTGATTTTTCCTTGAAGGTTACTTTCTATTCATTTATTTTTTATTTTAAATATTACCGTATTTTTATTCGTCTCACTGATGGATGTTCCTTCGTTGCGGCGGCAGCGAGGTGAAAGAGGACAGCGGGGAAAAAAGGAAACAAAAGCAAAAGTCACCTTTCTTCATGCACGCACAAGGGTGGTGATATTGGCCGAAGGTGATGGCGAAAATTTGTCGACGTGCTCGCTCCGGCTGAGGTCAACCTGCTGTAAACCTTGGATGGAAGCGCATTCCGGGGCCCGGAACTGGCCCAGCATGGGGAGTGAGGAAGCCGTTCCCTCCCCAGCAGTCAGTCGTACCTCGCCCAGCGACGGTCCCGGTCCCCCGTCTCCGGCCGTGACTGAGCGGAGAACACGCACCAGGAGGATGGGGTCTGGCGACGAGTCCCCTCCGCCCTGCTCTCCCGATGCGGCCCACTCACTGGACTGCCGGTTGTTGAAGGTTACTTTTTAAAACTGCGTGCTGTCTGCATGGTTATTGCTGTCAGTTAAGCTCGTTTCTCCTGGTCTTTTTTCTAACCTAGAAATAGGGCTAGATTTTAACTCTACGAGGGCAGGGATCATGTCTTGTGTGCCTTGCTCACCCCTCTATCCATAATACCTAGCCCAGTGCCTGCACTATAGCGAGCATACAACGCACGTTTCTTGAATGAATGAGGACAGAAATGCCAACTTTGAAGCAAACAGATTAGGATGCCAGCTCCTTAACAACAGGGGCCTTTTCTTATTTCTGTGCCACCACCAGCTCTGTGGTTGGTGGTTGGTGCACAGTGGATGGTCAGGAATGTTTGTGGAACTCGTCTGAATGTCAGGTCTCTGCCTGTATCTTTTGGGCAGCAAAGCACATCAGGGCAGCACAAAGCCAAGGCAGGTGTGCTGCCTGAATCTGGTGACCACGCTCATCCATTTGGTTCTGTCCAAGTACAACACAAAGACATATTCCACCATGAGGAAACAAATCAAGACATCCGAGCGGAAAGATTTCAATACGCGCTTTGCAAAACCACATTGTCACCCTTCTGACAGATGAGGAGGTGGATTTGGTCCCTCAGCATCATGGTCTCACTCCTGGAGAATTTCTCAAGTGCCATAATAGCCACCCATAGGGGATGTGCTATCGTTGGTCGTGCTGCAGTCTAGGCAAAGGCTGGGAACATACTGTGCAAATTATATCACCACAGGCATCAAGGAGCTTATCCTCATCTTAAAAGGCATTATCTCTCATGTTGAAACTTTAACAACACATCTACAACGAAAAATCAAAAGTGTGGGGCTTCCCTGGTGGCGCAGTGGTTGAGAATCTGCCTGCCAATGCAGGGGACACGGGTTCGAGCCCTGGTCTGGGAAGATTCCACATGCCGCGGAGCAACTGGGCCCGTGAGCCACAACTACTGAGCCTGCGCGTCTGGAGCCTGTGCTCCGCAACGAGAGGCCGCGATAGTGAGAGGCCCGCGCACCGCGATGAAGAGTGGCCCCCGCTTGCCACAACTAGAGAAAGCCCTTGCACAGAAACGAAGACCCAACACAGCCATAAATAAATAAATAAATTAATTAATTAATTAATTAATTTAAAAAAAAAATCAAAAGTGTGCCAAAACGCAGAGCTGCTGGAGGAATAAGATGTGGCTCTTGGGGAAGGCGTGGATTCTCTCTAAGCACAGAGGGCCCGGCCCGTGGCACTGGGGTTCGCACTAGGCTGCTGGAATGACAGTGCCCAGAAGCTACTGTGAATGGTAATGACAGGCAATAAAATACCCCTTTAAAAATCCAGCCAAAGATAAAGACATTAGATTGTAGCAATGCTCCCAAAACCAACCATTAGTACGTTAGCATAGACACAATGAGAAGACGCAACTAAAAATTATTTTCAATCTTACCAAATACTCGCAGGGAAACTAGGCCAAGAAAGCAATCAAAATCAAATAGAAGCAACGTGAGTTTATATAATCCAGAAGTTCAAAAAAATCAAGAAATGCATCGCAAAGATATTTCAAGAAAAAACAATTAATGAAAGCTTCATTAAGATGAAGAAAGAAGAACACAATTCTTCTCTATTCCCCCCAACCCAACCACTGTTACTAGGAACAGTGTCATATTTTGTGTGGGAATTCCAGGACGTGATCATAAAATACAACACCAATTTATGCAATTTGAGTTAAGTTTGATTGTACAACATACGTGACAGACCTCTTGAATTAACTGCATTAAACGTTTTCAGTTATAGAAAGAAGATTCATGACTCACAGAGGCCATAAATGAAATACGGCACAGGTAGTAATGACTTGAATTGCATTCTTGAGTCTTTAAAGATAAATTAGTCAACAATGAGAATGTGATAGCTAACGTTGCAGTTAGTTACAGGGATAACGCGGCGACCTACATAACTTACTATTTTTAAAAAACTTAAAATTTACACAGGTTAATAGCATAAAAGACTCTTCACTCTCACGGCAGCAATGCAGTTCTATTAATGCACTAGTGTGGCCTTCTTATAATTGCTTAACTCTTCACACGCAAGTAGAATTACTCATGTTAATTCTCTGACCAGGAAAGGCGCAGATCAAACTAACGTTCACTGAACATCGCCTCATCCTAGGCACTTGGACAAATGACATCACATTCGATCTTTCCACTGCTCCTCTGTGGTTATGTCACCGGCAAAGCCCATTAACAATTCCCAGGAAATAAAAATAGAATCTGGGCAATAAAATAAAGTCTAACCTTTTTTTTTCTCCTTATGCTCAGTCTGGTGTCACTTGCTCACAGGGGGTCGCGTGCAGACAGAAGCCTTGCACTCGGCGCTTCAGACCAGAGTTCCCGGTGCGGAATGTCTGCGCCAGTACCTCAGAAGGCGCCACACCACACTCGATTCAAGATGGCGGCGGCGGGCCGTGCGCAGAGACGCTGCGCCTGCCGGGCGCTGGATCTGGAGCGTGAGCCGCGCACCTGCCCCGCCTCGCGAGAACCCCGCCCCCTCCCCTCCCCACTGACAAGATCCCTGTACAGCAGCCCCGCCCACGGGCTGTCAGGAGAGCGCGTGCGCCAGAGCCCAGCTCGAACCAAACTTGCTCTCGTTCTAGTGACACGAGCAATACCAGGCAGAAGGACCCCTGTTGGGGACTGACTCGGGCGGGGGCGGGGGGGGGGGGGTGTTGGTAAGTTAGAGACCCTCCCATCCTGCAGATGAAGCAACGGGGCTGGTGGTGGTGATGTGGCTTTCCCGAGGCCACGTGTAGCTGCCCTTCAAGCCCTCTTCTCACTGGGCTAGATTTGGGTTGTGTCATACTGTGTCCCTTCTTCTGGGAAACCAGCTGCCCTCAGTCTCCAATAATCTTCCTGGTCTATGGGGTTTGTGTGTAACTGACGGCTGAATCTTAGTCCAGGAATTAACAGTTGGCCCAGGCAGGATGAGGTAGGGTCAACTGGAGAATCTACTCTGGGTTCTCAAGCCGACATGGACCACATGTGCCTAAACTGCAGCAGCCTCATTGCTTTGAGTAAGATAAGTCTGCCTGAGAAATGACCAACACGGGGAAACGATGGAGAGATGGGGAGAGAAACATTATCAACATCATTTTAATTGTACCCTGAAGGCAACTCTATCTCAAAAAAAGAAAATTTTGTTGTTAACTAAATTCTATTCTCTATTACAATTTCGTTAGTTTTCCCATAATACCCCTTTTCTGTTCTAGGATCCCATCCAAGATTCCACATTACGTTTAACCTTCAGGTCTTGGACCTCTCTGGGCTGTGATAGCTTCCCAGACCTTCCTTGGTTTTTGTTGACCTTGGCAGTGTTGAGGAGGACTAGTCAGGTATTTTGCAGTATGTCCCTCAGTGTTGGTTTGTCTGACCCTTTTCCCATGCTTAGTCTGGGGTTGTGAGGTTTGGGGAAGGAAGACTGCAGATTCATCATATTTTATCAAGGGTACATGATTGTCACTGACGATGCTGTGAATGCCCTTCAATCAGCAACCACCAAGAACACTGCTGCAGTTAAACGAGTTAGGTTTGTCACTCCCTGCACTGAGGGAGCACACACCATGGAGAGCTGTGGGAGTCTCAGCAGAGGGTGCTAGAAAGAACCTACCACAGACTTTGGGCTTTGGTTGGATGGTTTGGGGGCCGGTCTAAGGAACTGAGGGTTTCCTCTACACTGTAAGCTCTAGATGGACAGAGAGCAGGGCAATTCTATGATTGGTATCTATAGGGAGAGGATTCTAGCACAAAATTTTTCCTCCCCATAATTAATACTTTGTTGAAAAACTGACACCAAAATAGAAGATCACGGCTGTAAAATAAAACTACACTATCTGGTTAGATTAACTAGAATTACTGAACTGATGAAGCTTTCTGCAACAGAACGCAGTCAGGAAGGAGTGTGGATGACTACTGTTGCTTTCTTCTAAGTGAATATCCTTCCTTGAGCCTGGCTTTTCCTTCTGTCAGCCGGCACCAACACTGCTGGACATCCTGCAGAAAGAAGTGCTGTCTGAGCACGGCTGGACATGATGAATATAAGCTGTATTCATCTTGTAGCAGCCTGGACATTTTACATCTATAAAATCAGAATCTGGATTTTAAACTAGCTATTTCTTTTCATGCTTTTTCTTTTCCTCTTCCAAGGATGGATATAGTAAATCTCTAGCCAAAGGCTATTGATCCTTATCTATACTTATCTACCTACATAGACAGATATAGCTATATCTACATCTTATCTATGGGGAGGCTGCACACGGAAAAAGCTGTCATGGTGAAGAGGTGCAGTCACTCACTCTGGCTGAGAGAGGGTGGTGTGTGGTATTTTGTGGGCGGCATAGTGACCTCGTTTTTGCCCGTGCTTAGATAAAGGTATAAAGTGGCCTTGCTTTGTCTCACTTAATCATGGTCTCAGAATAACTGAGTTTGGTATCTGTGAGATTGGATCTCATCAGAGAAGAGCATGGTCTAACTGTGAGAGCCAGACCACCTTCTGAATGTCAGGGCCGTCTTCTCTGGCAGTGGTAGCCTCCAACACCTCTGTCTGCCAAGTGCCTCTGCTGCCTCATTCTTTCCCCACCCCACCTCCTTTCCACACTCTATTGTTTGGAAGGAAGTCACAAAGTGCAGGGGTGGGAGTCATGCTCCACCCCCTTGGGAGGAGGATGTCCTTGAACTTTGAAATCTTTTTCACTTGAGCTGGTTTGAGTCGGATTTTGGGAACCCCGGACAGTTCTGATGAGTGTTCTCAGGCCTCCATGTTCTCGTTATTAGGCCTGTTGTGCTTATTTCAGGTCCTCTTCTTTATGAAAACTTTACAACGAAGTCACCCAGGAGATTTCTTTGGAAACAGATTAAGGAAGATGATATGTCTGGACTGATGAATTGGGTTCTAGGTCTTTCCAAGGTTTCCTGTTGGCAGGTCCCCTGTATCAGCTAAGAACCAAATGTGCTCCTGGGAGGCTGGGTTGTCCATCACGCTCCAGACAGAAACTTACTTCGAAAATTCAACTTGAACAGAAAACCAAGTGCTATTCAATGTGTGTCCGTCTAGAAACAACAAGATGCCATACTAATGGGAGAGGAGTTTCGAACAAATGAATGAAGCAGCATTCTGGCCCTGAGCTGGAATGATCTGAAGAAAACAGATTGCTCTTGGAAAAAAAAAAAAAAAAAAATGCGCTTTTGTTCTGCACTAGAAAAGATAGAGTTCTTTCACTTCAGCAGTCAGTTTCTATTCACCACAAGCGTTCTCCTGTGTAGGAAAATCAATAAGGACAATAAATAAATGGCAATCTTATTGAGGGCTGCTTACTAAGTGATTAAATGTTTCAAACCCCAAATACTTGCATGCTTCAGGGATACAAATCTAAATGAACATATGTAAATGGAATTAATGCTCAAATAATTTTCTAGTTACTTAGCACAAATGTGCAATTATTAATACTGCCATAATTTATGTTTGAATATTTATCGCCATTTTCCTAAGCATAAAATCTTTAATCTGCTTTTCTGACATAATTTGAAAATAGACCTGGGAATCTTTTTAATTATCTTTTCCTTTGTAGTGGAGAGAGAAAAAAAAACCAAGAAAAGGAAGCCTTGCAGGAACGCTCGTTCTGAGGCGAGGGGGGATCATTTCTGACGTCTCCATTCCCCCCACCGGAAAGGGAAGCATACGGTGTTCCCAAATCCATGATGAATTTCGTACTGGGATGTCAGTTTATACTTCACTCTTTGTTGCAAAGTCCATGCAAATAAGGGTTTTACAGGTTATTTTTAAGAAAGGTTCTTTGAGTTATAATGAGGTGCCTGCAGGAGGGATACAGTATGAGTCTTCTGACACACTGACATTGAGAGGAAGGTTTACACCGCAGCCAGGAAGGTGTTTTCTGTCTGCTCTTACCACCTCCCACCCCCCCACTCCCGCCTCGTGCTCCTTGGTGAGCGTGAAACCGAGCAGCACCCTGTGGGGCTTCTGGGCATGGAAGCCTGTCCGTGTCCCTCATTCCTTGTTCGTAGGGAACAGACTCCAGCCTCCATGACCTTCCCTGAGTCCCAAAGGGCAGATTCATAGGACAGGTGCTAATCAAGGAAGGGAGGGGATGCAGAGACAAGGGAGGAGGAGCCAGGAAACGATGGTGCAGCCTTGGGACAGGGTCCTGGTTCCCCCTCAAGGGATACACAGAACAGTATCTTTGAGCTCTTTATAGAACTAAAACCCCCAACACATGGAAGATGTCAGCATTCTTCATTCCAGAGAAGGCCACCTGAGGCCAGATTATAGGAACTAGAGAAGCTCATCAAGAGATTACCTGAGACAAGATTAAAGAAGTGCAGGCCCAGCACACACCCTGATCTTATCAGCAACCCTGCCCTTGACCAATTGCTATAAACACTCCTCATCAAAACACAGTTTTCAAGGGCAGGAGCTCACTGTCTCCCCCTCTGCCTGGCAAAGCAATAAAGCTATTCTCTTCTACTTCACCCAAAACTGTCTCCGAGATTCGATTCGGCACCAGTACACAGAGGCCACGTTTTTGGCATCAAGCACAGGTGGGCCCTGAAGGCTACCTTCTTGGTCAGTCTGCATCATGCCTAATGCCAGCAGGGGTTCGTGTCCTGTTTATCACTCCCAGTTTGCAGTCACATTGCCTCAGTTTGAAAACTATGGTCCTTTAGGTGCTATCCAACTGTTTTCTAGACTTTGATGCAGGACAGAAAAGCCTGCATGCCTAACCTCTTCACCTACCCTTCCCTGCCTGTCATCCCCACTGGAAGGGAAATAAAGCAGACACTGAGAAAGGTCGAGAAGACAGGGGAATAGCCTCTTATATCTGCATCCTTTTTCTGAGAAAGAAGACTTGGGTCTGCATTCCCACTCACTTGCTGGATGATGTTGGAGAAAGTTATCTTTGAACCTCTGTTTCATCATCTCCTAAGGAAGGGGAGAGGGAAAGGAGAGGGAGAAGATGGAAGGACAGAAGAGGGAAGCAGGGAGGTGGGAGGAGAAAAGAGGAGTAACCTGGATAGTCTCTAAAGCTTCCTTCCAATGAGATTCTATGGTCCTGAAATTCCCAGATACTTCAATCCTTGTTTGCTATGCCTTCTACACTTCTCATGTGTCCTGCCAGCCTCATCTCTCCCATGTACTGGCTGCATGGTGGCCATGGTCCCACTCTTTAGGAAAGTCCAACAAGTTAAGATTAGTATGCAGAATTTTCATTGTCTACAAGCCTCCAAAGTCCCAGGCACCTAAGGACTGGAGGAAGTGAGCTGGGTTTGGATGTCAGTGAGATAAATGTAGTTCTAGTTTACTGAAAATTAAACTATACAGGATCAGGAAATATTGTTGACATTGACTTTAATAATAGAGAATGGAGAACCAGGTAAGAAGAGAAAAACCACAGAAAGTTGGTTTGGTTATAAAAAGTAAATAATACTGTCATTTATGGAAATTCTAATCATATCTCATTACTACACAGATACTTGTTATCTTGAAGTATATGTTAAATTGTTTAAATTTAAAAGTGTGTATTATTTATTTTGAATTAGGCATTTCATTCACTTTGTTCAAAGTACCAAAGTTTCAAAGTGTGTACAGTGAAGAGTCTTCCTCTGACACTCTCCCTCAGGGATGCAGTTCGCCTTTTCAGGGGCAAACAACATTACTAATTTCTTATGTATCCTTGTTTATAAATGCAAATATATAGATTAAATATATAGATTATTTTTCCTCTCTTTTTACACAAATGATGACACACCATAAGTTGTGTACATTTTATACCATTAAAAACATCAGCAGGTCACATGGGCTCAGCCTTCATAATTGCTCATTTGCTTAAGAAAAACTTGGCATATTTTGATTGTCATTGACTCTATTTGTTTATGTATATAATAAATACATGTACAGAGCTTACAACATGCCATGCCTTGTTCTCAACTCTTTATAAATATTAACTCATTTGATGCTCATCTACCCTGTGATCTATTAAAGGTACCCTAAAGGAGGACTCAGTTTATTTAATCAGTAGCTCTTGAGGGAGTTGTCCCACCCCCTAGGGGGCATTTTGGAAATTTCCAGTGGTGATTTTTGGTCATTACAGTGATTGGTTGGCACCACTGGCAGGTATTTGGTTAAGAGGTCCTGCAATGGATGGGATGGTCCCACTTGACAAAACATCATCCTATCCTTGGTATGACCTCTAAATGTCCTACTGCACATTCAGGTAGGTAAACACCCCACTCATGATTATCTAATCTTAGAATCCAGCACTGTTCAGTGCAGAAGCACAAAATACTTTTTGCATGGTTTTCACATACAAAGCAATGTCCAGGAATGCAACAATGATGAAAACTGAGGGAAGATTGTATTTTGTTTCATTGTTCACTTTATCACGAGTGTTCCCCTATTTCAGAAAATCATATCACTGACAATTCACCTTATGAGATTTGAGTCCTCAATGCAGTACACCTGTATCAGAGCAGACCATGTCCTTGCTAAACAGTCCACATCACCAAGTGGCTCGGGCGCACTTTTTCTCTCTAACCATGATTTGGAATCAAGATACCTAGAGATTAGTGTCAGGATATGCTTTCAAACACTGGTCAAACGTTTTCAATTCAATAGACCATGACAACACCAAAACCAGGAGTCACCCAAGAATTGCAGAATGTGCGGGGCTGTTATCTTCCGACTCACAGTGTGCCTTGCATTGCTCCTGAGAGAGCGCCTCACCTCTGGGCAAGTGGGAGCCTGGGGTTTGGTGCAGGCAGGACTTATAAAAGCCAGGGTGTGCGAGGGGGCAGGACCAATTATGTTTATCTCCCTGGCAAGAGTTGGCCCTGGAAGAAAAGAAGGACCCAAACATCTAGAGTGAGTGGACTGGAAAAGGGAACAGAAACTGTGGAATCAGGAAGCAGAGCTTAAAAGACTCTCGGAGAAAGCGAAGGTGGAGTGAACTTTGTGATAACCTGAGGGGGAACCAAGGAACAGGAGGGAGTTGCAAGGACCCCGGGGGTGGTTCCCCTTCCGGAACCAGCCTGGGATGTCAACCAACCATGAGGATGCACACGGCCACTTGCTCTAACTAGCTAAAGCCAAGGTTAAAGACTTCACAATCTGTTTTTGCAGAGGTGCTGGTGGTTTAATTACCATCCTCTACATGGACAATACTACTGCTTGAATTTGACAAAGCACTGGAGATAAAGGAAATGAACATTTAACTTAAAAAGACTGACAACTTTTTAATCGACTCTTTAGGGATTTAAACGTAGGATGAGCTATTTAGCCAGTAGTGTGTGTACATTTCTCGTAAATTTAACCTAAAAACGCTGGACTATTCTCCTTTAGTGTAAGATTGAAGATGAGGTTAACGTTCCTGGTATTTGCATCCCTACTGGTTTCATCTCATTCTCGCTTTCCTCTCCAATCCATCCTCAGCGTTCAGCAAGAGTGAATGTTTTTTTTAAATATACATCATCATGTCCCTTGCTTAATACCATTCAGTGGTTCCCCATTGAACTTAAAACCAAGACAAAACACAATTCCTTAGCATGATCTGTAAGTCCCTGCACAATCTGTCCCCTGCTTCCCTCTCAAGCCTCAAATTATACTGTTCTTTCCCTCACTCACCATTTTCCTGTTATATAGGCAACCATCACCTCTATTCATATGTTCCATAAATGTTCCAAGCTTTCTTCCACCTTGTGCCTTCCCATGATCTGCCATCTACAAGCTGGAGAACCAAGAAAGCTGATGGTGTAATCTAGTCCAAAGGCCTGAGAATCAGGAGTACTGGTGTCCAAGGGCAGGAGAAAATGGATGTCCATTTCAAGCAAAGAGCAAATTTGCCCTTCTTCCACCTTTTTTTCTATTCAGGAACTCAGCAGATTGGATGTTGCCCACCGGCATTGGTGAGGGTGGTCTGTCTTAGTCTGACTTAGATGCTAATATCCTTTGGAAAGACCCTCACAGACATACGAGAAATGTTTTACCAGCTATCTGAGCATCCTTAGCCAGAGAAGTTGACACACAAAATTAACCATCATACTGTCCATCAAATCAGCTCACTAAATACAATGAAAAAACAATGATCAACAACAGGAAGATATATCTGGGGGAATTTATTGAACTTTAGAAATAAAGAACACTCCACACAGAGAAAAAGACAAGACAAGTCTCTTTGAATGTGAAAAGTTAAGCTGGCCTCAGAGCTCAGGTCAGCAATATTCAATGCCAACAGACAGTGGAGCATCCATTATAGATTCTGAGGAAAAAGACATGTGACCCAAGTCTCTATGTGCAGCCAAACTGTCATTCATATATTATGACAACACAAAGACAGTCACAAGTACACAAGGACCAGGGAGATAAATTGCCTTTCTATGTGAATCAAAAAAGCCTGCTTAATGAAGAGGGGATGTAAAATAGGAAGCTATAGTTCTAAATGATTAAAGGTGGGCATTGAATCCACATAAATAAAGTTAAATAACATGGTAGTGATGTTATTAAATACAGAATATAAATTTATATGTAAAAATTTTTAATTTTTTAATGAAAAAATGAAAAATTTTACAAAAACTGTTACAAAGAGAATATAAATGTTTCATGCAAAAATAAAAACATAATGATAATAGACTGAGATTTAAAAATATATACCAATTAAATATACTAGATTGTACCAATTAAAATTAGGAAGAAAAGAAGTGAAGCAAGCAAAAGAAATGTAAGGGTACTAATTTCATCATAATGTTTTCATTTTCTAAATTGAGAAATGAAGAAAGATTTTAAACTATTGTTTAAAGTTGCAAAGGTAGCCATTTGTTAGAAATTAAAACAGACTGTGTGTCTTCTATATGCCTCCCAGAGCAATAAACAATCAAAAACAAGCCAAAATATATAGTGAAAGAAAGAACACAAAGAAAAAAATCAAGGAAACAAAAACCCCAGAAAACATTAAATAGAATTACAAAATTGAAATGAAACGTAGTTATTATACAATTCAATGCAAATGGAATCAAAAACTAAAGCCAGCTATATGTCCTTAGTGACAAACTTTGAAAGTAAAAGAATGGCCAAGGATACACCAGGCAGCTGCAAACAAAATAAAAGAAAGCAGTGTTTGCAATATTAATATTAGGTTGAATTCAAGGAGAAAAGTATTATAATGCTGAGGTACAAAATTCAAAATTAAAATATACGTTTTATTCATTTTTATATACCGAAATATATAGCATCTAAATAGATAAAGTAAAAATTGCAGGAAATAAAAGGATAAACTAATTGAAACAAAATAGTAAGGGGAGACTTTAACACACTTTTCTTAGTCACTAGTGACTTCCATAGACTAATATAAGTAAACAGACAGACACACACACACACACACACACAAACCACTGGATCTCATATAATTAATAGCAATTTCTTTTTAAGTGTCCATATATTTTTCAAAACTTGGGTAACAGATAAAACCTCAGCAAATTCTAAGAAAAATAAAAGGTACAGATTTTCTGACCATAATTCAGTAACAGTAAAATTGAATAGCCAAGGAGAACAATAAAAATAAAAAGCTCTCTGTGGGATTTCCCTGGCAGTCCAGTGGTTAAGAATGTGTGCTTCCACTGCCAAAGGTGAGGGTTCAATCCCTGGTCGGGGAACTAAGATCCCGCAGGCCTTTTGCCCCCCCAAAAAAAAAAGCTCTCTGCTATTAGTAAATGTACAAACATCTCCTAAACTACTCTTAAGCCAAAGGATAAATCAAAACCATAAATGTAGAATAGCTAAAAATAATAACAACAACAATGCAAAATAAATCCTAAAACTGTACCCAGATGAAAACATGCATTTTAACTTCTTTCACTACCAATCATTAAAAAATGAAGCAAATGAATTAGGCACCCAAATCAAGTGTTTAGAAAAATAACAACAAAATATACACAAACAGCAAAAGTAAGGAATTAATAAAGATAAATGCAGATATAAATGAATTAGCAAACAAAACTCAAAGAATTGATACCTAAAATCAAGAGCTGTTTCTTTAAGTGGAAAGAGAAAAACTCCAGAGTAAAATAAATAAACTACTTGATAGACTAATCAACAAAAAAGTGAGAAAGCATAAAAACACAAAATTAGAAATAAGAGTAGAAAAATAACCATAGATACAAAGGGAGTTAAAAGAATTCAGAACAATATTTTGCACAACTCTGGCTAATACATTTGAAAACCTGAATGAAAAGTCAATCATTATATTTCTGTCCCCCAGGTTGCCAGCCTCCCTTGCCAAAGGGACATCTGCTGGGGGCTTTTGGGAAAGTGTCTGCATTCCAGATAAAGGACAAACATGGATGCCGTAGCCCTTCCTCTTTTTTTTTTTTTTTCCCCCCTACTTTATTTATTTATTTATTTATTTTTGGCTGTGTTGGGTCTTCGGTTCGTGCGAGGGCTTTCTCCAGTTGCGGCAAGCGGGGGCCACTCTTCATTGCGGTGCGGGGACCGCTCTTCATCGCGGTGCGCGGGCCTTTCACTATCGCGGCCCCTCCCGTTGCGGGGCACAGGCTCCAGACGCGCAGGCTCAGCAGCTGTGGCTCACGGGCCCAGCCGCTCCGCGGCATGTGGGATCTTCCCAGACCAGGGCTCGAACCCGTGTCCCCTGCATTAGCAGGCAGATTCTCAACCACTGCGCCACCAGGGAAGCCCCCCTTCCTCTTTTTGAACACAGATGTACTCCCAGAGATGCTGCAGTTTCCTTGTAACCTTGAGAGAAAAGCGGAGACTCAGACGCGGGGCAAGGTTGAGTCACCGAATGAACTAACACCTTCTACCTCCAGGCTTCTAGTTGTTCATTTATCATTACGCTAGAAGTTTTAGTCAATGTAATTAGACAAGTGAATTAAATAAGAAATATAAACAATAAATAGGAGAAGGAAAATTATCATTATTTTAGATGCTATGACTGATAGAGCACCTGAGGGAATGAACTAAAAAATATTATTAAATATATAACTTAATAAGGCAGCTTGCTACAACATTAATATACAAAAATAAATGGCTTTATCACTTAAATACAATCACTAATTAGCAAATATAATGAAAGAAAATATTGGGACTTCCCTAGTGGTCCAGTGGTTAAGACTCTGCGCTTCCAGTGTAGGGGGCGCAGTTCAATCCCTGATCAGGGAACTAAGATCCCATATGCCAGATGGTGTGGCCAAAAAAAAAAAAAAAAGAAAGAAAATATCCCATTTATAATAGCAACAAGTTGATAAAATAACTAGGAACACATTTGGAAAAACAGGACTTAAGACTGCAAAAATTTACTAGATATATGCAGAAGTATGTGCCCAACAAATGGAAAATTGTCATTCTACTCAAAACCATTTCAAATGTTCATGTATTATACCATAAAGAAATCTCAGTTCTCAAAGGTAGAAATCATAAATTCCACTTTCTGACTATAATTGTTAAACTAGAAATTAGTAACTCTAAAACTTTGGACATTAAAAATTCTTTTCTAGATAACATAATTAAAAAAGAAAATTAAAATTAAATTATAGACTACTTAGAAACTGACAAAAATCAAGACACTACAAATCAAAGTTATTGAGATGTGGTCACAATACTATTGAAAAGAAATTGTATTGCCTTAAGTACATTTATTAGGAAACAGTGAAGACTAAAAATAATAAATGACTAAGAATTTTTTAAAGAACTAGAACAAAAAATCTTAAAATTTGTATGGAGACACAAAAGACCCCGAATAGCCAAAGCAGTCTTGAGGGAAAAAAACGGAGCTGGAGGAATCAGATGCCCTGACTTCAGACTATACTACAAAGCTACAGTAATCAAGACAATATGGTACTGGCACAAAAACAGAAATATAGATCATTGGAACAGGATAGAAAGCCCAGAGATAAACCCACACACCTATGGTCAACTAATCTATGACAAAGGAGGCAAGGATATACAATGGAGAAAAGACAGCCTCTTCAGTAAGTGGCTGTTAGAATGGGCATCATCAGAAAATCTACAAAGAGCAAATGCTGGAGAGGGTGTGGAGAAAAGGGAACCCTCTTGCACTGTTGGTGGGAATGTAAATTGATACAGCCACTATGGAGAACAATACGGAGGTTCCTTAAAAAACTAAAAATAGAACTACCATATGACCCAGGAATCCCACTACTAGGCATATACCCAGAGAAAACCATAATTCAAAAAGACACATGCACCCCAATGTTCATTGCAGCACTATTTACAATAGCCAGGTTATGGAAGCAACCTAAATGACCACCAATAGACGAATGGATAAAGAAGATGTGGTATGTATATACAATGGAATATTACGCAGCCATAAAAAGGAATGAAATTGGGTCATTTGTAGAGACATGGATGGATCTAGAGACTGTCATACAGAGTGAAGTAAGTCAGAAAGAGAAAAACAAATATCGTATATTAACGCATATATGTGGAACCTTGAAAAATGGCACAGATGAACCTGTTTGCAGGGCCGAAATAGAGACACAGATGCAGAGAACAAATGTATGGACACCAAGGGGGGAAAGTGGCGGGGGCCGGGGGTGGTGAATTGGGCGATTGGGATTGACATATATACACTAATATGTATAAAATAGATAACTAATAAGAATGTGCTGTATAAAAAATAAAATAAAATTCAAAAATTCCAAAAAAAAATTTATTTAGGTACTCCACCCTCAAAAATGTGGAGCATAACTCCCTACTCCTTTCGTGTCAGCTAAGTAGGGTAACTTCTTTCCAAAATGTACAGAATGGAAAGGGGGCAAAGAAGAGTAGCTTTACAGTGGAGACCTCCCAAGTACCACCTCAGCCAGGTAGTCAAGAGAGCAGCATCCAAGATCATAAATCATGTGGAGAAGATGTCCTCTTGACATGAGGTGATGAACACGGCCCTTTACCTCTATGATCTTCCTCCCAGTAACCCATAACTCCAGTCCTATCATGAAAAAATAATCACACAAATTTCCAGAGAGGGGCACCCAACAAGATGCCTGACCTACACTCCTCAAAACTGTAGAGGTCATCAAAAACAACGAAGTCTGTGAAACTGCCACAGTCTAGAGGAGCTCAAGGAGACACAAGGATTAAATGTCATGTGATGTCCTGGATGGGATCTTGGAACAGAAAAAGGACATTGGGAAAAAACTAAAGGAGTCTAAATAAACTATGATCTTTAATAAAAAGGTATCAGTATTGGTTCTTTAACTGTTACAAGTGCGCCATACTATGTTAACAATAGGAGAAACTGGGAGCCACGTATATGGGAACTCTCAATCTTTCCGAAAACCTAAACTGTAATAAAAAGTAAAGCCTATTTTAAAAAGACTGGTAATTGATGGAGCTAGGATATGGACAAAGCAGCTTGACTCCATTGCTCGTACTGTTAACAGAAAATAATTTTCTAGAAAAATAAAAATTATCACAATTTTCTTAACAAAGAGAATAAAAAAACCTAGATAGAACACTAAGCTCAGATAAATGTAACAGGCTGTCAAAATTGTATATCTCCACTTTTCCTCCTCCCTACAAAAAAAGGCAACAGGCCCAAATAGTTTAATAAACAAGTTTTCTTCCAAAAGAACCAATGACTCCTGTGACATTTATGTTGTTCTAAAAAAAAAAAAAGGATGGAAGTTTTCCCAACTCATTCAAGAGAGCCAGTATAATCCTCACACCAAACGGGACAAAAACAGCAGACACACATACAATAAACCAATGCTATTTGTGAACACATATGCAAAATTTGATGTAATAATCAATTTTATGCTGGGGAAGAGCAGAGGTAGGCCATGGTGTTACCAGAGAGGCCTGGGGGCTGCTGCTATTTAGCAACTAGTATGGAACTAGTTCAATACTTAATAGCTTTCCTTATATTCTGGCTGACTGTCAGCCCTGGTATCAGCCCCTTTATGTTGTGTATCTGAGCATACCTGTGTTTTCAAGTCTGTAAGTACAAAGATCAGGGGCTGGAAGGACACAGACCAAACTGCTAACAGGGGTGAGAGGACTGAGACCAGAGCCATGGCTGGTAAAAAAGGGAACTTCTGCGTTAACTCAATAATCTTCTGTTATTTGGGGAGTACAAAACTTGCCCTAACAGATATTAAGATATATTATAAAGCTCAGCATTTAAAAAAGTGTCATACTGACTCAGGAATAGGTAGAAATGTCAGTAGATCAGAATACAGTGTCCAGAATAGACTTGAGCATATATAGAAATTTAATGCATGATAAAAGTGGCATTTCAAATCAGTGAGGAAATGATGGATAACTCAGATGTCTAGCCATTTGGAAAACATAAAGTTAAATCTCTATCACATTGTTTACATTGAAATAGATTCGATGCTTCAAAGATTTAAATGTAGACGTATAAAACCATGAAAGGACTAAAAGAAGTCATGAGTGACTTGTATAATACTGGCATGGGGAAAGCGTCTCTGATACGGCAAGGAAGCTAAAACCCACCCAAAACCAGACAGTTAGGCTCCCGAAAAATTAAACACATTTGCACAATAAAGAATACCACAAACAATCAAAGATAAAAGATAAGCTTGGGAACGTATTTGCCACACATGTAGGATAAAAATGTGTATGCATTGTAAAAAAGTAAGAAAAAGTGAAAATCCCAAGACAAATTGGAAAGAGGAAGTGGTGGAAGGAGAAACAGGCAAAATCCTGCTGGAGTGCCATTTAGCGATTCTTCCTCACATATAAAACATGCTCTTTGGTCTAGGCACTCCACTTCTAGGAATCGATTCTCTAGACACACTCACAGGAATTGTGGCATTGTTTGTAATAAGAAAAAAACGTAGAAAAACCAAATGTACCCTATAGGGTACCGATGAAAGAAATGGTAGTATATCAATACAATGAAATACTCTGCAACCATCAAAAATAAAAAGGTAAATATAGGTGCGCTGACATGAAAGTCTCCAAGATAATTATTTAAGTGAAAAAAAGTTACATAGCAAAGTGGCCACATTTTTATAAAATAATTAGAATACATACATTTGCATAATTATAGAAAAGGATCTTGGAGGAGCATATACCCATCTGGATACAAGGATGATTTCTGAGAAGTGAGAAAAAAGTGGAGCGGAGACATCTCTATTCTGCTTCTTACACTTATGCATAGTTTGAATATTTTTACAGTTTGCATTATACAATAATTAAAATTCAAAAATAATTTTAAAATTGTTAAGATTCTTTTCTCCCTTCCATCTTCTGCATTATTAGAAAAATAAAATTTCTAGAACAGAAAAAGGCAATCAACCTCATTGATTAGTCAGCTGAAGGAGTTCAGCGTCACAGGCAGTCTCAAATTTTCAGCCAGAGTGCTAGTTCATTCATAAAGAACATTCAGAGATGGGATTAGGAGGAGAGCCCCAGGGAAAACCATCACAATCTCCCCTACAAACTGGTCCCTAGTCCTTCACTCTCCAAGCAGACTGATGGCATTAGCCAGGGACAATGAGTGGAGAATAAACAGCTTTGGACAGGAAGCTGCCATTCTGAAAGGAAACTTGGCAGGAGAACTGAACGAATGGAAGCTTTGTGAAGTGAAGAAAGCCCACCAGCTGTGGAGCACTGCTGACGACTGTGGTGTATGAAGAAACACTGGACTTGAGAGTCATGACATTTGTGTTGAGGATCTCCATTGATGCTTGAGTTAGAAAATCAGATAATCTCTTTGAGCCTCGTTTTCTTCATCTGAAAAATGGGATGAATGATACCCATCTCCCAGGGCTGTGATGAAAGATTAAATTTAAATATGTGTATGGAACACTTTGTCAATAGAAAGACAGTGTGCATGTGAAAATCGTTACTCCACTACGTGTGGAATGTGTACGCCAGTAGAAGGCAGTGGTGGGACCGTAACTCTCAGCCCATGAAGATAACGCACCATGGAAAAGCTAGGGCTGCTGGATGAAATACAGGATGCCCAGTTGAATTTGACTTTCAGATAAACAATAAATACTTTTTTAGTATAAGTATGTCCAATGCTAACCGAGCACAAGTTAGCATTTAGTTTTAACTGCTTTCTAGTGTTCTCTCCTCATTTCAAACAAATTAGACACATCTCCCCAAGCATTTTGAAAGCTCTGTGGGAATACAGATCATATCATACATTTATCTTGGATCCTCCAGGATGCTTGAACACTGTCATGCACATAACTAGTGCGAAATAAATGACAATGAGAGCAAGGATTTGGTTTGGGTGTCATTAGTTCCACTAATACCTTCAGGGCTTGAAAACATATGCTAATATCCTCAGGGTCCTGCCTCTCATCCAGCTGCCCCAAGCCTGTGAATCAGCTAGGGTTCACAGGCTCAAATACTGGCCCATTTCTGAGTGAAGGAAAGAAGGTCTCAGAAACTTAGTATGATATAAATGGCACTAAGCTCATTCTTATCTGCTCCCACACCACTGCATAACTTTGGTGTGACTTGGGTTACCCACACTTGGCTTAAAATCTTAAATTCCTCCTATACTCTGTTTTAGTGTTGCGACTTGGTCATGTTTCACTAAGAGATAAATAGAAAATTTTAGACTCTTTTTGCTTTATTAAAAAAGAAGAAAGATAATTTATACCTTTAAACATGGAAACTAACTCAAGTTTGGCTGGGTTTTAGGCTACCAGATTTTGAAAAGAAGGCAGCCTTTCCCTGTCCCTGTCATTCTTCTTCCTTGGCTCTTTCTTGCTGAAGTTTTCAATGAGGTTTTGGAGCTGTCACAAATGTCCCTGGGTTAAAAGAACATATTAAATCCGTGTTTGGTTAGAAGAAGGGAGAAAAACCAAAGAATATAAGAGTTACTCTATCCATAGCCAAGATGATAATCTGGATGCACTCTGCATAACACGTGGTGTTTTTTTTTGTTTTGTTCTGTCTTTTAATTTTTTTGTTTTCTGAGAGAAGATAAAGAACTTTCTCTGGAATTCTTTGATGAAATATACACTTGAATCACACAAAAAGAAAATGTGACGAGGAAATACTTTGCATACCGAGTTGTGGCCATGATTATGTAGGAGTGTACACCATTTCCAATTAAACAAAGAAATAGGCAGTAGAAAACACTTTCTGAAAACCAGAGAGTCTCTTTGAAAGAAGAGTGGAATTTGCACTCTACCTTATTCATTAACGTTAGAAACTGCCATCCCTTTAATGAGCAGCCTGCGGGCGGAGAAAGTGTCTTGAATAGCTATATTCCAGGGAGCACTTGGCATCGTCACTGAAACATAATGTGGGATCGCAATTGTGTGGGTTTTTTTCCCAGTGAATAGGAAGTGATCAAAGATAACATTGCCTGAGAAAGAATTAAAATAGTGTAACATTGCATCAAGTTATAGCCAATGCCAATCATTATATGGATGAATGAACAAGATCCTTTAAATAATGGTATAGACGTGCTGTGGCATTCAAAATATAATGACCAACTTCAGTGGGGTTTAAATAAAAACGCGAAAGCATGTGCCCACTCATCTGGCCAGAACATTGAAGTATAAGCACATCTCTTTAAATAGATCTGTAAGCCACATCCTTCATTTACATCATCTATAAAACATTGGACTACAGGAAGTAAATTAATTCAAAAAAACTGCCTTAGGAATTTTATCTGAGCAATGGGAAATGTTATCTACTAGGAGACTGGAAAAAACTAGGGGCACAATCAGAAAAAAATAAAGTAAAAAGGACTTCTATAATTACAGTGTGATCACCTTTCCCTCCGTGAAAGCACAGGAAAGGAAAGCACAATACAGGAATTGAATTCATCATTGTGTAGATGAGAGTTCCTGGCATACAATGCTAGACGGAGCTATTTACTGGAAGAAGTGTTGGTTTATTTACATGCTTAACAGCACCACCTTCTAGCTTCGGCCAACTGACAAATAACAGCACAGCAAGGAAGAGAAAGAAAAGGCCATCGTCCCTATTCCAGAGAGAATCAGAACAGAACAGACAGGGGCTGTCACAAATCCATACATCTTGACCCGTCATTATAAAATGGAACGTCCAGCTTCTCCAAACATCTCCAAAGAGATAATCTTTCCTTTTTCAGTAACAAGAATCAAAGCAAGGAAACTTGACTCTGCATCCAAAAGGAGGGATGAGAGAGGGGGGAAAAAAATCGATACTCGCCTAATCTCCATAGCACAACTCTTTCAAAAAATGAGAAAAATAAAATTTAATCTTTGTCAGAGGACTCATAAATAAAGCCAAATGCACCCTTGTGCACTTGACTAAAACAAAGGTGCAAAATATCTGATTTGATGAACAAAGATTGGCTGATGAATGGAGTGAATTGTTTTAATACAGTAAACAGGAGATCTGAATAAAGAGATCAAAGGAGACCAGAGAGCACAATGCACCCACATTGCAACTGCTCCCCAGGGAGTGACAAGAATAAAATTGGAAGATTTTGCTCAGAGAGATACTACCACTGATTCTAATCTAGTTGTCTATGCTAATCAAGGCACAGCCTTTGAGCTTCCTCTAAAAGTTTCCACTTTTTTAACTTGGAAAATAATGCTTGAACTTTCAGTTGTTATATATAAATTCTGACAGATATCAAGAGGGGAAATGAGGGCAGGAAAACAGAACATTCAGGACATTGTTCTAGTCTTGCTATTCCTTGCTATGCAAGCTTTGGCAAGTGATTTTTATCTCTGGGCAACGATTTCTAAATTTTACCTGTTTACCTTATCCTAAATATTTGTATTTAGCAATAAAACACACTACCAAAAAAAAAAAAAAAAAAGGTTCATTTTTTTCTCCCCATTCAAAACAGACCTGGGTAGAGAGAAAATTCACATGAACTGTATTGACAGAGTATCTATATTTTTCTCTTCTTGTTTGACATTTAGTTTACTGAGTGGGATAAAGTCTATAAAGAGGTTATCTGGGTAACATTTACTTGTATTATTTTAAAATTTGTTAACAAGGCTATAGTTAATTGGACAGAGATAAAAAATGAACGTGCCCACAATTCTGTTTGAATTTCAGTTGAAGTGGCCCAAGGAATGATGATAAGCTCACAGTGAAGCAGCGCTTGGGAAGGTGGTGATGAAAATGGCGGAAAAAAGGGGGGTGGTGGTCATTACCTTCCTAGAAATCGTTAATGCATCCTTCACAGATGAAAGCATTTAGTGTGTTCAGGGAGGGGCCTCACAGACGATAAGCACTCACCAAGGATGTGCCGCATGGGGAACTAAACCCCATGTGGCCATCTTACCCATGACGCAGGCTGAGCCTAGGCTGGGCCTAGGCCAGGGGCTAGGCCATTGCCTGGCAACCATTACCCAGCAGTCTTTGCCCTCCCGCCATTGTGCAGCAGCCATTGCCCAGCAGTCTTTGCCCTCCCGCCATTGTGCAGCAGCCATTGCCCAGCAGTCTTTGCCCTCCCGCCATTGTGCAGCAGCCATTACCCAGCAGTCTTTGCCCTCCCGCCATTGTGCAGCAGCCATTGCCCAGCAGTCTTTGCCCTCCCGCCATTGTGCAGCAACCATTACCCAGCAGTCTTTGCCCTCCCGCCATTGTGCAGCAGCCATTGCCCAGCAGTCTTTGCCCTCCCGCCATTGTGCAGCAGCCATTGCCCAGCAGTCTTTGCCCTCCCGCCATTGTGCAGCAGCCATTGCCCTCCCGCCATTGTGCAGCAGCCATTGCCCAGCAGTCTTTGCCCTCCCGCCATTGTGCAGCAGCCATTGCCCTCCCGCCATTGTGCAGCAGCCATTGCCCAGCAGTCTTTACGTGTCAGTCATTACACGGTAGCCATTAACTGCTGCCGTTACCTGCTCTGTGACCAAGAGGCCACTGCCTCCTGCCAGGGTGCAGCAGCCATTCGTGTCCGTCCCCAGTGACCCAATTGCAGCCGCAGAGCCACCCATGCCCCAGCTGCGCTCCCGCAGGAGGAGCTGGCTGCGGAGTCTCCCTTCCTGACCCAGGAATCCTTTAGAGCGGTAGGGCCCAGCCTGAGGACCCGGGGCCACTGTTCCCTGAGGAGTTCTGCCAGTCAGGCCCCACCGGGATGTTTTCACAAGGGCTCCCAGGTCCTGAGGGGGATGAACGCCTTGGGAGGGAGAGAAAGTGACTTCTCACCTGGGCAGAGGCTGAGACCGAGTGACGCCTGACCACGTGGGCAGTTGTCCAAGGCTCCAGCTTGTAAGCAACCACAGGAAAGTCTGGATCCTTCTAGAATTCTAAAGAGAGTCAGAGATTGTTTTATTTACCACTATGCATCTCACTTCTGGGGTTGGATGATTTCTTTGAGATGCTGATTTGGGTAAGATTATCTGCTTAAGGGGGTAGATTAACTATAAACTTCTGACTTGCCCAAATAGGTGTGACCTCAGCCTGCCAATCCCCATCATCGGTGGTTGGCCCACTCCTGCCCTTCTTTCCTCCACCCCTTCACCTCTGCAGTGCTGTCTCACCTGTAAGTAGATGCCGGACTAAACAGTTATAGGATTGTGCTCCCCGTGGAGGAAGAGGACTTGGGGGTTAGCAGGAGTGTGTCATTTTCATTTTACCCCAGCCCAGAGCTTTGTCACTTGGCTGTGGTGGGACAAAACCCAGGTCACCATGAACTCAAAGAGAACTTGGAGCAGAGCAGGGCCCCAGAGCAGCAGGAGACCTCAGTCACAGCAGCTGGAAAGGAAGGGAGGAACATGGCAAATAGTGCAAGGGCTTTTCGACTCCGTAGGGGGTAGAATTAGAGAAATCTGTTTTGTGACTGTCATTGTGACTCTTTTCTCCCCAGGCTGGGTGGCCTGGGAAACATGGAGAACTGAAGCTGCTGTGGTACCTCTGAACTTGGACGTGTGACAGACAAGTGCTGGCAGAGCGACTGCTGGCTTTGGGAGTCATTTTGTAAACAGGCCCCTGTTTGTGCAAGTGTTTGTGGAAGGTCTTAACATTCAGCTTCTTGTGCAGAATGGGTGACTTAGGTTTCAGAACCCTGGACCAATCCAAGGCACCACACATTCCCAAACTCCTATGAATGAGCTCGCCAGACAATCTGAAGGGGTAGACAGACTTCTAGGAAGAAATCAACCAGAAACTGGATTGTTCCTATTAATGAAATTTCTAAATCCATGACAGACCTAAATACACATCGTGGACCAGAACTGCACCCTAGAAGGGCATAAAAAGAGGAAAGGTTTTGGGTAAAAATATGGCACTTCCATCCTGGAAACAGAATTTCATCTTGGAAGCTTAAAGTTCCAAGCTTTAAACATTAAAGTCACAAGCTTATCACAATATTTCCAGCGTTGACTGATTATGCAAATAAAGTGGTGAATTTATCATTTCATTTTTAAAAGAAAATGTTCTACATCGTTTACATCCCTTGGGTTAGGTCGATTTTTTGGTTTTGTTTTGTTTTTTACATTTTTAGGAGAAGGCATTTCTAATGAAAATACAATTCACGAGGAGAACTCCGTAAGCTCTAGCCCCGAGAAGATTAGCTGCAACTACAAAATAGCATGCCTGACAAGGTTACTTCAAGTTTGTGTACATCCTATTCTTAACACTGTATTCTCTAAAATCGGTGATCTTCAAACAGGAAGAGTGAAACAGAAAAAGTGGAGGGCATGTTGCAATTTCCAGGGTAAACTCCATAGTGTGCCAAAGAAAGATTATACTTTAGACATAATACTTTAATTTTTTTAAAGAAGTACTTTTTAAAAAATAATATTTACATCGTTGCACCAGGTCTTAGTTGTGGCAGGTGGGCTCCTTAGTTGTGGCATGCAAACTCCCAGTTGCGGCATGTGTGTGGGACCTAGTTCCCCGACCAGGGATTGAACCTAGTCCCCCTGCATTGGGAGTGCGGACTATCATCCACTGTACCACCAGGGAATTCCCTAGACTTAACATTTTTGTAATACAAATTACAGAAGTTAAAGCTTGACAAAATCTTTCTGGCTTATGGAGGATATGCAAAGGTTAAAGAGGAAAAGTTAAATTAATTAAAATAAAAAAGACTGAGGAATTATCTTAATACTAAGCTGGTTTGAAGAATTTATCTACTAAGAAGAAAGGTGGAGAAAATAACCATGTGAAAGCATAAAATATGGTATAGACTGATGGAAACGTCCTGATATCTGAATTAAAAATCAACATTGCATTAGAAAACTTCAACCATAGATGTTAAATGATAGATTGTAGATTTCCAAAATTAAGGGACTAAGATGATTAAATTCACCTTTTCATCCTCATTTTTAGACCAAAATAAACTTAGATTTAAATTTGAAAGCACACAAGTGTTCAGGTCCTTAATACTGTGATTTCATTCTGAATAATTGCCTTTTATTTTTGATGCCTATTGTGTCTTTACCTCATGTCACAATTTAATCTCTCTTTAAACATAATTTAATGCCCAATTTAATCTCAATATGACAGCCAATAATTAAGAGAACTCATGTTGTGTAGCTTAATGTTTGGTTGTGTTGGTCATGTATATGTGTCATGTATGATATTGTTTCATACCATTGTGCAATTTAATGAACAGCATCACTTGATATGTTTATTTCTAAAGAACAAAAAACCAAGCTACCATGTTTTGAGAGTCAAAACATAGGTTTTCATGGTGATGTTGTGAACAGCAAGGTATTTTATACACTACACTTTTAGTATTTGTACATTACATATAAGAATGTATAAACCTCTAGATTATGTGTATTTTACACATACAAATCTGAATATTATATGTACAAATATGAAATAACCATTTTGTAATTATAGTAATTACTTGGATTAATATTTTGTATCAGTGGTTTTCAACCTTCTTCCCCTTTTTATTCAGTGAAATCTTCCAAAGGAATTCTTATTTGGAAGCCCAATTTGCAAAACAGACAAAGGTGGCTCTGCTCTGATCAAAGTGTTTGTAGGGCCCAAGAGGCAGCAGCCTTTTAGGTTCGGTCTCAATGGCCCTCCAGCCCTTTCACAGGGTTTCTAGTTCTGGAACACTGGAAACCACTGTCATATATAATGTCCTACGTTTGTAGTGGGCTGTTATATAGGTTACAGCGTTTCATCCTCATAATATTGTCAGTGTCATTCCATTTTGCAGATGAGAAAATGGGAAGTCAGATCAATTCATTTTCCCACTGCCACATAACTATTGAGTGATTCGACCTAGGACTTGAACTCTAACCCCTGACTCCAAAGTTATTCCCGTTATTTCCTACTGTCTACAACAAGAGAAACATGCTCAGAGTCTCACCCCAAGTAGGATGAGATAGAATTCATGTAAAGCATTTTTCTTAATGTTGTCTCTCTTCAGCAGATATGACTGATGGTCTGCACATGGGTCACACCTCTGTGGTTTACCCAGATTACTGATTGCAGAGGCTGTGTGATGTGTGTAATTCCCAGCCTGTAAACTTGGCCCTTTCTCTCCCACTTGAGAAACTGTACTGGACTAGAAGGCATGAGGGTGATGTTATTATCTGGATCTATTTTTATTTATGAACAAGGTGAACAGTTCACAAATTTCAGTATTTTAATTAATGGTGGAAACAATTGATTTTCATCATCCTAATTGAGAGACAGTATATCTAAAGAAGTAGAATTAGTGATCATCATCTTGAAAAATATTATTAGCATATAATAATAGAATCAAAAATTACCTTGGTGGGAGAAGAGACTCAGTAGGGGCCAAAGAAAAGAGGAAAATTAAGAAAGAAAAATAAACTGCTTGGGTGTAAGATGGGAAGGGTTTAGTGTAACTGGAATTAATGTAGCAATCAGAATTATAACATTTAATACCAGTCAGTGATGGAGCACTTAATTTTGCATGTGGCAAATATATTCAATACTAGTCAGATGTTCACCAAATGAGCTTTCCCAGTTCTACATTTTTTCACTTCTGAGGATCTAAAAGGATCCTGTAATGGAGTAAGAAGGAGCTACAACTATCAAGGAAATGCAAAACAAAACCACAAGATATCACTTCACACCTGTTAGAATGGTTCTTGTCAAAACTTTTCAAAGCTAAATTCCATGAAGAGGAGACTAGCTGGGCTGCCTGGGTGGCACAGTGGTTAAGAATCCACCTGCCAATGCAGGGGACACAGGTTCGAGCCCTGGTCTGGGAAGATTCCACATGCCACGGAGCAACTAAGCCCGTGCGCCACAACTACTGAGCCTGAGCTCTAGAGCCTGTGAGCCACAACTACTGAAGCCCTCGTGCCTACAGCTCGTGCTCCGCAACAAGAGAAGCCACTGCAATGAGAAGCCCACGCACTGCAATGAAGAGTAGCCCCCGCTGCCCGCAGCTAGAGAAAGCCCACGTGTGGCAACGAAGACCCAACGCAGCCAAAAATAGTAAATAAATTAATTAACAAAAAAATATGGAATATGAATTTGCATGTCATTCTTAATGAAGGGGCCATACTAATCTTCATATCATTCTAATTTTAGTGTATGTGCTGCTGAAGTGAGCACTAGTCATTCATTGTTAACACAAGTCTTAGGTCTCCTGACTTACGTAAAATTTTCCATTAGTTTTAGACATGTAAGTATACAGATACACCCTCATGGCTGTATTTTCCTTCACCACGCCCCTCCCAGCCTCTAGTCCCATACAGGAAATGAAAGGCTGTTTCCTAATATAGCTTCGAATACGTTTCTTTGTACACAGAAAGTGACCATGTCTAACATGCCCTGAACATATTTTTAAATTGATTTGAAGGAGAAGTAGGAAATTTAATATTAACGTTGCTCAATATTATATCCTTTTTTCTTTACAATCTTTTGGGCTTACCCTTTATTTCTTAGTTATTTTCTTCTTCCATATTTTTTCCACTTAAAGCTAAATAACACTATTTAGTTAGTATTCCACTTAAAGCTAATAACAGGAAGTGAAAGTGGAAATATTTTAAAAAATAATTATCAGTATTACCCCTTAGAATTTTGCTTTATGAAAATATTTTTAAAGCTATTACTCATGTTGAAGTTTTAGCATTCATTAATATATGTATTTTGTGCAAACTCTACATTCCCGGTTTGGCTGTTATACACACAAATTAATGAATGTACTTTAATGAATTTGATTAATATGCAGCAGTTTAAGATCCATTTTGTATTATTAGTACAGAAATGTTCCTCATTGAGTGCTGCTGAATCGGAATGGTGTGTTTGCCTGGGAAGGCTGACACACACGCACACATGCACTTCACAAATAATGTAAAGCTAAGATTTTCGTAATTATCATAATTCACTCATTAAGATATTAGCAAACTGTCGCATCCACAAAAGATTCTCTATGCATGGAATTTTCCATCTTTTGCCTGCACCCAAGATATACATGCAGTGCCAGTGCCAGAGAGTGTAAATGGAAACCCTACTTCTGCATTTTATTAGCAAATTTTGCAAACTACAAACAGCTTGATTGTTGTATAAATTTATAGTTGTACTTGCACATTTGTGATGGTGGTTTTCAGCATGCAAGTTTTATCTAAGAGCTTTTACTTGGAACTGCACAGAGCAATTCCAAAACCTCAAAACTAAAGGAAAATAAAATTGAAGTGCCTTTACAATTGAGTGATTTATACATTAAAGTATTTTTTTTCAAACAAGATTAAAAATACTGCGCTCCTAGAAACATTCTCTCCTGGTAGAAGCCACTCAGATGGAAAATTTCATCTATTTCAAACTGATTTTTTGCCTGACTGACTCTCACATATTTTCCTAAAACCTGGTCATGGCAAATGATTTATTCTACTTTAACAATACTGTGCAAGTAGCCAGGAAGAGTCAAGTGCTGAAGTGGTAGAAGGCAGTTGTCCAATTAGGTGCTCAACTATATTTTGACTTTTTTATGCTTACACATACTTATTCTTTTCTTACCTTCTGATCCCCTACTCAGCAGCACTTTCTTCTAGATGAAAATATCTGCATATTTCTGTACTAGGAATACTTAGCCAAATCTGAACTATAGAATGCATTTTAGATCAAAATTCCAAATAAGGATAAGGTGGGAAAACCCATTTTCCTACAGTTTAAGAGCTAACAGAGGGAGCTCAGGTATGGTGTATAAAGGGTGCACATATTTTCAATGTCCTTCCCATAGTAACCCTCCCCCCTCCTCGGCGCAGTGCCATCTGTGCCACCACAATGCCCCTAGTGACGGGGACGCTCTGCATCTTATTAAAGATGACTGGTCTAAACGGAGCTACCTGGCTACAACACACAAGGCCATTCTTCACTTAGATAACTGATGCTTTTCTTCAGATTTTAATCTCTCTTAATTGAAAAATAACTTTTTCTTCAACTATTATTGTCATTGACTCACCATCCTCTGTGGCAACATATATTCTTTTTGAAAAATTGATTTTAAAGAAAACAAACAGCATGCAAAATTTTCTTATAGAAACAATTGCTAGGTGAAAAAGTTAATGGGAGTCTGGTATTCTCTGAATGGGTTCATGTCATAATCTTAAAATAAAAAAAGAATTATGATCTCAAGTAGTATGTGAGAAAGCTACAAAAGTAAATCCAAACTTTGACAGTTGGAATTTTCTTTGGCTATAGCAATGGCTGGTGAGTTTTCTCCAGGGGTAGACTCTCAGCTATTTTGATTCTACTAAACAAATCAAAGGAGCCACCATTATTTTTCTAAATAGCAGTACAAAACACACACACACACACACACACACACAAACAAAAACAAAAAACCCCTCACATTCCAGACCAGGTTCTTACCTTGATCCACTCACACTCATGTAGAAATTCCTTGAGTGAAGGAATTTGGAGCTTCCCATGGCAGCATTGGGCAAGCCACAGAGAAGGGTGACTTGGCCAGTTAAGCCCACCTCAAATGACCATGTAACTCATTTCCTGATGACAGAAAATGAAAAAAGGAATTAAGGCTCAAGCTTCTTCCTTTATAATGCCTCATTTGAAAAAGAATTCTTTCTTGCTACCCTGACACAGGCCATCAGGGACTAGAGAGAGATAATGTGTTAATACTGTTAACCAAATGCTACTGTGGCCCTTATTACCTCAGGACTATTATACTAATTCCAAGATACTTTAATTAAAATGGAAAAAAAAATTGTTATTTTTGTCTCTTTCCAGCTGCCCAGTGACATATTTTTAATCTTGTAAAGTCACTTGTTTATAATTTAAACTAAAGTTTAGTTACGCACAGCTTGCTTTCCTGTACATACTGTCTAATTTGTAATGACAGAAGAGAAAGATAACAGAGTAGCACTAACTCTTGTGAAGAAAGTACAATTAATAGCATTCTGCCCCTGATTTGGGGAAATATATGTTGTGCATCCATCAATCAGGGTACTGTTGTAAATAATAGAAGGTACTTTTATTATTTTAGGCAGAAAGGGATGTTATACAGGGAATTGGAAACTTAAACATTCATTAGAAGCCTTAGAAGAGCAGGCTCTCCACTGACCTTCAGGAATGACTCCCAGGACAGTTTCGTAGAACCTAGCTTCCAAGGGCAGTGAGTCAGGAAGCTGCAGCAGTAACTGCCACCCCCAGGGTCACTGCAGATCTCCGATTTTAGTGGCTTTCCAGGTATCACGAGGCCACCACTGCAATTATTGGCTCTAGGGAGTCACCACTTAGGCTGCAATCTACTGATGAGAAATTGCAGCCGGAACTCCTAACCTCAGGACCGCACTGTGCCTGCCAAATGCACAGGAGGAAAATGGATGTCTCCTTGCATCCCGGCCTCTGTCTCCAATGAACTCAGCTCCGCATGCAGGTCTCATGAAGGTGCATCTGATTGGTCAAACCTAAATCACGTTGGTTTGTTTAGCTGCAAGGGAGTCTGGGAAATGTAGGTTTTGTTTTCATTTTTTGCCATGACTCAAAGCTTAAAGATCTGGTTCTGCTGTTCAGTTTCTCAAACTGAAACTCATTGGAAAAATAATGTGTAATGTTACTTGTTTTATTACAGCAATTCCTACTTAAAGCAGTATTTAATGCAATTTCCAGGATTTTTTTTTTTTTAGTATTCTGTTATTACTGCATTACCTTGGGCATTGGGAAGATGTAGTATATGTTGCTTGTTCCTTATAAAAATAAGTAAGCACAATAAAGGATGCTAAACATCAAAAAAAATTTTATTTTTCAACCCAAGAAAGCATACTAGGAGGAGATAACAGAATTGAGATATTCAGCTTATCAAATCTACCCCCAAACTCATAGACTCTCTACTATGTTAGCCATGCATAAAATCCTTCATAGTTTCTTTGCTTTTTAAAATTGGTGTTATTCCTACTTTTATCTTTTGGGGGCTCTTACAGATAGTTATTGTAAAGTGATTTTTGAGATGGCTCTATCACTCCCATTTTGTCTGGAGTAAATCGGTCTCCTGATCTAATAGAGAGAATAATGTCCCCCTACAAAGATGTTTACATCCTAATTCTGTGAATATGTTACATAACATGGAAAAGGAGAATTAAGGTTGCAGATAAAATTAAGGCTGTTAATCAATGGACTTGAAGACAGAGAGTTTATCCCAGATTATCTAGGTGGGCCTGATATATTCACAAGGGTCCTTAATGTGGAAGATGGAGGAAGAAGACGAGTTCAGTGTGATGCAATGTGAGAACTTGACCCACTGTTGCTGGTTTTGAAGGTGGAGGAAGGAGCCATGAGCCAAGGGATGCAGGCAGCCTCGAGGAGCTGGAAAGGGCAAGGTAATGGATGCTCTCCAGAACCTCCAGTAAGGAATCAGCCTGCCGGCCCCTAGCTTTTACCACACTGAGGTCCGGTTCAGTCTTCTGAACTACAAAATTGTAACATAATAAATTTGTGTTGTGAAGTCACTGAGTTTGTGTAATTTGTTACAGCAGCAATAGGAAACTAATACATCTGACATTTGAGATTGGGGGGCTCCTTTTCTGAGTGTCGCTTTTTTGACATTTTAGCTTGCAGGTTCATCTTGAGTGGTGTTTTCCCCCTCGCTATATACTTCCCCTTTCCTGTCTCCCTGTTTGTGGACATTAGGAAGCTCCCTGGGACCCCAGGTCTTAAACTAGTAATTCAGTGTCCATTCCCACAGTGACACTGGCGCTGTCCCAGGGCCAGCCACTGGCCCAGAGGACAGCTTGGCCCAAGAGTTGCCAGTGCTGTTGCTCTGCTTCCTTCTGCCATTGCCACAGTCAGTGAATGGCAATTAGGGGTTTTGGGGGCTCCTTTCACATATAAAAGCATGACCCGGCTCTTAATTGTGTGCAGAAAGCCCAACTTTGTCCCCAACTGTACATAGGATGCTCCTGTCCAGGTTACCCCACAGGAGTCAGATCTTTACCACCCTGCCTGCTTTAGTGCTCAAAGCCCCGTAGACTTCTGGCTCATGACACTTTCTGCTTTGTAGTTCTGTTTCTGGTCTGTTAGGATGTTTAGCTTATTTTTCAGCTTAGCCATATTTTTACATTTATAATATATATTTAACATTTAATTTAATTTGTAAAATACATATGAAATATTGGCTGCGTGTCTTGTCACTGCTGTGTTTGGAGCAGAGGGGAGACATTCCAAGCACCACCTTCACCACAAGACCACCATATGCTGTATGTACGATTAACACTTCACAGAGCACTGTGTCCCAGGTCTGCACCATGTTTCAGTTGAAGAGAAAATATAGTGAGTGGTTAGCTATTTCCATTGCTCTCAGTGATTTGCTTTCTGTATTCTCAGGGACGTCACTTTCTCCAACAAATAACCCCCTCTTGGCAAAGGCTTGGCTGGTTGAAAATTATGAGAAAATTTCATTGTATGGTACCTCAAGGTGGTTGTTCCAGAAATTCATCTTAAAACCTGCTATTTCAGGGAACTGGCTCAGCTCCTCTGCTTTTTCTGTAGTCCGTCAATTCCATAAATTGGCTAGGCGTTCCTGGGGGATGACTGTTAAGGTCAGGAGCGGGGAGGAACAGAACACCAGGTGTTACGTTAAAAAAAGGTGGCATAAGTCCCTGGTTTCGTCATGTACTTTAAGAGTGTGGAAAATAGCTGTTCACAGTTAACACCAGAAGTGCTCATTAAACTGATTTTCTGTTGACAATGATTCCCCCTCAAATGTCTCAGGCTATCAGGTAGCTAAAATTCTATCAGGATTATGATACCCACCAAGTTACAAGTTATAAGAAATGATACTTGAAATAAAGGCTTTGCAGGCAAATTAAAATAGTAATAATTTCAGTTAATGTAATGGTATCTTTTTTTTAATCCCTTAATATTATTCAGCCAAAATTACATATTTGGAAAAAAAAATGAGCTACTAAAGAAGATTTCCTAATTGTATGTAATATGCCTGAAGGCATAATGTAATTCAGATGCCTGGACAGAGAGGAAGATGGCTCTGATGATATTGTGCAATAGAACTACATTTCAGTCATAACGTAAAATTATTTCCCAGAAAAAGGAAGCTGGGAATATGTTACAGCTTCCACAGTAAGCTCTGTAATCCTGGCTACACTCTGGAGATCACAGAACTACATGCGCAGGTTTCTCTGTAAGCCCCCTAACCTTGCAGATCAAATTTTGACATCTAACATCTCAGTATTTCTCAAGTGATAGCACTTATTTTTCCTGAAATTCAGTCGAATCTCTTGCCTTCTTTGTTTAGTTTATGCCAATGTGGTATTCTCTCAACTGGCTCATTTTGACTCATCCCGCCTTATCTACAGCGAACACAGCCCCAAAGCTGTTTCTTGAGGTGAAAGGAGAATTAGTTAAACCAAACATGAATCCTTTTAACTATTTATAAGTAGGAATAACTGTTTTAAGAAGGTTTTTTTTTTTAATTTTATCTTGTTGAGCTACACCATGTTATCTATCCATCTATCAGTTAAAGTGTCTACATTTACTACAGTTCAATGGCCACAGGCTTTTGCATAGAATTTCAAAAAGGCATACATGTGATCTTGACAAATGACTAAAAATCAAAACTTTAGAAAACTGTATACTGTTTTGCAGTCTAACTCAGGTGAGTAAATCTGGAATATTTTTTTAATGTTCAGGCAGGGTTCGTAGACCAGAGGGGCAAAGGCTCCTATAAAGTAAGTCTCGCGGTGGTGACCCTTTCCCTTCCCAAATCCCATGGTTTCTTTTCTTGCCCTTGCTGACTCAGGGGTCAGATGCCATCACCTCTGATTTTAGAATTCCCAAGATAAAGGCTCAGAATCCATCTGGGCCACACTGTTGGGAGCTCTGCTTCCTCACTGGCCTCAGAGCTCACCATGGTACTTTCTCCTTCAAGGAGGCTGACTCCCTTCCCACCTTCCCATCTTCCCCTTACACTGGGCTAAGTGCATTCCTCTGGGGTGGCTGGGACAATAGAGGCTTCTGGGGTAGCCTGAGCTTCCATACAGGCTTCTGGGCTGGTGAGTCTGTGTTCACAGTCGTCTTCCTACTGGGCCTGTAGTCTATTTACGCCTGTCTCCACAAACCCTCAGGGCCAGCTTCATGACTGCTTTTCAGCTGGGTCTCAGCACTAGCAAAGCACAGCTGTGGACTCTAGCCTGCTATTTGGCCAGGGTTGTCACTGGCTTGGGTTTAATACACCCAAGGGAGAGACTGGAGATGGGAGAGCAAAAAGGAATAAACAGTTGTTTCTCTGGCCTTGGTCAAAAGTCTCTCCAACTGTTTCCAGACATTTGGAGAAGCACTCAATGTTCAGGATCAGCTCAGGGCTCAAGTCTTTCCAGAAGACAAAGGAAGATGGACACCTGTTCCTAACTTCAGCCCAGACTTTGTAAGAAGGCCTCCACCTCACTGCAAAGGCTGGGCAAGGTACCTTCAGAACAGAAAAGGTCCCTGCTTTTGCTTGTTTCCTAGAAGGGCCCCCTGAATAATGGAATCGTCCTAGCTAAGAGGAGGAGATAGCTAGCACTAGCGGGCATAACCAACACCAGATACTGTACGAGGATCAAGCTGTGGTTCTTCAGATGACAATGGAACACTTAGACCAAGGCCAAGAATCAGGCAGAGCTGGGATGGTACAGAGCACCCTCTGACCTCTTACCATTTCATGATACCAGAGATCTGCCTTCCTGTCTTTACTTTCCCTGTGAAATAAAGATGATGGATATCATCCTTTTTTCCTCAGAGAAAGGGTCTGTGCAGATATCTATCTACAGTTTAACTTCTTGTTTGTCAAGCTATATGTGTGGAGCCTTCTGTGTGCAATGGGGGAGGAAAGAGAGAGACATATAGTGTTGTGAAAGAGTCCTGCTCTGAATAGCTAGGACTGGATTTGTCTCTCATGAGCCGATGCTCCTGAGTTCTCACTTTATTCCTCTGCAAAGAGGGTTGAAAATAAAAAAGCTCTGTTGACTCCCCGATTTTGTCAGGAGGAGCAGGTTGGAAAAGGGATGTGTAAGCTCGCAGAAAAGTTTACAAACATGTTTAAGAAATATCTCGTGAGCATCTCTGTGCCAGGCCCTGGAGATCAGCAATGAGGAAGACCCTGACCCTACCTCCTGGAGACCCGCGGTCTCAGCCATCAAGAGGTAAAGTCACTGCCCCCCAAAGACATGACATTATTAGTATTATCCTCTGTTAGTGACTTTAGTCCAGTGTCCATATTGCTGCAGGGTTACTTTTTTTCAATAATGATCCAGAAGTTTTTTCCCCTCCCCTCTGCCTAATTCTTTCCTTGTATCTTCCTCTTCTTGCAAAACTGAAGGTAGTGCTTGGGGGAAATAAGGGACAGTTGGTTCTGGGAAATACGGCAGGGATCAGGGAAGGCTTGCAGGCAGAAGGGACACCTTAATTGAGGCCTGAAGGATGAGCTGGATTTGATCAGGCCGAAGGGGGTTGGAAGTGACAGAGGAGGAAGTCCAGGCTGAGAGAAAACAGCGTGTGCAAAAGCCTAGGGCCGAGAAAGAACATTGGGCATTTGGAGAAATGTTAGTGATTAGGGGTGATTGTAATAAAGAGTCCAAAGGATCGGGGGAAAAGGGGTGAAAACGATGAACATTTTCAAATATCTGGACGACAGGCACATGGAAGAGAGATTAGCAGCTAGCTAGCTCTAGGGGGCAGAACCAGAATCAAAGGGTAGAAATCCAGTGAAAAGGACATTGACTAAAAATTAAATTATAATAATGGCTTCCACTTAGCTTTTACAATATGCCGGAAACTGTGTTAAGGGTTTTATATCCATTATCTTGTTGGATCCTCAAAACAACCCTTTGAGGTAAATGCCATGAGGAAACAGAGACAGGTTAAATTAAATAGCTCAGGGTCACACAGGGAGGACAGGGCAGAGCTGGGTTTCCAGAGTTGATGCTCCTAGTCTCCAACCTCAAACTGCTTCCTTGTGAGAATTATGCAGTCACAGAGCAAATGTGTAACTCTGAGAGTTTCCCATCACTGCAGGTGTTTAACCATGTGGCTGGGGTATTGTGGAGAATCCAGACATCAAGGATAACCAGTAACTTTCTGAGAGTCTTCCTTTTGTGAGATTCAGGGATTCAGTGACGTGTCAACAGCTACGTATGTAAACTAGCCCTCAGAGACAACCACCTTCTGCGTTTGGGGCAGCTTCATTGTCGTGTGCAATGGGCTCTCCTGGGGTGCCTTTAAGGGGGGTGTTTGTTATCAGTCTCCGTTGCAGAAGAGAAGGACATAGTGAGCACCAAAAAGGAGGCAGAGTGAAATGGACGGAATTAGGGCAGCTCAGACCTCCAGTAAAGACATGCATCTTTCACAAACATCTGCTTTAGCTAATGCTGGCCTTGGGCAGTATTAAATTATGTATTCAGCTCTTAAACTATCACAGATTCATGTTTCAAGAACATAACCGTGAGAAAATACTGCACCAGTAGCAGACACAAAACAGTCTAGCTCATTTTGGATTAAAAAATTTTTGGTGGATTTCTATAATTCTTCATTTTCTTTCAAATTAAAGGGCATTGTGGGAGACCAAATAGGTTAGAATGCATAGAATTTTTTGCACTGACTTATTGAAAAAAAAGAATAAAAAATCGCTTCTTTTGCTCACCATTCAGTGGAGGGTATCCAAATAACAAACAACAGTAAATTACACAATGAATTCAGGAATCTTAGGGATAGAGCCACCTTAGAAAGCATTTTGATGTACTTTCTAGAACGTGGGAATTGCCTTTTATTTATAATGAAGTGCTTCTCTAAGGTCTCAAATCATGATCTATGTAACCTGGGTAGCCCAACTCCTATCCTTGTACCAGCATTTTCTTAAAACAGAAAGAGTCATACACTATCACAGTATGAGGACTTTACCTGTGAATTAAAGCTGGGGGGGAGGTGGATGGAGGAGGACTCTCTTTTATCATCAGTCTTGACACATTTAGTGGTTGGTAGTCAGAGAACGGTATCTGAAGTTTACCAAAATGTGTGTTTTTCAGAAATCCCAATAAATTAAAACTGAGTCACCGACAAAAATCTGCTTTGTAATGGCAACCCAAGGTCCTTGTATGCTGATGGAAGATATCTTCCAGAGTGATAACATGCCAGGTGTTATCTCAAGCAAAACTCAGAGTTGATTCTCTTCTCTCTTTAGCATGAGCAAGATATTTTCATTCCCTCTCCCTTTCCTCTCTCTCCAAACACATAACAGCTTTCATATCCCCTAAGTACTTACTCATTTAAAATCCTGCCTTCTGAACTCTTTCTGGTTCTTTCCTTTCTTTCATGGAGGAAAAAAATTAATCTCTTATGTATGTTATCAGCAATACGTGCAGAGCATATGCTCTTAAAAAAGTTGGGATAAACCAAATTTTTTAAAGCAACATTCAAAGTCATTACTTTTGCAGCAATCGTTTCCTACTTTACTCCTTCCATAAATACTTAAATAAATGTTTAGATCATTTTTGTTTAAAGAAAGATATGCCACTAGCCTTAGAGAAAAGAATTTTTCTGGCAACTTGAAAATGTAGTTATTTACAATAAATGGATACTAAAGATTTTACAATAAGCGTCCTATAAGTAACAAAATATCTCAGCTGTCAAGGAGCAGGCAGGTGGGCAGGTGGTTCTTCTTAAACAGAATTCAACCCACTGACGCCAGACACGGTCCAAATGAGGGGACCGCTGTGGATCAGGGCAGGGAAGACAGAGTTCTAAGGAGACAGTTACAGCTGCAGCGAACTGAAAACATCTCTGCTCATTTCCTCTCTGGTCTAAAGCGCACAGGAGAAGCACTGATCTTTGCCAGCCAGCCCCAAACACACACTGTAAGAGGAAGATGAATTAAACTCAGCAGAAGCGCGCTTGCTCCCATGGCTGCTGAGGAAGCAGGGAGGATTTTGGTGTGGGGAACGGCAGGACTGACGGTGTCTGAGGTGGGCAGGTGGGGTGATGCTGGTCGGTGCCCAGAGGCCATCAGAGGCTGGGACTTTCGGGCCTGCCCCCACGGGTGCCCAGCAGCAGTGTCTCAGCACAGCCGTCCAACCTTCCAGGGCTTCTGGACACCTTGATGCCTCTGTGCCAGGGAATACGTGGCTGGAAGAGGTGTAGGAACCAATCAAGGTTCTTTCTGACAACGACATTTCTCTCTGAGGTCTTCCACTGGTTTAAGTGACTGACCATCACTGAATAGTATCAGTCATGTCAAGCTGTCCAAACTCACATGAGTGTCTTCGTTAAGCACTTTATTCCTCCAAGTCAGCACAAAATTTGAGGTCTGAAGGATGTTCTGCCAACGTTTTTGTTTCCTTTTTTTCCTCCAAAAGCCATTTTTCAGGTTGCGTATTTGTGTATGTGTGTTAAAACTAAAGACGTCTGTCAAACATGGTTCATTTAAATGGTTTTTGTGTTTGTCTCTTCATGGATAGGGAACCGTTTTATTTTCCTTTGCTGTTTGTATCCCTTCATTTGGCAAAACCGTCCCCTCTTCCCCCAGTGATTTAGAACAGAGAGGAAAGTAATATCAGGCCTTAATTTAACAGCGGCACTACATCTGCCATTAGACAACTTTTACTTCCTCTCCGAGTAGCAGAGAAACTGTCTTTCCTCAACAGAAATGTCAAATGAACACAGTCCTTAAATAAGAACACGAATTTGACCTTTACCGGATGTCTTTATTCTTTAACATTCTTCAAAGATACACACTTGAAAAAGTTAAGACTTAACTGATACCCAGCATGGATGTTTTATTGTCTGTTGTTTCTAAGCTGCCAGAGGCTTTCTTATGTGGACAAAATGACTATTTCTGTCATAGTGGAGCACAATTATTTATTCACCTAGCAGAGCAGAGGAAATAATTTTTAAACTAAAAACACAAAATGGGTTGTTTCTACCACAAACTTCCCACAAAAACGGGAATCTTACTTCCTAAGTAGAACCAGACCCTTGCTCCATTCTCTGCCCAGCAGAAAAATTACATGGCTTTTAGCTTTAATGGCCTTTTAGGCTTGTCGCCAAAAGAAGTTCCAAAAAAACTTTTCTGGTCCCAATTTGCCCTCTCAGCCCAGTTCTTTCGTAAGCAGGGAGGAGAGATCCTGGAGAGTATCCAAAGCCAGGCTCTATGAAACGAAGCCCGAGGCCAAAGAACCGCTCCACACAATTGAGAGGAGAGAAAAAGGAGGCCCACAACCACAGAGAGTCCGACTCTGACAGAGCAGGTTTCAGGGTGGTGGGCTTAACTGATGGAGTGACTGCCGGGTACGTGTGTTATTGACGTTGTACAGACTGATACGTGGCTGCCGAGGTGGGGCTGGGGGAGCACCTGGACCAAGTGCATGTAGACACATGGCTGACGCCCTCGTCTGCTGTCGCTGTGCTGTGTTCTCATCCATTTCTGTCTTCAGTAAACAAACGCTGCTTTATTTTTTTCTTTAAAGCTTTGCATTTTTACCTGAACATTTCACATGTCAGTCCTGAGCTGTTCCTGATGATGAAGCAGAGAACACTTCTCTGATTCTTCACAGGCATCTCCAAGCTACAGGAATTTCAGGAGAAGAACATAAGAGTGTTCAAGCCAAGGCCACAGGGGAATTTGAGAGTAACGCCCATACGTGCCTGGTTAGACATTATTCTGTTAGCTCAGCTTCCTCACTCTTAAGACAACTGTAACTGTTACAGCTGTAGCCTCTGTGGTAACTATGTCACACGTAGGCTTCACCCTCCAAAACTCTGGCATTCCGTCTGCTTCTCTTTTCTTCATTCATTCAACACCTGTTTCCACGCTACTGAGGCACTGTGAGAGATTCAAGGTCGAATTCCATTCAGTACCTGCCTTCAAAGAACTTCGAGTTACCCAGAGAGATCATAAGATAGCACAAAGGACAGGAGTAGCCATCACGATTTGCCCAAAGCAGTGAGGGCCATTAGGAAGGCACTGGAAAATAGCAGTTCTTCAAAGGAGGGGAGGGTTGCTTCAGCTGTGGTGATCAACGATGACTGCAAGGAGGGACCTGCACCTGAGGAGGCCTTGAAGGATCCCTGGGCTGAGATCTGCAGAGGCTGAGGGTGGGCATTCCAATTTGAGCTGAGGAAGCATGGAGCACCGTTTTCTTTTCACTTCCTCCAGCCAGGTCGGTTCCTGACGGAGCTGGGAAATGCCTCAGTAATGCTGGTGGATGTGCTCCAGGCACTTGCTTCCTCCAACACAGCCAGCCAGGTTAAAAAAATGTAAAGCTGACACAAATAGACAAAAATAAAACAAAAGCTTAAAATGATCTGGATTTGAGGAACTTTAAAAAATCTCTCTAAAACAAAAAAGGGGGTGCCCTGTAGTATCAATGCGTAATTTGGCTGGGTTCTAAGTCATGCCTGAGTGCCCCCTGAGCCTGGCTTGGAGTGACTGGAATGTTCCTTCTGTCTGCGGGATTCTCAGACACAACAGGAAGATGAGAGCCCTGCCCGGGATGCCTCTGGAGATGGAGCATGTGTGACTGTTTTCAAAATACAAGATGATTCCCGAGAATCAGAAAGCTGCAAATGCTGTGACAAACTTACACCTCGGGTTTTGTATGAACAAATCTGAACCTGTGACTGGAATGTTCTCACAGTTATCTAAGTTCCCAGAGTGTGTCAAGTCTTCCTCCTAACCATATCATTATTGTTGAAATGTAAGAAAAAGAAAGCTGAGAAATGGCATCCTTCAGAATAAGTGTCAGAGAGCCAAAAATGTAATAGTCCATCACAAGCATTTCCAAACCTTTCAAATATAAGACAACACAGTTAAATCATTTTTATTACAGGCATAAAATAAAAATTAGTATAAAATATTAAATGTTTATGAGCACAGACTCTGCTTTTAACAATTTACAATTTAGATGGGATGATTTAGCAATTAAATTATCTCATAATTACTCTCCTTGATAAATTAAGTTCACTAAATTTCACCTTCAGTCATTTAATGGCAAAAGACAATGGTATTTTTAGTCCTATTTAAAATATTAGATCTGTAGTCAAGAAAACTCTTCAACCAGAAGCCTTTTCCTTCTCAGTTCACTAGTCTCTAAATGGTGCACAGTGAGACAACGGCAAGGTTTAAACCCCTGGGGTGGGGGGTGGCAGTGGGCAGAGAGTGCATTCCATTTCATGGCCAGTATGGCAGCTACACCCTGGAATTTCTGTCTTCCACCCAACTTAAGAAAGAGTGCCTTGGGGAAAGGCCGCATTTGCAATGCAGAGAGATGTGAAGGTTGCAAAGGCCCTTTGTGCAGGCCTCCCAGTGCACAGGAGCAGCTGACTGCTCACATTTATATTACATGTGTAGCAGGGTGACAGCTTTCATTCTGGTAGGCCAGGTGGAGCAGGAGAGTGGACTGTTTCCTTCAGGCCATATTAGAAGGCTCCATTACCATGTCCCCCCCCCACCCCCCTTTCTGAGACTATGCAGCCTCCAGAAAGTCCACTTAGGTTATTACAATATCTTACTAAGGCAGTACGAACAGGTAAAGAGGTTGATAAAAATCCAGTGCAAAAGTTGGTCAGTGGGCTTGAGCAAAAAAGCATCTGTGAGTGGTAGGTGGAACTGCAGTGTCCCAGAGCAGGGGCTTGCACTTGACTGACATGAGGAGGGTATCTGTGCTTCCGGGAAGGTAGTTGCCCAGTGCAGGATGTCAGGATGGGCAAAAAAGCCATCTTTGTGGGAGGGCAGGGGGTGGAGGTGGGCTGATGAAGAGGGTCAGAGACTGAATGAGTGAAGAGGGCATTCACATTGGATTCTGATTAACTAAATACTGTGTTAAGGATAATGGGAGCTAGGTTTCTCATTGTCTGAGAAGGGAGTTACAATTATGGAAAAGAAGAGAGCTAAAAGTTTTCACATGTTGGTGTGAACCATGGTTTTCAATACATCTAGATAGATATAGAGAAAAACAACATGTGTATGTATATGTATATATATTTCCTACTTCTGTCCACCAAAAGGACCTGGAAACAGGGACATCTCAATAGTACTGAGCACATCTAGCACTCAGATATTGGTTTCTAAATACCAATCTTTACTGAAAGAAACCAGGGCACCTTGGGGAAATGGTTGATTCCATGGCTGGTACAGAGAAAGAACAAAATGAGCTTGGAGTTTCTTTTTGTGCCCAGAAGTAAGAAAGTGCTTAAAGAATGATGAGGACATGCCAAAAGGACACAGGAACCAGACTGAAGGGGCTCTCACTGGCCAAATCTGGTATAATTTGAGGATCAAACTAAATAATTTTAGTAATAAATTATAACCCATTACATAAAATAGGAAACCATGAGTTCACAGTGATATAAATAAATGAATGAGTAAATTGAAAGTATGATGAGGAATTAGATGTTTACATAGTCTCAAAACACCTCCCCCCAAAATACTTATTAATTACAAATAGAAAAAGAGAATTTCTACAGTGGAGAAGCCTGGCAGATTCCACCCTAATCAAAGGATCAAAGTAGGCAATATCAGTAATGGAACAAACTGAGACTGTATGCCACCTGATAAGATCCAAGAGAAGAACACAGCATCATGCCTATGGTTTTCCTGCCACAGATATGTATTGTGACTCTAATCATGAGGAAATAGGAAACCCAAATAGAAGGAAATTCCACAAAATAACTGGCCTATAATCTTTAAAGTGTCCAGGTCATGAAACTCAAGGAAAGACCAAAGAGATTAAAAGAAATGACAACTGAGGGCTTCCCTGGTGGCGCAGTGGTTGAGAATCTGCCTGCTAATGCAGGAGACACGGGTTCGAGCCCTGGTCTGGGAAGATCCCACATGCCACGGAGCAACTGGGCCCGTGAGCCACAGCTGCTGAGCCTGCGCGTCTGGAGCCTGTGCCCCGCGACGGGAGGGGCCGCGATAGTGAAAGGCCCGCGCACCGCGATGAAGAGCGGTCCCCGCACCGCGATGAAGAGTGGCCCCCACTTGCCGCAACTAGAGAAAGCCCTCGCACGAACCGAAGACCCAGCACAGCCAAAAATAAATAAATAAATAAATAAATAAATAAATAAATAAATAAAAATTTAAAAAAAAAAAAAAAAAAAAAAAAGAAATGACAACTGGGACTTCCCTGGTGGTCCAGTGGTAAAGAATGGCCTTCCAATGCAGGGGACGTGGCTTCAATCCCTGGTTGGGGAACTGAGATCCCACATGCCACAGAGCAACTAAGCCCTCGCACCACAACTACTGAGCCCGTGCATCTCAACTGGAGAGCCCACATGCCACAACTACAGAGCCCACGCTCTCTGGAGCTTGTGCGCCACAACTAGAGAGAGGAAACCCACACGCCACAACTAGAGAGAAGCCTGGGCACCAGAACTAGAGAGAAGCCCGCACGCCACAATGAAGATTGCTTGTGCCGCAATGAAGACCAAACACAGCCAAAAATAAAATAAATAAAGATACCTATACCAACCAACTTCTAAAAGAAAAAAAAAGAAAGAAAGAAATGACAACTAAGCTCAACCTGTGATTGTGAACTGGATCCTTTTGCTATAAAAACATTATTGGGATAATTGGGAAGACTTGAATGCTGCCTGACGGCCAGATAGTAGTATTATATCAATGTTAATTTCCTGATTTTTTTAGTTGAATTGTATTTCTGTTGGAGAACATCCTTGTTTGTAGGAATACACAATACATTCAAGATATTCTGGGATGTTGGGAGCATGATGTAGGCAACTTTCTCTGAAATTGTGCATAAAAAGAGTTATTTGTACCATACTTACAATTTTTTTGTAAGTTTGAGATTTTTAAAAAGCAGTTAATTGAGGGAGGAACCAAGACGGTGGAGTACAAGGACTTGCTCTCACTTCCTCTTGCGAGAACACCAGAATCACAGCTAGCTGCTGGACAATCATTGACAGGAAAACACTGGAACTCACCAAAAAAGATACCCCCCCATCCAGAGACAAAGGAGAAGCCACAATGAGATGGTAGGAGGGGTGCAATCACAGTAAAATCAAATCCCATAACTGGTGGGTGGGTGACTCACAGACTGGAGAACACTTATACCACAGAAGTTCACCCACTGGACTGAAGGTTCTGAGCCACACGTCAGGCTTCCCAACCTGGGGGACCGGCGACGGGAGGAGGAATTCCTAGAGAATCAGACTTTGAAGCCTAGTGGGAACTGATTGCAGGACTTTGACAGGACTGGGGGAAACAGAGACACCACTCTTGGAGAGCACACACAAAGTAGTGTGCACATCAGGACCCAGGGGAAGGAGCAGTGACCCCAGGGGAGACTGAACCAGACCTACATGCTAGTGTTGGAGGGTCTCCTGCAGAGGCGGGGGGGGGCCTGTGGCTCACCGTGGGGACAAGGACACTGGGAGCAGAAGTTCTCCTCAGTGTGAGCCCTCCCAGAGTCTGTCACTAGCCCACCAAAGAGCCCAGGTAGGCTCCAGTGTTGGGTTCCCTCAGGCCAAACAACCAACAGGGAGGGAACCCAGCCCTACCCATCAACAGTCAAGTGGATTAAAGTTTTACTAAGCTCTGCCCACCAGAGCAACAGTCAGCTCTACCCACCACCAGTCCCTCCCATCAAGCCTCTTAGATGGCCTCATCCACCAGAGGGCAGACAGCAGAAGCAAGAAGAACTACAGTCCTGCAACCTGTGGAACAAAAACCACATTCACAGAAAGACAGACAAGATGAAAAGGCAGAAGGCTATGTACCAGATGAAGGAACAAGATAAAACCCCAGAAAAACAATTAAATGAAGTGGAGATAGGCAACCTTCCAGAAAAAGAATTCAGAATAATGATAGTGAAGATGATCCAGGACCTCAGAAAAAGAATGGAGGCAAAGATCGAGAAGATGCAAGAAATGTTTAACAAAGACCTAGAAGAATTAAAGAACAAACAAAAACAGAGATGAACAATATAATAACTGAAATGAAAACTACACTAGAAGGAATCAATAGCAGAATAACTGAGGCAGAAGAACAGATACGTGACCTGGAAGACAGAATGGTGGAATTCACTGCTGCAGAACACACTAAAGAAAAAAGAATGAAAAGAAATGAAGACAGCCTAAGAGACCTCTGGAACAATGTTAAACGCAACAACATTCGCATTATAGGGGTCCCAAAAGGAGAAGAGAGAGAGAAAGGACCAGAGAAAATATTTGAAGAGATTATAGTCAAAAAGTTCCCTAACATGGGAAAGGAAATAGCCACCCAAGTCCAGGAAGCGCAGCAAGTCCCATATAGGATAAACCAAGGAGAAACACGTCGAGAAACATAGTAATAAAATTGGCAAAAATTAAAGACAAAGAAAAGTTATTGAAAGCAGCAAGGGAAAAACGACAAATAATATACAAGGGAACTCCCATAAAGTTAACAGCTGATTTCTCAGCAGAAACTCTACAAGCCAGAAGGGAGTGGCATGATATACTTAAAATGATGAAAGGGAAGAAGCTACAACCAAGATTACTCTACCCCACAAGGATCTCATTCAAATTCGATGGAGAAACCAAATGCTTTACAGACAAGCAAAAGATAAGAGAATTCAGCACCACCAAACCAGCTCTACAACAAATGCTAAAGGAACTTCTCTGAGTGGGAAACACAAGAGAAGAAAAGGACCTACAAAAACAAACCCAAAACAATTAAGAAAATGGTCATAGGAACATACATATCGATAATTACCTTAAATGTGAATGGATTAAATGTTCCAACCAAAAGACACAGGCTTGCTGAATGGATACAAAAACAAGACCCATATATATGCTGTCTACAAGAGACCCACTTCAGACCTAGGGACACATACAGACTGAAAGTGAGGGGATGGAAAAAGATATTCCATGCCAATGGAAATCAAAAGAAAGCTGGAGTAGCCATACTCATATCAGATAAAATAGACTTTAAAATAAATAATGTTACAAGAGACAAAGAAGGACACTACATAACGATCAAGGGATCAATCCAAGAAGAAGATATAACAATTATAAATATATTTGCACCCAACATAGGAGCACCTCAATACATAAGGCAACTGCTAACAGCTATAAAAGAGGAAATCGACAGTAACACAATAATAGTGGGGGACTTTAACACCTCACTTACACCAATGGACAGATCATCCAAATTGAAAATAAATAAGGAAACAGAAGCTTTTAATGACACAATAGACCAGATAGATTTAATTGATATTTATAGGACATTCCATCCAAAAACAGCAGATTACACATTCTTCTCAAGTGCGCACAGAACATTCTCCAGGATAGATCACATCTTGGGTCACAAATCAAGCCTCAGTAAATTTAAGAAAATTGAAATCATATCAAGCATCTTTTCTGACCACAACGCTATGAGATCAAAAATGAATTACAGGGAAAAAAACGGAAAAAACACAAAAATATGGAGGCTAAACAATACGTTACTAAATAACCAAGAGATCACTGAAGAAATCAAAGAGGAAATCAAAAAATACCTAGAGACAAATGACAATGAAAACACGACGGTCCAAAACCTATGGGATGCAGCAAAAGCAGTTCTAAGAGGGAAGTTTATAGCTATACAAGCCTACCTAAAGAAACAAGAAAAATCTCAAGTAAACAATCTAACCTTACACCTAAAGGAACTAGAGAAAGAAGAACAAACAAAACCCAAAGTTAGCAGAAGGAAAGAAATCATAAAGATCAGAGCGGAAATAAATGAATTAGAAACAAAGAAAACAACAGCAAAGATCAATAAAACTAAAAGCTGGTTCTTTGAGAAGATGAACAAAATTGATAAACCATTAGCCAGACTCATCAGGAAAAAGAGGGAGAGGACTCAAATCAATAAAATTAGAAATGAAAAAGGAGAAGTTACAATAGACACTGCATAAATACAAAGCATCTTAAGAGACTGCTACAAGCAACTCTATGCCAGTAAAATGGACAACCTGCAAGAAACGGACAAGTTCTTAGAAAGGTATAACCTTCCAAGACTGAACCAGGAAGAAAGAGAAAATATGAACAGACCAATCACAAGTAATGAAATTGAAACTGTGATTAAAAATCTTCCAACAAACAAAAGTCCAGGACCAGATGGCTTCACAGGTGAATTCTATCAAACATTTAGAGAATAGCTAACACCCATCCTTCTCAAACTCTTCCCAAAAATTGCAGAGGAAGGAACACTCCCAAACTCATTCTATGAGGCCACCATCACCCTGATACCAAAACCAGACAAAGACACTACAAAAAAAGAAAATTATAAACCAATATCACTGATGAATATAGATGCAAAAATCCTCAACAAAATACTAGCAAACAGAATCCAACAACACATTAAAAGGATCATACACCATGATCAAGTGGGATTTATCCCAGGGATGCAAGGATTCTTCAATATATGCAAATCAATCAATGTGATACACCATATTAACAAACTGAAGAATAAAAACCATATGATCATCTCAGTAGATGCAGAAAAAGCTTTTGACAAAATTCAACACCCATTTATGATAAAAACTCTCCAGAAAGTGGGCATAGAGGGAACCTACCTAAACATAATAAAGGCCATATATGACAAACCCATAGCAAACATCATTCTCAATGGTGAAAAACTGAAAGCATTTCCTCTAAGACCAGGAACAAGACAAGGATGTCCATTCTCACCACTATTATTCAACATAGTTTTGGAAGTCCTAGCCACGGCAATCAGAGAAGAAAAAGAAATAAAAGGAATCCAACTCGGAAAAGAAAAAGTAAAACTGTCACTGTTTGCAGATGACATGATACTATACATAGAGAATCCTAAAGATGCCACCAGAAAACTACTAGAGCTAATCAATGAATCTGGTAAAGTTTCAGGATATGAAATTAATGCACAGAAATCTCTTGCATTCCTATACACTAATGATGAAAAATCTGAAAGCGAAATTAAGGAAACACACCCATTTACTATTGCAACAAAAAGAATAAAATACCTAGGAATAGACCTACCTAAGGAGGTAAAAGACCTGTACTCAGAAAACTATAAGACACTGATGAAAGAAATGAAAGATGACACAAACAGATGGAGAGATATACCGTGTTCTTGGATTGGAAGAATCAATATTGTGAAAATGACTATACTACCCAAAGCAATCTACAGATTCAATGCAATCCCTATCAAATTCCCAATGGCATTTTTTACGGAACTAGAACAAATCATCTTAAAATTTGTATGGAGACACAAAAGACCCCGAATAGCCAAAGTAGTCTTGAGGGAAAAAAACGGAGCTGGAGGAATCAGACTCCCTGGCTTCAGACTATACTACAAAGCTACAGTAATCAAGACAATATGGTACTGGCACAAAAACACAAACATAGATCAATGGAACAAGATAGAAAGACCAGAGATAAACCCACGCACCTATGGTCAACTAATCTATGACAAAGGAGGCAAAGATATACAATGGAGAAAAGACAGTCTCTTCAATAAGTGGTGCTGGGAAAACTGGACAGCTACATGTAAAAGAATGAAATTAGAACACTCCCTAACACGATACACAAAAATAAACTCAAAATGGATTCGAGACCTAAATTTAAGACCAGACACTATAAAACTCATAGAGGAAAACATAGGAAGAACACTCTTTGACATCAATCACAGCAAGATCTTTTTTGATCCACTTCCTAGAGTAATGCAAATAAACCCAAAAATAAACAAATGGGACCTAATGAAACTTCAAAGCTTTTGCACAGCAAAAGAAACCATAAACAAGACGAAAAGACAACCCTCAGAATGGGAGAAAATATTTGCAAACGAATCAATGGACAAAGGATTAATCTCCAAAATATATAAACAGCTCATGCAGCTCAATATTAAAGAAACAAACAACCCAATCCAAAAATGGGCAGAAGACCTAAATAGACATTTCTCCAAAGAAGACATACAGATGGCCAAGAAGCACATGAAAAGCTGCTCAACATCACTGATTATTAGAGAAATGCAAATCAAAACTACAATGAGGTATCACCTCACCCCAGTTAGAATGGGCATCATCAGTAAATCTACAAACAACAAATGCTGGAGAGGGTGTGGAGAAAAGGGAACCCTCTTGCACTGTTGGTGGGAATGTAAATTGATACAGCCACTATGGAGAACCGTATGGAGGTTCCTTAAAAAACTAAAAATAGAATTACCATATGATCCAGCAATCCCACTACTGGGCATATACCCTGAGAAAACCGTAATTCAAAAAGACACATGTACCCCAATGTTCTCTGCAGCACTATTTACAATAGCCAGGTCATGGAAGCAACCTAAATGCCCATCAACAGACGAATGGATAAAGAAGAGGTGGTACATATATACAATGTAATATTACTCAGCCATAAAAAGGAACAAAATTGAGTCATTTGTGGAGACGTGGATGGATCTAGAGACTGTCATACAGAGTGAAGTAAGTCAGAAAGAGAAAAACAAATATCATATATTAACGCATGTATGTGGAACCTAGAAAAATGGTACAGGTGAGCCGGTTTGCAGGGCAGAAGTTGAGACACAGATGTAGAGAACAAACGTATGGACATCAAGGGGGGAAAACTGCTGTGGGGTGGGGATGATGGTGTCCTGAATTGGGTGATTGGGTTGACATGTATACACTGATGTGTATAAAACTGATGACTAATAAGAACCTGCAGTATAAACAAACAAACAAAAAAACCCAACATACTAAACTTTGGGTTATTTGTATGGAAATATGTTAATATAAATGTTTCAAACATTACATAAAATTTCTAAAAATCTTATATGTTCTGGTATAATGTTATAAGTCACAATTGTAGTTATTACTTTAAAATGTATATCTCAGAAATAACTAAATTTCCTTGTCAATTGCATTATTATGAACTTTCATCAAATCTTTAACCGTGGTCATTTTTAAGTCTTTTGTCATTTACAGACAGTTCTGGGTGTACTCTGATGCTTTTGCAGAAATGTTCCTATAAAAGGGTTTCATCTTCAAGGAATTCATGTAAAAGACTCTGACAAGTACAGGTTTCTGGTAACTGACTATACTGCTGAACTGAATGAATAAGCATTTTCAGAACTATAATGGAAAACTGATGAATTCATAAAAGTGATAACAAAAGATCAGGATAAAAATAAAATTAATTACATGGGACTGAGTGAACCGATGAGGATGATTATAATTTTTGTGACTTTCTGTTTGAATGAAAAAAAAAATCCCACAAGGACTCAGAGGCAAAAACTATACAAATCAATTTTCACTGCAAAGTAAAGGAGCTGTTACAGTGGAGGATTACTGGACTGAATGTCAGTATTATGACATAGTATGAGTGTGTTTCGTGTTTGGTAATTGCAATCATTGTTGCTTTTGTTGTGGTCATCCATTTACAATGCTTGGTGTCAGTTTATTTATCTCTTGTAAAAATAAAATACTGTGTGTGTGTGTGAAAAAATAATTTTTTTTAAAAAAGCAGTTAATTAATTACTTCTCTCTTCAATGAATGTTGACTCTCATTGTGAAATAGGCGATGGTTACCCTCATCAGGATTTGCACAATCCGCCATTCTCAAATACACATGTTGATGAGAAGATGGAGTTTGGAAACATTAGGAACAGTTGGCTGTACAAACAATTTAATTTCTTTCCTTATAACAACAAATAGATAATTTTCTTTGTTTATCCAGTCTCTGTTTATTATGGATTGTTACATTGCAGAAGTTTTCAAGCTAGTGACTATGTCCATATGAATGCATCATATCATACTGAATATAATTCTTCAGTAGATGTGTTAACAGATCTTTTTTGAAAAATGATATACTAATGATGCAAATTATTTAATTACAGCATTATGAATGGGCCTATCATCTTGATTTACAGAACTTTGTATAAATTCTCCTGGTTTATGGAACTTATGTACATGAGCCTTCGAGCCTGATATTCCCACATAAGTAAAAACTTTTTGGCAAGCAAATTTGCTAGCCATTTACTACCTTCTTGATCTAAACTATCATTTCTCTTAAAATCACATTATAAATTTTGCAGATTAATCCTTTGTCAGTCGCTTCATTTGCAAATATTTTCTCCCATTCTGAGGGCTGTCTTTTTGTCTTGTTTATGTTTTCCTTTGCTGTGCAAAAGCTTTTAAGTTTCATTAGGTCCCATTTGTGTATTTTTGTTTTTATTTCTGTTTCTCTAGAAGGTGGGTCAAAAAGGGTCTTGCTATGATTTATGTCATAGAATGTTCTGCCTATGTTTTCCTCTAAGAGTTTTACAGTGTCTGGCCTTACACTTAGGTCTTTAATCCATTTGGAGTTTATTTTTGTGTACGGTGCCAGGTAGTGTTCTAATTTCATTCTTTTACATGTAGCTGTCCAGTTTTCCCAGCACCACTTATTGAAGAGACTGTCTTTTCTCCATTGTATATCCTTGCCTCCTTTGTCATAGATTAGTTGACCATAGGTGTGTGGGTTTATCTCTGGGTGTTCTATCCTGTTCCATTGATCTATATTTCTGTTTTTGTGCCAGTACTATACTGTCTTGATTACTATAGCTTTGTAGTATAGTCTGAAGCCAGGGAGTCTGATTCCTCCATCTCCGATTTTTTCCCTCAAGACTGCTTTGGCTATTCAGGGTCTTTTGTGTCTCCACACAAATTTTAAGAGTTTTTGTTCTAGTTCTGTAAAAAATGCCATTGGGAATTTGATAGGAATTGCACTGAATCTGTAGATTGCTTTGGGTAGTATAGTCATTTTCACAATATTGATTCTTCCAATCCAAGAACATGGTATATCTCTCCATCTGTTTGTGTCATCTTTCATTTCTTTCATCAGTGTCTTATAGTTTTCTGAGTACAGGTCTTTTACCTCCTTAGGTAGGTTTATTCCTAGGTATTTTATTCTTTTTGTTGCAATGGTGAATGGGATTGTTTCCTTAATTTCTCTTTCTGATCTTTCATCGTTAGTGTACAGGAATGCAAGAGATTTCTGTGCATTAATTTCATATCCTGCAACTTTACCAAATTCATTGATTAGCTCTAGTAGTTTTCTGGTGGCATCTTTAGGATTCTCTATGTATAGTATCATGTCATCTGCAAACAGTGACAGTTTTACTTTTTCTTTTCCGAGTTGGATTCCTTTTATTTCTTTTTCTTCTCTGATTGCGATGGCTAGGACTTCCAAAAGTATGTTGAATAATAGTGGCGAGAGTGGACATCCTTGTCTTGTTCCTGATCTTAGAGGAAATGCTTTCAGTTTTTCACCATTGAGAATGATGTTTGCTGTGGGTTTGTTGTATATGGCCTTTTTTATGTTGAGGCAGGTTCCCTCTATGCTTACTTTCTGGAGAATTTTTATCATAAATAGGTGTTGAATTTTGTCAAAAGCTTTTTCTGTATCTATTGAGATGATCATACGGTTTTTATTCTAAAATTTTTAATATGGTGTATCACATTGATTGATTTGCATATATTGAAGAATCCTTGCATCCCTGGGATAAATCCCACTTGATCATGGTGTACGATCCTTTTAATGTGTTGTTGGATTCTGTTTGCTAGTATTTTGTTGAGGATTTTTGCATCTATATTCATCAGTGATATTGGTCTATAATTTCCTTTTATTGTGATACCTTTTTCTGGTTTTGGTATCAGGGTGATGGCTTTGTAGAATGAATTTGGGAGTGTTCCTCTCTCTGGAATTTTTTGGAAGAGTTTGAGAAGGATCATGTTAACTTCTCTAAATGTTTGATAGAATTTGCCTGTGAAGCCATCTGGTCCTGGACTTTTGTTTGTTGGAAGATTTTTAATTACAGTTTCAATTTCACTACTTGTGATAGGTCTCTTTATATTTTCTAATTCTTCCTGGTTCAGTCTTGGAAAATTGTATCTTTCCAAGAATTTGTCCACTTCTTCCCGGTGGTCCATTTTATTGGCATATAGTTGTTTGTAGTAGTCTCTTATAATCCTTTGTATTTCTGCAGTGTCAGTTGTGATTTCTCCTTTTTCATTTCTAATTTTATTGATTTGAGTCTTCTCCCTTTTTTTCTTGATGAGTCTGGGTAAGGGTTTATCAATTTTGTTTATCTTCTCAAAGAACTAGCTTTTAGTTTTATTGATCTTTTCTATTGTTTTCCTCATTTCTATTTCATTTATTTCTGCTCTCATCTTTAGCATTTCTTTCCTTCTACGGACTTTGGATTTTCTTTGTTCTTCTTTCTCTAGCTGCTTTAGGTGTAGGGTTAGATTGTTTATTTGAGATTTTTCTTGTTTCTTGAGGTGAGATTGAATTGCTGTAAACTTCCCTCATATTTATTTACTTATTTGGCTTCACCAGGTCTTAGTTGCAGCACACGGGATCTTTGCTGCAGTGTGTGGGATCTTTAGTTGCAGCATGCGGGATCCTTAGTTGCTGCATGCAGGATCTAGTTCCCTGACCTGGGGCTCCTGCATTGGGAGAGCAGAGTCGTAACTGCTGGACCACCAGGGAAGTCCCTGAATCTTGCTTTTTTGAACTCAACAAAACCTCATGGAAATCCCTCCAAAACAACTGGTATGACTTTAATTCATTTTAAAGTGTTGCATAATATTTCATAATGTGGTTGTGCCATAATTTATTCAGTCATTCTCCTACTGGAAGGGTTTAATTTAATTTCCCCCTTTTATTTTTTTGCTAAACAATGTACAAATAAATATTCTCTTATATATGTGCTTATGTCCTTCTGCTTTTATTTCTGTGGATTAGATTCCCAGGAATGGGATAGATGTTTCCAGATAGCATCTTAAAAAAAGGGTTGGAACAATTTATAATGTGTGCATATCTTTTAATGCTCATCCCTAACAATATTAAGAATTAATTTTGAGTTATTTAAACTTCTTGCTAGTCCAGTGGCTGTAAAGTGATTCACTCACTCCTTCAACAAACACTTACTGAACACCTATATACCAGATGCTGTTGTTGGGAGATGTATACAGCTGTGAACAAAACAAAGCAAGTCCTTGTGCTCACAGAGCTTCCACTCTGGAGAGGTCAGTGGACAACAAACACGTAAATACATGGAAGTCAGAGGGGAGCTGAAGAGAAGGGGACAGGAGCGACAGAGGCAGTGGAGCAGACAGTGCTATTTGAGACAGGGTGCTCAGGAAGGACATCTCCGAGGTGGCATTTGAGCAGAGACTTGGAGAAAGTGTGGAACGGGGTCACGGGACGAGTGGACAGCCGGTGAAGACTCTGAGGTTGGTGCGTGTTTGGCACGGCTTGCTGGAGGAACAGCAAGGGGCCAGTGCGGCTGGCAGGGATCTCTGTCACTATATACCTCGCAACTCCTGGAAGCCACCTGCTGAAGTAGGGCCACTGAAACTCACTGGGGGTGGCACCACTGGTGTACTGTACGCTGCTGGCTGCTGCATACAGCAGGAGCATGCTGAGAATACACTGGAACAGGAAGAAAGACCTCTATCTGCCCCAGTTTTGCTCCAGAGTTTCCACTGGCAAAACTGGCACCTAAATACATTACAAATATTTTTTCCAAAATTACCATTTGTCTGTTGGCTTTGTATAGAGCCCAGTTTGTTTTCCCGGTGTTAAAAACCGTGTGTGTGTGTGTGTGTGTGTGTGTGTGTCTGTCTGTGTGTGTGTGTGTGTATACATATATATATATGTATACACACACACACAGTTTATATATATATATATATATATAAAATTTATATATATATACATTTTGTCTATAACTTCTAGGTTTCCAGTGGTGATTAAGAAGGCCTTTTCAGTCCCTAGATGGTATGCATACACCTCTAGATTTTTTTGAAATTTTTAGAGTTCCACTTTTTTACTTTCAAATCTTTAGTCCATCTAGATTATATTTTTTGTGATGTAAATAAGGATCCTGTTATATCTTCTTTCAGACATCCATTGTACTGACACTATTTATTAAATAATCCATCTTTTTTCCACTGAAATGAAACCTTGTCATCTATTATATTTTTGTACTTGCTGGGATCTAATTTTGTCTTCTCTGTTTGGTTCCACTGATCTCTTTGTCTCTTCTGGAATCCATGCCGACTTGATTGTAGAGCTTAGATCACGACCCATTATTTTGTAAGGAAGTGTACTCACTGTTCTTTTCCATAATTTTCTTAGCTATTCTAGGGGCACTTATTCTTTCATTTAAGCTTTAATATCATTCCATCCAATTTGGAAACAACTCATTGATATTTTAATTAGAATTAGAAGACTTTCATATATTAATTTAGAATTGACTTTTTATGGTATTAAGTTTTCCAATCCAAAAAGAATATTTGTTCAGATCTTGTTTTATATCATCCAATACGAGTCTTTGGTTTTCTCCTTTTAGAGACTGCATTTTTTTGTTAAATTCATTTCTAAGTATTTGTGGCTTTTGTTAGCATTGTGAAATATATTTTCTAGTTTCTATTTCTAGGTGCTTGTGGCAGTGTCCTGGAGAGAAACACATGGTATACTGAAGTGAGGTAGTGAAATTTAAAAAGAAAGTGTTTATAAAGGTGTGGGCATAAGTAAGAGAAGTCAATGAGTGAGTGGAGAAGCGTGCCAGGGTGAGCCAAAGCAGAGTTGGAAGGGAGTTGGAAGGGTTGGAAGGGAGTTATGTACAGAACTTGGAGGGAAAGCTACAGCTTCAGGGGAGGATAGCTGGAGAGGAGCTTTTAGTAGAGGAGCAGCCATTGCCCATCCACAGACCAGCAGAAAGGAAGATACCCTGTCTCCCCCTCCTGCCACCCTGCCACCTCTGGCCAGTGGTTCCCATTGGCTGAACCCAGCTGGAAGCCAGAGGGCAAGGAAGTCCCTGCAGGTGAGCAGAGCCAGGCAAGAAGGGAGGGCAGAGGATCAAGAAGGCAAATGGAGAGTATCCAGCACAATGCTCAAATTTAGAAGAAAGGAAAGCTGTTGAATTTTGTGACTTCATCTTTTATGGGGCCACCTTACATATTACCTTATTAATTCTAGTAACTTAAAAAAAAATCAGCTCTCTTGCACTGTTTGTGGGAATGTAAATTGATAGAGCCACTATGGAAAACAGTATGGACGTTCCTTAAAAAACTAAAAATAGAACTACCATATGACACAGCAATCCCACTAGTGGGCATATAACCTGAGAAAACCATAATTCAGAAAGAGTCATGTACCACAATGTTCATTGCAGCAGTATTTACAATAGCCAGGACATGGAAGCAACCTAAGTGTCCATCGACAGATGAATGGATAAAGAAGATGTGGCACATATACGCAATGGAATATTACTCAGCCATAAAAAGAAACGAAATTGAGTTATTTGTAGTGAGGTGGATGGACCTAGAGTCTGTCATACAGAGTGAAGTAAGTCAGAAAGAGAAAAACAAATACCACATGCTACCACATATATATATATATTCTAAGAGTTATTTATTTTCATTTAAGTCTAGAATAATCAGAAATTTTGTAGGCTGTCTTGATGTCTCCTGAAATGATCACTAGATATTTTCCTAATCTTTCAATGTAATGATTTACATTAATAGATTTCTTTTTTTTTTTTTTTTTTTTTTTTTTAAAGGATTTTCTTATTTATTTATTTATTTATTTATTTTTGGCTGTGTTGGGTCTTCGGTTCGTGCGAGGGCTTTCTCCAGTTGCGGCAAGCGGGGGCCACTCTTCATCGCGGTGCGGGGACCGCTCTTCATCGCGGTGCGCGGGCCTTTCTCTATCGCGGCCCCTCCCGTCGCGGGGCACAGGCTCCAGACGCGCAGGCTCAGCAATTGTGGCTCACGGGCCCAGCTGCTCCGTGGCATGTGGGATCTTCCCAGACCAGGGCTCGAACCCGTGTCCCCTGCATTAGCAGGCAGATTCTCAACCACTGCGCCACCAGGGAAGCCCCTAATAGATTTCTTAATAGTGAATTATCTTTAATTTATTTTACACCCTGTTGTAATTGATTTGCTAAAATTTTCCTTTGGATTTTTGCATTTTTGTTTAAAAGTGAATGACCTATAGTTTTTCTATCTTGAGCTGCACTTGTCTGATTTTGATATTAGGGACACATTAGTCATTTAAAATGTGTCTGAAAGGCATTCCAAATGTGTTTTTGCAAAAAATATGAACTATATTCTAATTCTATTGAAAAGTGTCAGTCATGCTAATAAATTCTTGAAAAGAAAGGATTCCATGGTCCAGCAGTTCTGGGAAGTCTATCCCTCTGTTGGAGATTCACAATACATCATGTATGAAGGCTCTGAAAATTCCTGCTGGGAAGAAGCTTATTTTTTCAACCCAGCCTTTACCAAACTAATATGAGCACAGAATACTTTTTTTAAAGTTTATCTATTAAAACATCCTACAGGACATCTCTAAAGAGACACCAGTTTTAGAAATGCCATTTTAAGCACAAAGACATTTCTTATAAATTATTTACAATAAAAAGATTAGGGGCTTCCCTGGTGGCGCAGTGGTTGAGAATCTGCCTGCTAATGCAGGAGACACGGGTTCGAGCCCTGGTCTGGGAAGATCCCACATGCCACGGAGCAGCTGGGCCCGTGAGCCACAGCTGCTGAGCCTGCGCGTCTGGAGCCTGTGCCCCGCAACGGGAGGGGCCGCGATAGTGAAAGGCCCGCGCACCGCGATGAAGAGCGGTCCCCGCACCGCGATGAAGAGTGGCCCCCACTTGCCGCAACTAGAGAAAGCCCTCGCACGAACCGAAGACCCAGCACAGCCAAAAATAAATAAATAAATAAATAAATAAATAAATAAAATTAAAAAAAAAAAAAGATTAGGAAACAACCTAAACAATAGGGGAATGTGTAGGTGAATTATAGTGGAACAGAACATTATGCAGTCATAAGCTGCTGCGTGCAAAACTTTCATAAAGGCATGAAAATGCATTCATTTTAATGTTAAGTGAAAAATCAGGATAAAAATATACTATGTGATCACATGTATATTAAAAACAAACAAAGAAATGAAAACAGAAAGTGATTAGGAATAAATTCACCAAGATTCAAGTAGTCACCTTGGATGGTGGTTGTTTTGTTTGTTTTAATTTTCTTCTTTCTGTTTCTATAAGCATGTATTGCTTCCATATTTGGGGGGAAACGGTAATACCAAGATAATAGAAGCCTCCAAGTTTTACCCGAAGGGAGCATGGAGGTGGGAGTTTGTTGGCAGAGGGAGGACTGTCAGCAGATGTTGGGTGCCAGGGCCTCTGCCTAGGGTTCTTTCTTGCCTCCTGCCAGTGGGCTTCCCAGGGCTGGCCATGTCCTTGGTGTGGATGTAAGTGTGAGCAGCCCCTCCTACACTGCAATGCCAGGTTCTAACTTAGCAAGACAGGCTGCTGAGCACATATTCCACCCCTCCCTCACTCTCTTTCCATCTCATTTTTGTACTAACTATATAAGACTCTCTTTCCCTTTTGACCACAGCTTCTCCAAGTTTAAGGACAGTGTCTGATGGACCTCTGACTCTTTCTGGCAATTAACACAGGGTGTTATGAAGGACAGAGGCGGGCACTTGTTTGTTCATATTCTAAAGTAACGTAAGTGGTGTCATCCTCTTTAGACCCCCCGCCCCCCCGCCGCCAAGCCCTGCTCAGCAGAGTCTAGAAGGAAGCGAAAGGATTCTACAGCTCCAGGAAGAACAAGTGTTAGAGGCACAAGGAGCTCTATGGGGTCACTGAGGCCATTGCAGACTCTCCCTTCTAATCCAGTTTCTCCATTCCTGCACACTGGATCCCCCACCCTCGAAGCAGAGATTTTCTACATTATGGAATTTTAATTGATTACACATGACTATTACCCAATTTCAGAGTAACAGTGAAATGCTGTATATTGGATAATCACCCAGCAATGGACTTTTTTCATTACAGAGAGAATGGGGATATCTAGTAACAGCTCCAACTCCTGCTATAATTATTAATGGGATTCTGATTCTGACTAATTACACAAAGGTTTACGTAATTCTTCACCTTTTCTAACGCAGAGAACATTTCACTAGGCAATTTTTGAAGGCTAAATATACAGAATCTCCTATAAGGGCTGAGTCCACACACACACAAAAAGATCAAGAGCTAATTTTTCAAAGAGTGATCTCTTTCCTGCTTTCAAAATTCACATGTGCATTCCAGAATCTATTCAACCACTACCTCACTCTGTATTATTTTTATTGTCTCTGTCAGATTAAGACAAAGCCTAGTTTTCCTAAGATTTTAACATAGTTTTCACAAACGACGACTTAATCCCGAGAACAGGATGATCTTAATGGCTTCCACGGACTGAGTTCTTCCTTGGGGCTGTGCACCAAGTGAGTGCTCCCTTGTTTCATCCTCAGAACCCCTGGGTGGTGGGTTCTGCTATTACAGGTGAGCAAACCAAGGCTCAGGGGGGTTAAGTCACTACACAAGATGGCACAGCTAGTGAGTACGCACTAGATCAGGGGTTCAGGCACAGGTCTGACGTTCTTCAAAGCCAGACCATTTGTCTGTAACTGCTACGTGGGAAAATTGGAATTAGCATATGAATTAGACAATACTCGTACAGTGTGGCGATAATAGGAGGAAAACTCCAACTGTTTATCCCCTGAGCAGCACCAGGCACTGGTCTAAGCACTTGTCAGAGATGAATTCATTACCTTCTCAAAATAACCCTAGGAGGTGGGGACCACTACTGTCTCTGGTTTACAGGGGAAACAGTGGTAAGTCAGACAACTCGCCCAAGGCCATGCCTCTGGTGGCAGCCGGGCAGGGCTTGGATCCCAAGGATTCTGGCTCTAGATCTGGGGAAGAAGTAGCTACTCTCCCCTGCATAAGAGCAACAGAAGCCCTGGGACTCTCTTCTTGGCTGTTGGTCATCTCCATTAAAAACTGATTAATCTAACTCTTGCTCTGCCATCCTCAGCTTGAAGAGATTTTTGGATTATCTTTGGAAATTGGCAAGACATGTCTGTTCTGGGCTAGGCAAGCTATCCCAGACTCCTTTCAACTGAATGTGTATCTTCAAGCACCCTTAGGGGTAAAAAGCAGTGGGAAAAATCTGGCTCTTGACTCAGTATTTGTAAAATCTTCATGTCACTTTGGTATAAATTGGGCTTTGGACTGAATTCTTGGTTTAATCAAGCCTCTATACGTGTGTGTGTGTGTGTGTGTGTGTGTGTGTGTAAAAGGACTTTCCTTCAGATTTTTTTGAATCCAGCTAATAATAAGATGGTTAAGGAGGAAAAGGAAAGTTCTGTACTTTAGAACTTCACATTTTGGGGCACCAGCTGCATTAAAACCATATTAGTGATACTTGTGAAGTGCTGTTTTTCCAAGAGATTACTATCATCAGAAGAGCACCTCAAGTTAACATTTTCCAAGAGTTTCCCTTCCCCTAAGTATTTATCATTTGGCTTCAAATTACCTCAGTCAATAAAATTACGATTGTTGGTTCGCACCTTTCAGAAATTTTGTGTGCATTAAACACTTTGGCAATATTTATTTATTCTGCCATCTGTCTCACTATCTACACATGCTCAACAGTCTGGCCTAGAAAGCGCCCAAAATCACCTGAGCATCATAAAATTTGTCCATGGCTGTCAGAGTAACGCATGGAGAACACAGCTGCTGTCCTGCTGCCTGATTTAATGAGGTTCCCAAAGTATGTGGACAAGGATCCTTTCCCTTGGTTACCATGGAAACAGGACAGGCACTCAGAGCAGGTGTCAGCAGCATCGAAATCAAGATGAATCAGCTGAGGGCTCAGTCATGTGGGGGAGGCGATGACCAAGCCGAGGTGGTTCCAGTGTGCGCGTCATCTCACCCTCCTGTTCCTTCCTTCAGACAAGCTCCAGGACAGAGACCCAGACTCCACCCGGCCTTTTTTCTGAGCCTATTGTGTTGCCGTATTAGCTCTGAGTCTAAAAGGACTTACACTTTGAGAATTTCAAAATTAGAAATGCCTGGAGTACTTCTGTTCTTTCAGAGACTAATTAATTGGTGATCTGTTGTTTTATCTGAAAAGACATAAACAATTATACAATCCACCCCGGCACTTCCCTTCCTCCAACACTGGTTTATTTGATTTCATTCAAAGTCAAACTCACCTCTGAAGGAAACTTTGTTTTAATGAATAGAATAGGATATCCAGTGCTTCTGGCTAAATTCACCATCTCTAGGGTCAAAGGCTTTTTACCCAAAGCTGGTTTTCATCTTAAGTTATGTTGTCACCAGTGAAGCAGCATAATTTATAAATTTTAGTGTTAGCTCCGTGAGTCACTAAAGTTTATAAAGTATTCTTTACATCACTTGTAAAGAACAGAAAATTGAATATAAAATTATTCTCTACAATTCATTCTATATTTATGGAAGTTTTCAGGTGAGAAGGTATGAATGGAGAATGCAGCTAACTGAGCTGAAATATTACTGGAGAACTAGGAAAAGGCTTGAACACCATTCTTCAGAAAGTTCCAATTTGGCACCAGAAACTTGAAGCAGAATAACCTTTCGTAAATATAGATCTCTTCCAAGTTTTGCAAAGAGAAGGAATCTTTAACTTCTTGGCTTCATCTTCTTAAGATTTTTCTCCCTCTTTGTACGGGGTCAAATAGAATTCATTAGCCAATTAGCTCAGAGAAAATAAGGCAGCATATATGCTATTTCATGTAGAAAAAGAGCAAAGTGTTCAATTTTTCTGCTTTTCGGCTGAACTGACAGATATTCTTTGTTCTCTAGGAATGTGATGATTTAGGCTAAAATTCTGCTTCCTGAATAATTCAGATAATTGCCTCAACCCCACAGTTTGCTGGAGCTGGAAAGACTTGACTTCAAAAGGCAGGTGATCAAATTAAAATCACGTTTTGATGGACCTCATTTGAGCTGTTTTTGAAAGAAAAAAGATAGATATTCACTGCTTAATTAAACATTTCTGTGTGTTTTGAAAACATAGATGAACCATACTGAATGTTATTAGTCTAATGTTAAGTGGTGAGCAGTGAAAAGTCTCTTTTGAAATGGAGTGGAGGGTATGTTTGACATACTAGACTTTGTTCCATAAGAATCATCCAATCAGACATTTTTTGTCGAGCAGATGTTACAGTTTAGATGTTGGAGGAGACAAAGCTTTCATCCTGGCCCTTAGGAGTTGTGTGCACAAAGTCATGCTTGTTACGCAGCTCTGTAGCTGCCAGTCTGTGTCACGTCACTTAGTGCCATTGTCTCGAAGAGTCTGAGGGCTAGAGTTATACCAAGCATTTCTCGGGTGTTATTGACATAAGAGCATCTAATTGCACATGAAAAGAAATTTAAAAGATTTAATTTAAAGAAATGGTATCACTGTCAAACTTGCCTCCTGTGATAGAATAAGAGCTTCATTTTGGTATCATGATGAGACTGTTTACTCACTTTGTGGACATATTCTCAAGCCCTTGGATAACGCGCCTAACTCAGAACTGTGGTTTGAGCACAGGAGTCGTTTGCCCGGAGGATACATGATTCAACCTGTGCCATATGCACACCTTGTCCCGAGTGACCCAAGTGCGGGTTTGCTGCCTGGGGAAAACGTACACTTGTAGCTGCAGAGCAGAACGAAGCCAGAGAGAGTGGAAGCAAAGGGACTCATCTGTCCGTGGTGCCTGCTGCACAGGCCCCACCTTGGACACACCCAACTCTGTGCCAGCTCTCTGCCGGGCCCTGGGCTGCTCCTTGGTGATGTCATACCTGTGGCAGGTTGGAGCTTGGACTTGGCGCACCTAACCTCAGCTGGGCTTCAACACTGCCCCTGAAGCCCACAGCCTTTGAGGGGGTGACTCCCTCTCCAACGCTCAGTGAAGACCACTTTGAATCTTGGCCTCCTCCTCAAATGTCTGCCCAACTCTGCCAGGGTGGCCCCTCCTCTCAGCAGGTGACCTTGCCCCCCAGTTGACAGAGAAAACAGAAGCCCTCAGGCAGGAATATGACCAGCCCTACAGACCAACCTGTCTTCCTCCATCCTCTCCTCATGTTCTCCTGTTGTAATGATAACACCAACAACAGATAATGCTTACGGACTGCTTAACATGTAAAGTCTCTACATGTGTTACTTAACCCTCATGATAACCTGATGATGTAGGTGCTCCAGTCATCCCCACATCACAGGCAAAGACCTGAGGGACACAGAGGTTGAGACCCTTGCCCAGGGCCACACTCATAGTGTGTGGCAGAACCAGGGTGTGACCACTGTTTAACCACTATGCTAAGATGCAGATCAGCTTTTACTCTCAGGCCAGTTCCTCCCCCAGGCCCTGGATCCTAACCCATCCCCCCTTCTGAGGGACTCTCTCCGAGGACTATTTCCACCTGATCATCAGCCTCTCCTTTCCTACTGGTCCCTTCCCATCAACAGTTAAATACACTCAAGTCCTCCATCCTTCAACCCGTGTTTTAAAAATTCTGGATCCCTCTTCTATTGTCTTCCCATCCTTCCCTTCCCTTCCTTTCCCTTCCTTCTCCTCCCCTCCCCTCACCTCCCCTCCCCTTTTCTCTCTCTCTCTCTCTCTCATTTTCTCCTACCCTCCTCTCCACAACCAACCTTCATACAAAAGTCCCCAGCACTCATGGGGCCCATTTCCTCACCTCCTCTTATTCAGCAAACTGGCCTGTGCTCCCATTGCCGTACAGAATGTCCCGCAGGTTGCCAGTGACCTCCATTAGGTTGTTTCAGTCTTTTTCTTGGCATGTAATTGGTTTTAAATGTTTATGTAAACTAAATGAAGAAACGGATAAACAAATAAGTGAATATATAAAATCTTATAAGAAAACCTCAGCTGACTTCTCTCCACTCTGTTCCCCGTCCCTCTAACCAGCTCAGTTCTGGAGATGCCCCAAATCAGCACACCCCCATATCACAGCTTCTCAACCTGAGGACCTGGGGCCACCTGCATGGGAATTTCATGCCCACCGCCGCCCCCCAAGACCTGCTGAGTAAGGTTCTCTGGGTGGGGAGTATATGCGCGCTGTGAACAGACACCGGAGGTGGGACTCAGGCACATGACAGTTGGAGGGCCAGTGCTCCCATGTCTGCCCTTCTGTTAATCTTTACGATTCAGTGCTCTCCTTATAAACAAAAGATTTAAGACTATAAGAAGGGATTATGCCTTTGGAAATATTCACAGATACAAAGGAAAAATAAGTGTTATCTCTGGCATGCAATAATGCTCGTGGAATTTCATCAGTCCCTGCCGTTTGCTTATGACACTTACCCTTTTCATCAAGGCTGTTATTAAAGGCTGCCACAACAGAACAATAGCAGGAGCAATCAAGACTTCAGACGTGCGCTCTGATCAGCTTCTGCCTGGGAGCTGACATCTTGGAGACTGATGATCTATTTTCTCTGCTCCCACTTTGTGGAACAAGAAAGTCTTATTTAGAAGGCAGAATTGCTTCCCAGACAAATGCAGATCAGGGAATACTTTCCCCTTATGTGAAAATGCTCAGTGTTTTGCGTTCTGTGTAATTAATAACTCTGCTCTTCCCGCTTGTATGTTAGTTTGCCATTTACACCACACACTGTGTACTTTAGCATATTTGCCTCTGATGACAGTACAGAGAAGTGGGCAGGGCCTTCGAGGCACCGTTCCTTCTACAGAGAGATGCCTGACAGGTGCCTGCTATGTGCCCAGCCCCAGCCTCGGTACCATGGCAACAGGGAGGAGGGTCTGACTTGGATGCTTCTGCTGTCAGACACCTTGCAGGCTAACGGAGGAGAGAAGCCATGGGTGCAGCATCTGGTACAATCTAGAAGGTGCTGGGGCCTTGAGACTAGATTGTAAAAGTCCTGAAGGCAAGAGCCGGCTCCACAATTTGGACCTCAGTGCCGAGCACAGGGTCTGGCAGGAGACAACGCTCACTAAACAGGGTTAAATGAATAAGACGGATCAAGTGCTTCGGAAATTCAGAATCAGGTTGGGATTGGGGAGTGGATCATGTCCTACTTGGGGTGGGCCAGTGGATTGGGGCTTCCTGAAGAAGGGGATGTGCGGACCCGGCAGCTCTCGCTATCCCATAGGACTTCACTGGATCTCTCTGCTCAAACCTTTACAGATTAAGTGTAAATTCATGGTATCCTTGGAAAGACAGTGTCTTTCTTCAAATGTCAACCTGCATAGCTTACAGCTTGTATTCGGGTGAAAGGCTTTCTCCACCCCAGTGCACACCCAACATTCAGTAGTCTCTTGGTATTAATTTCAAAGGCTTTTCTCCTCCTTTTTTTGTTTTTGTTTGTTTTTACTTTATTTTCTCATAAGAAAAAAGTAAAGCAGTCTCACTATAAACAATCTGGAAAGTAGAGAAACATTGGAAAAATTAGGGGGGAAATCAACCATAATCCCATTACCTAGAGGCAACTATGATTATTATTTTTGGCATATTTCTTTACAGCATTCATGTGTGTATGTATTTTTAACATTGTTAAGCACTATTAAAAACAATTTAGAGTCCTTTCCACTGTCATTAAAAACTCTTTTTAAAACACCACAGAATGTGACATTGTTTGATTATGCAATAACTTAAATTTCCATCATGTTTGATATTTGGATTGTTCAATTTTACGTTAATATAAATAAAGCTGAAATGAAATCTTTATAAAGTATTGCCCACACTTTGAGTTATTTGCTTAGAACAGATCCCTCAACCTATTGGAATGGTGGAATCTAATGGAATCAGTGGAAACAAATATCTTAAAATCCTAATTAGGTACGCATTACCAAACTGCTTTCTAGAATGTTTTCCTCAGTGTTTCCTGCTCCCACAGGGTTTGAGAGTGCTTTCAACACTCCACTTCACCAGCTTTTCCAGTTATATACCACTCCAGAACAAAACATCCCCAAAGTAAGCAATTAAAGCTATAGGCATTTTATTCTCTGACAATGGTCAGGAATTCAGTCAGGGCTCAGCCAGCCAGCTCTTCTGCCCTGCATGGGCTCCTCTAAGGACTGCCATTTCTGAGAGGCTCTTGGAAATCTTTATGTCTAAGTGATTGTATAAAATCAGCAATAATGAATATATAATCTCAAAAGATAAATAAAATATTCTTAAAAGGGGAGAAACTGCAGTACTTTGGACTGGGGTTTCTTGGAGGTGTTAAGCTGGCAGCTGGTCTTGTCTGGAGGTTTAGGGTTAGGGTTAGGCTTCCCCACTTGTCCCGCACGCTTACAGGCGTGGCTGGAAGGCTGGGCTCTGTCAGATCCTTCCCCATCTCTGTGTGGTCTCAGGGCAGTCAGACCTCTTACAGGGTGGCTCAGGGTGCCACAGGGGAGCCAGGGATCCCAGAGACAGGAAGTGGAAGCTGCCAGTGTCTTAAGGCACAGCATCACTTCTGTCATATTCTGTAGTCAAAACTGTCACAGAGCCCACCCAGGTTCAAGGAGAGGGTTCCGAGACATCATTTCTCAGTGGGAGGAATGTCAAAGAATCTGTGGCCACCTCTAATTCACTACATCAGCACTGAGTATTATTATAAGAAATATTTATTTGCTTGCTAATGTGACAGATAAGATATGGTAAACCAGTGTTGCTTTCATTTTAACTTATTCCAGTCTTCAACTTTTTCATATGTTTATTGCCACTTGAATTTTCCTACATGTGAATTGTTTGGTCCTGCCCTTGGGTCTCTGCTAGCTCTGCCACTTACAACTTGGAGATGTTGGACAGGTTATTTAAACTCTATGAGCCTCCACTTCTTCATCTGTAGAATGGGGGTAATAATATTATCTATCTGAAAACCTGCGAAAGTTGCTGTGAAGCTTAAGTGAGAGAAAGAATCTCAAGTGTTTAACCCATGCCTGACACCTAATAAATACTCAGTACACACTGGTGACTATTGCTTGTTCAGAATCTTGTTGTAATACTCAGGTGCCAGCCTGGGAAAGTGCACATGGAGCGGATGCAGGGGTCCTGGGTTGCTGGGGGCACCAAGTAACTTCAGGAAAAGGAAAAGCCGAGCATCCTCTGTGTTCTGCTCGATGCCAGTTTACAGCCCCAATTCCCTGGCACCTCTGCCCAAGGGCAGGGAGCTGATGGCTTGTGAGTGGGCACAGTGCCATTCTACGAGATGGGAATGAGAACAAGCAGCCAGGGGCACATGTAAGTGTCCTGCCGTGTTTGTTAAACAAACCATTCCCAGCTGGGGAGCACTCAAACAGCTGTCAATCCTCGTCTTACAAACCCTGGTAACAGGAGGCATGCAATCATTAATCCAGTTCTGGGAAGAATTACCTTTCAAACTTTTTTTTTTAAAGAAACAGTATAGTACACTCAGCAAATACAGAGAAGTTGATTTATACCTCATCCATCAAACTGAAATAAATGTTATTCCATGGAAACGAGACCAACACTTTGAGATTGGAGGTAGTAAATTCATTTGCTGAGCCCTACTGAGGGGTACTCACATTTGTTACTTTTCCCTCTTGTCTGAAGGTGACACTCTGCACCCTGCCACCAGCAGTACAAGTTCTTTTAGTGGCTTTTCCTTCCTATGAGTGATAACGGGCCAGGCACACACTCCTTTTCTGATTTGAGTCCGGTGGTGCCTGGCCACAGCTGGTAGCCCCTTTGGGTGACATTTTGGACCACAAGTAGACCAAACGTCAGCCTTGAAAGCCTTTGTCAACTCAGGATGTTTTAGGCAGGTGATGGGCCTGGACAGAGCAGACAGGTGCTGGATGCAACGGGGAGGGAGAATCAGGCCATGAGGACTCAGAAGGCAAGGGCTCCCCTATCATCTATCAATCATGGAACTTCCTGAGCCTCAGTTTCTACACCTGCTAAATGGGGACACAAATGCCTGCCCCGCCTACATCACAAGAATGTGAAACCACACAAAGCAAAAACCTTATTACTGTATGAGACGTAATTGTAACTGAAGCAAACACTATGTATTCTTTCTGTATTGTTCTTTTATGTAGACTTTCACATCTAGTATATATTTTATTCTTTAACAGCTTTGGAAGGGTTTAATAAATATTATTTTTCCATTTTACAAAGTAGAAAGCTGAGGTTCATTGAGTTTGACTCCCCAGGGTCATAAAGAGGAGCCCAGTTCTCCTGGTTCCCAGCAATTCCCACTGGACCACACTGTCTCCAAATGGCACAAGGATACTGGGGCCTGGATATCCTTCCAAGGCCTTGTTTTCATGCTCCTATAGGTCAGTTCCAGCCGGGCCTCAGGGAGCTGGGACTCAACTTGTATGACTGCAGGCTTCTCACCTGCAGGAACTCCTAGGAGCCTCATCTTTCTCAGTCCACAGAACTCTGCACACGGACAACTGGCTTGTTCAGAGAGGCTCAGATTGGCAGTATGGCATGAGGCTTGGACAGGCCAGTGCCCTGCTGTAAAGAGGTCAGATTTGTCAAGCAGGTAGAACTGGGTTTTAATCTCTCCACTTACTGGTTGGGTAAGTTACTCAACCTCTCTGAGTCTCAGTTTCCTCAACAACTGAGGAAATCATGTAAATCATGAGTGTGTGGTTATTGGAGGACTGAAGAGCATTCAGTGTGCGAAGTATCAGACCTAGTGCCTGGCTCAGGGCAGGTGGATGATGTTGTCTTCCTTCTTATCTCGCCTTCTTTCTTTCCTTTCTTTCACTTTTTCTTCCTTCCCTAGGGGTCTGGAAAATATCTCAGATATGCACCAGACAAAATGTGAACTTGGGGATTTCTTGAGGAGATATGTTCACATTCATGTTCCGCAGATACACAAAGGCAGCACCAATGGTCAAGTAGATAAAATGGAAAGGGTCTGTTCCACAGCCTCAGGAGGAACCAGGCTGGCCTCCGAAGACAGAGACAAAGCAAGAGGGACCTGGTTGTTCATACAATTCAACTCACATTCAGGTATTTCTTAATTGGTCCACAGCTCCTCACATGCAGGGTAGCAAAATAACCTCAGAAGCCCTGGAGGCTGCTCCAGCTTTTCCAAGACAACCGTGGATAACCTGAGTAAATCCTGCGGCCTCACACCGTCTACTCTCAGATACTGTCACGTTAGAAACTGTCAAGCAACAACAAACGATTACAAATAACTCCAATCTCCTCTGCAGGAATATTGGAGGAAATCCAAATTATAGTATCTAGAAACACTTCTGAAAACCCCCTTTTCCTTCCTCCCCTTTTTCTCCAGTTTTTACACAGTCCCTGCAGGGGCTCTCAGACTATAAACACTTCACTCTCAAAATTCTGCTTCCAAGTGTCCCAGATCCTTAACCCACGTGGCTTTTGAGTCTATTCCTGCTACCGAGTCCCTCTTCCCTCTCACCACTGCAGCCTGAGTCTCTCTATCCAGTCTTGGAAGTCTGGGAAGCACGTGGGGAAAGGCAGAACCCTCCCTGGAGGACAGAGGAAGAAGAGAAGAGGAGCAAGGGACGTCAGGGGGATGCAGGGGGTGTGGACTGTGGCAGGTGACGGGGGCAAGCGTCGCACATGGATATCTTGTTTCCATTGCACACGCCTGTGGACCAGTAGAGCTCCCCAGCGGGAGTGGACACAAGACACGGTGAGCTGGTGCCCCTGGACTTTCTCCTCTGTGGCTGCGGTGGAAATGGCACACAAGGGTCCTGTGTGCATAAAGGGGCTGCAGTGAGATCCCCAGGACTGTACAGACAGATCAGAATTCTTCTCATCTCTTCTTTTTGAATAGAGGTACTGGGTAATTTTTAAACTACCTGTGTAACCAGGAATTCGCTTTGTAAATTTCACCAAGACTTAAGATACCCGGTTTCTAACCCAACCAAAGACCTTTTCATAACTCCCTGAATGTAATAAAGTTAAATCAAAGCTTATCCTATTCTGGCTGTAAAACAGTCTTTCCTCTGCTGGGTGACTTAGTAATTTCACCTGTTTCAGGCCTTGTGCTCGCTGCTTGCTGCCGCTCCCAACTTCTGCCTTCAGCTTGATTTTGCTGCCTTGAACTGCTGCACTTCACGCTGCTGAGCTGAGATTCGAGAACGCTGGCTCATGAATTCCCCTGCCCTTTCATCAACCTTAATGGTCAGTGAGCCTAGGTAGGAGCAACCCTATCTGAAAGGATGGAGGATATTACAGGTACCACTGGATATTTTTAGAATGGGGATTTTTTTGGGGTGGGGGGGGGGAGAATGTAGCCTTTTTGATACTAAATATGCCACATAAGTAACATAGTGTATTAAGAGTGTTCGTGTGGTGTGCATGTTTGTGCATGTGTGCGTGTGGGGGGGGGGAGGGTTCAGTAGGCTAGGAGAACAAGCGGGGTCTGGCCCGTTAAGCTCACAAACGGCTTTATTACTATTGCAGTCACTACTACTACTATCTTCCATTGCTAGGGCACTTTATTTTAGAAGTATTTGACCTGCATTATCTCATTTGGTTTCCTCAAAACCCCTCAGGTCTTTCTGCTGATATTCTCTTTTGCAGAAAGTTAAGATGTTTAAAGTGGGCTTGGGAGGAGGAAGGCTGTACCTCATGTTCTAGGCAGATGTGTCCCCCCAGACGTTTCAGGTAAGCTGCAGACTTTTCCTGCCTGAGGGGGCTATTGTGAGCTCTGGCTCGGCCACCTACTGGCCAGGCCACTGGTGTGGCCCCAAACCATCACTTGGTCCCTTGGTTTCCTCCCTGAGAAATGAGGGGTTCAAACTGGATCCTGTAATGTTAGTGCCAGAAGTAAATTTAAACTCACTTAATGTAAAGACTGAGAGGTCACATGATTTGCCCAAGGTCACACTGAGGGCTGGTGACAGGGCTGGGACCAGACCCCTGCTCTCCTGGTTCCCACTGCCCTGGGCGTCTTCACAGCCTAAACACACAGTAGGCACCTTTTCAAAGGAACTCATAATTACACCTCCGGAGATGCAGACACTCACCCCAATTCTAACCACTTCTGCATCTGGGACGTCATGCTTTCTAAAAATGCAGCGCTCTCCTTTTTAGCCCTGACCCTGGAGTGTTTTTTTATCCTCTCCTGCCCCCAACCTGCTGACCGGTTTCTATTGTCCCACTTCTCCCCACTCTAATCTGCAACCCAGAGGCTCCGAGTGCTTGGTCGGGTGTGTGCTGCTCTCTCTCCTGCCCCCAGGGCTCGGAATCGCCCCACTGCTCTAATTTCTTAGGACAGACCGGGCCTTCATCTCACAGCCTGCTGCTTCCTCTGGGTACAACTCTGCCCCGCATCCATCTTCACCCAGCTGTGGCCAACTCGGCGTCAGCTCCCCAGGAAGACTCTCCGACCACCCTCATCCCACCCAACCCCACGTGGTCCAGGAGGGGAGCCCCTCCTCGGTCGGCTCCTCCCGATGTGAGGGCCCTGGGCTGGGCAGGCAGATGCAAAGATGAGCAAGACCTGGCTTCCGCCTTCAGCGAGCAGTGAGGTGGGGGAGACGGACCGTGCTGTGCTCGCAGCGCTTCCTTCCCCTGCAAGTCACGCTGGCTACTTGTCTGTCTCCCCACGGTGCACCCCTGGAGCCCGGGAGTGGGTCTTAACCTGTCTGCGTCCCTGCACCAAGGACAGGTCCAGGCGTATGCAGTCCTGTGCCCTCAGCGCATGCACGAACCACTGAATGAGTGAGCAAACTGACTCAGCCATGAAGGTGCGTGCAGGTGCGTAAGGCACCGTACAACCCTCGGTGCTACCTGCAGATGGACTGTCATGCTAGAGGCTGATAGCCTGTAGGGCATATGTGCTGATGGAGAAATTCATACTTTGGAGTTCCCTGAGCAAACACTCTGCGCAGAAACAAAGGGGTCTCCCTTCTCAAGACATTCCTGCTGAAATACTCACTTCCTGCAAACGTGCACTTTTCTTACAAACTGGAGTTATAGGTTAGGTTCGTCCAGGATAAGAATTCGTGTGAGGGATATACGAAAGGAGTGCTCCTGGGGACCCATGTGGCAGTGGGACAATTTCAGGGACAATCCCAGCCCCAGCCCCAGTCCTGCAGGGAGTTCTGGAGCATGCATACATCTGTGATGGCTTATTTTGTGTGTGCACTTGGCTGGGCTAAGGGGGCCCAGATAGCTGGCAAAACACGATTTCTGGGTGAGTCCGCGAGGGTGTCTCCAGAAGAGATTACTGTTTGAATTGGCAGACAGAATAAAGAAGAGCGCCCCTCCCAATGCAGATGGGCATCATCCAATCTGTTTAGGGCCCAAAGAAAACAAAAAGACAGAGGAAGGGCAAGTTCTCTCTCTGCATGAGCTGGGACATCCATCTTCTCCTGCCCTTGGACATTGGCTCTCCTGTTTCTTGAGCCTTCAGACTTGGACCAGAACTCACACCATCAGCCCCCCTGGTTCTCAGATCTTTGGACTCAGACAGAATTATACCACCAGCTTTCCTGGTTCCTCAGCTTGTAGACAGCAAATCTTGGGACTCAGCCTCCATAATCATGTGAACAATTTCTGTAATAAATCTCCTCATACCTATATCTGTATTTTTATCTGTATCTATACCTATACCTACCTATCTATCTTATTGGTTCTGTTTCTCTGGAGAACCTGACTAATGCACCTCAAAGCTGATTCCAGGAGAACACAACCTCAAAAGCCCTTTGGACCCCAGTAGCTGGCAGACAGGCCTCTAAAGGAGGCTGGGCCAGGAGAGGCAAAGGCCAGGAAGCTGGGGGTCTATGAGGAACATCTACACTTTGTGGGGACAAGATTGTTCGAAAGCTCTGGGGTGAGGGACCCCTTCCTTCTATTTTTACTTCAGAGTCTGTTTGACAAATGCCGACAGCCACATTCGGCCTCCTACATGCTGAACACCCTGTACACGTCCTGCAATCACACCATCTGGTTGGACAGCGAAGGTCGATGCCACAGGCATGGGCTGAACCCAAACTTGTGCTCCCTTGTCCAGTACTAAGAGGAACGTCAACTGTGCCCTCAAGTCCTCTGCTAAGGACTTTATCACACTGTGTCAGAGTAGGCGGGGTGGCTTGGGTAATCCAAGAAGGCAGAGAAAGGTCTTCCTGAAGATCAAAGCAAGTCTCTGAGATACCTGGTAAACTGCCAGAGATGATGAACGAAGGTTGCCACGGAAGCCCTGAGGGCTAAGCACAGAGAGATCAGAGCTCTCTTTCCTTCCTTGTGAGTTTATTTCTAGAAAACATTACTGTTTAAAAAATCATGAAAAGCTATATCCATGGAATGCCGTGGCCAAAAACATTTTAGTAGGTTATACCGTTCACCTCACTCCCTGCTGTCTCCGGGTCCTAGGAATGAAAGCGTTTTTCTCCAGAAAAAATGAAGGCTAATGTAAGAAAGAAGTGCTTGGGGAATTACACCACTTAACTAATTTCTTAAGTGTCTACAGCAAACACAGCCTCAGTGGAAACTTGGAGAGGAAGAGGAAGCCTTTCAAAGCCTTCATAAAAGGTAGCAGCACCCCCTCTGACACTGGGTAGAAGGCGGGCATCACGAATAAAAGTGCATCTCAAAATTAAAAAGAAGGAAAGGATAGCTGGAACGGGTGAGGGGAGGCAGAGAACACATGAAAAAGACATCATTCCCACTTTGCTGATTACAGACCTCAACCAAATCCTCCCATGCTGGAAAGAACAAAGTACCCTTTTCTAGCAACCCCAGAGGAGAAGAAGGGGACATTGGCAGAATCCCTTCTTATTAAGGAGCAATTAAGTTATTAGGAGATTTCAGAGAAGTTCCAAGGGAATAGAGACATTTTGTACATTACAAACTACTTCTGAGCCCCTCACAAAATCACAAGATACAACACTGTTGTATTACTTGTTATTTTTTGGCTGTTATGTTCATGCATTCACTCAACAAACGTTTATCAAGTGACTTCTATGTACAGGCCATTGACAACAATTTTAAGGACCCACCAAAATGCTGTAGAAGAGAGAATCCGATCTAGAGTTAGAAAACTAGATTCAAGTCCCCACTCTGCTGGGTGCATGCTTTTTCACAGGCATTTAAAACTCCAGGGTTTCAGATTTCTCATCTGTAAAGTAATAACTCTGATAATGCTTCTCAGAGCAGGTGAAACGGCTCTGTAAACCATAAAGTCCTTTACAAAGGTTAGTTATCATTATTTTTGTAAAGCTCCCTAATGGGGTGGGGGGCAACCACATACCCTGGTTTGCCCAGAAAAGTCCCAGGTTACATGTGTTTTCCCAGCCCCTTTTCACTCTTACAGGTGTCCCAGTTTGGCAGATAAATTATATGATCCCCTACTGGTAGGATCATCTGTGCAAGAGAAAAGCATGAAAGGAGGGCCAGGGTTCCAATGTGATGTTCTGTCGCAGGAAATTTCCATATCTCACTAGCTATTCACAGAGGCTCCTCTCTGCCTGACAATACCTGCTCTTTTTGAAGTTGCAACCAACTCAGGTGTGAAAATTAAATGTGTTCACAGAAATGAGTACTCTGCTGCACACTTGCCTAAAGGTTTCTAAAAAAGAAAAGAGGAAAAAAAGTGATTTGTGGAACACCCATTATGAATGCAGAATCTGGGCATAAGGAAACGTTTTCCTGCACAAAGGCATTCTTGAGTTCATAAACCGAAATATTGTATTTCAAGGCAACAGTGCTTCTGGCCTGGGCAATAAGCACAGAGCACTGGCTGAGTCTGGCTGCAGCTGAAACCCAGGAGATTTGGGGCTTACCAAGCGGAATTAGGCTGCTGAGTTGTGGTCAGGTGGGAGACACTGCTGAGGTTGGGTCTTGGATTTTAATTCGCGGCTCTCCGGCCCTTGGCTGTGTTTCTCAATCCCACTTGCTTCTGTTTCCTGACTTGGGGAGCGGGTATAGCTAGTACCTACCTCTTAGTGCTGTTTTGAGGGTTAGGAGGGCTGGTGCATGTAGAGTGTTTACACAGCCCTTGACACAAGGCAGATTGTCTGTCAGTTGTAGAAAGGCTTGTCATTCTCAGTTTCTGCTACTCCCAACAGAGTGGTCTGCAGGGGTCAATGAGCATTTTCATGGGTAACAAATACATGGCAGAAGTAAGGGGCCAGCCCCTGCTATACCTCCTCTCCTTTGGCCTTGATTCCAAACACCTGTGAGTGTTGTCCAGAACAAAGCCTTTCAAATGTGGTCAGTGAATTTGGATCCTATCTGCATCAGTTAGCCATTATCCCAATAATGCTGTGTAACAAAGAACCCCCAAACCTCAGTGGCTTAAGACAATGATTTATCCTCACCAACGTGTAGGCGAGCTGGTGTCGACTAATCTAGGCTGAGCTCTGCTTCTGACCGCTCTGGTTGGGGGAGATTTCAAGGTAGCTCTGCAAGGACCTGTCTCTCCTCCTCCTCCTCCTGCAATCTGGGGCTGATCTAGAGGATACTCCTCCCATAACAATGGCAGGGGCTAGAGGGCCCGTGGAAACCCCCCAGGTCTCCCAAGGTCTAGGCTCAAAACCAGTCACTGTCACTTCTGTCCACATGTCACTGACGAGAGCAAGTCACAGGGCCAAGCCCAAAGTCAGCACTCCCCCAAAAGGGCCATGACAAGAATGTGGTGGGAGAGAGGAGTAAACAACTGGGGCCAATTCACAACATCTCGTTTGCAGAAAAGGATGGAGCAAGCAAATTCTGAGCACCACTCATGGGCTAGGACTCGTTTCAGCTTCAAGAAACCCTATGAAGTAAGTCATTTCTCTCTGCTTTATAGACGAAGAGACTGAGGGCTAGGACTGAATCAATCAGCTCTTGCTACGTAACAAAGCCCTCTCAAACTCAGTGTCTAAATGGCACCGTTTATTCCGCTCACAGTGCTGCCTGTCAGCAGTTTGGGCTGGGCTAGATGGACTCTTGTGAGCTGATCTCAGCTGAGGCCACTAGGCACCCATGGTCAGCTCGCAGGTCAGCTGGAGGCTGGCCGGTCTGAAATAGCCTCGCCCACCTGTGTGGTGGTTGGCTGGCCATCGGCTGGGCAATAGAGATGGCCTGAGCCATGTGTCTCCTCACCCAGCAGACAAGCTGGGGTTTGTTTACATGTGCACATCCTGGTTCCAAAGGCAGCAAAAGAGCAGTCCCCAATGTGCAGGCACTCTTTCCGCCTTCACTGGCTTGTTTTCTAATGTCCCAGTAGCCAAAGCACGACATGAGGCCAGCCTAGAGCCAGCGTGGGAGGGGATGCTCCACGGTGGTAGATAGAGGAAGTCAAATAACTGATGGCCATTTTGGTAATCTACACAAGTACCTTGCTTGGGGCACAAAATAAACGCATGGCTGGCTTCCTTCTTTGGTGCTTTGGGCGGCCAGGCATGTGGTAAGCACAGTCTGCAAGTCGCCTGTGTCCCTGATGTGTTCCAGGCATGCATCACCTCCCACAGGGCCACATAAACTGCCTGGTCCTCACTGGACTCATACACGGCCCAAGAGGCTCACGTCGCAGGAGTTAAATAAAAATTAGACAATAAATGTATTTTCATGACCTTTAAAAAAGCAATGTGAATGTCTTAGGGGCAAAATTTACTTTCAGAAAAAGAAATCTTGCATATGTGATTCTAGATTAATTCTCAAAAGGCATTTTTATAAATGGAAGTAGGGGATTCTGTAGGTCTCTGCCCTCACGCCCCAACGGGGCACTAACTTGTCAGGCTATTGCTGGGCCTGGTTTCTAGAGGAGTGCCTAGGATTGGCTAAACGTGCTGAAGTCTTAGCATCTGAGCTTTTACTATGTAAATATGTTCAAATGCACTCACCCGTTTTGCATCATATATCTGGAAAAGGGTAAAATCAGTTTCCAAATTGGAGGGAACACGGAGTGTGGGAAATGTGTTCAGTGTTATTGCAATTAGTCACGCTTTGGAATATCCTGGGGAAAGTCTACTCTCGGGTTATTATTGACATGGTGAAGTGGAGGAGGTTAAAAAGAAGTCTGCAGGCACCATTAATTAACCTCTCCATTATTTTTATTTCCCCATGCATTTTTCTGACGGATGGGAGATCACGGGGTCAAACCCTGTTAGAGCTGCAGGCATCCCAGCATTCTCCTGCTTCCCAGAGATGGAAGGAATTGAGGGCAATCTTCACAGTCACAGCGGGCTACCAGGTGGGCACAGATCCTGGCCCCATATTGTCTGTAATGTGGTTCCTCCTCCAAATCCTACAAGTCCTCCAAAGGTTGCTTATATGCTACTTCTCCAGGAAGCCTTCCTGGAATGGAGTTCTCCTTCTGTAACTCTTTGTGCCTCCTTGCAGTGGATACTGGGGTATTCTGCCCAGTTCCACTCTTCAGGACGAAAGCATTCATCCCCCAGCTGCTCACAGCAGCAGCCTTCACTGGCAATTGCCTTTGGCCACAGAGAACAGACTTGCTGAAGGTCACATGCCTCAAGCGAGCCTGCTGCCAGTGACGGGCTGAGGCTGGGAGACCAAGTTCAGCCTATTTCCCTTGATTTGGGCAGATTCTGGCTTCAGAGCTCCTGTAGGATCGTCTGGGGCCTGTGCTACACCTGCATGGTGGACCCACTTCTCCTGCCCCATCCCTGCTTTCTGAGACCCAGCTCCCAATGATACTCTCCAGGACATGTCTTCATGCAGCTCTCCCTCTGAGTCTGTTTCCAGGGAGTGTGACCTGGGACACTCCTTCATGGCACCTGATGTTTATGTTTGCTAACTGAGTGCTCTGGGGCTGAACTCACGCTGATGTTTATTTTTCTGAAAACCTGATGGCTAAAAAGGAGGAAAACTGCAATTTTAAAGTGGCCCCCAGTTTCCTCCTTCGCTAGAAGTGGAGGCTGACCTTGTCCCTGGGAAAAGATTGTGTGTCTGTTTGTTTGGGAGTGGGAAGGACATGTCAGTGTCCTTGTGGTCATGCAACGTGGAGCCCCAAGCCTGCTCTGGGCTGGAGAGGCTGAGGCCACAACACAATTAAACACCGTGTGCTGATGTTCCAGGATGTCTCTGCCAGGCAGGGAGCTGCATCTTGTCAGTGAAACCAGTCAGGGGGCTGGGTTTCTTTCCTCCTCTGGGCTGAGAGGAAGCACACAGCCTTGAATCAATTCTTATTAAAGGAAGATGATCAAAATCATCCCCTCACTCCTGGGAGGAGCCAGCTGGCCCTGCAAAGTGTGGCCGTCTGCGATGGACACCTAAGGCGAGAGAGAGCCAAAAGGGGGCCCCTGCCAAGGGCATGGCCAATGGACTCTAGGAGATATTTGTTCTGGGATCTATTTAAAAGTTTTCTTCCTTCACACTGTGGCCCTGATGTTACCCCCAAGCCTCCATGGCCACGTAGACATAAGGGAGGAGCCTGTGTCCGCAGCTGGGTGGAGGAGGAGTGCTCCAGCAGGCTGGGCAACAAGAGTGACGTAGGGAGTGACTGCACCCAGCCCAGGCGGTAAACTGTAATTCAGTCAAGAGTCCTGGGAGCAGAGGGCTGGATGAAGACAGGACTTGTTGGCTGAGTGCTGTTGGAGAACTGGGTCTGTGGACTCTGGCTGGTGACCTGTATCCCTACTCAAGGTCGTAAGCTCCTTGAGAGCAGGCGGCATGCCTCATTCCTTCCTTGGGTCACCTTCATTGCCTCGCAGGGTGTTTGCACACAGTAGGACCTTAAAAGACATTCATATTTGGATTCTAAAGCAGTTATCCACTACAGAGAGCACAGTGATGCCACCTTCCCAGGGTCCCAGAGTGAGTGAGTGGCAGGGCCTGGGCTAGAACCTGGATCTCCAGATCCCTGGATCTGTGCTCTTTCCATTTGGCCATCCTTTATTGCTTGGGAACTATGAGTGGCCTAAGTAGAACTAGGTTCAGCTTCAGCCTTCTGGGAGAAAACAGTTAGTGGGTTCTCTCGAACCAAGGGTGCACCACTAAGCACCCAAGGGCCAGCAGTCCCAGCCCATGGTCTGTGGTGGGCAGAATTCTAAGATGACCCTCACTCTCATGTAATCCCTGCCTGTGTATATGACGAGCTGTCACTCCTGTGATCGTGGTGTGTGATGTGGCAGAGGGATTTTGCAGCTCTAATTAAGGTTACTAATCAGTTGACCTTGTGATGGGGGGGTATCCAGGTGGGCCTAACATAATCTGAGACTTTTCTCTGGCTGATGGCAGATAGAGAAATCAGAGAGGTTCAAAGCACAAAAAGGCTTCAATGCATTGTTGTTGACTTTGAAGGTGGAGAAGGCCACATGCAAGGACGGGAGAGTAGCTGGGAGGAGCCAAAAGCAACACTGGCCAACAGTCAGCAAGGGCATGGGGACCTCAGTCCTACAACCACAAGAAACTGAATTCTGCCAACAACCTGAATGGGCAGATTCTTCCCTAGATAAGAGCCCAGCCAGCTGACACCTTGGTTTCAGTCTTGTGAGACCCTAAGCCGAGACCAGCTGAGCCCAGTGGACTTCTACTTATGGAATTGTGAGATAATGGGTGTTTTTCTAAGTCACTAGATTTGTGAAGGCTTGTTATAGAGCAAAAGAAGACTGATACAGTCTTCTTTGAAAGCTCTTTGTGGTAGGTTTTGGAGCATGATAAACTATGGATGAATTCCTGTTATTCTTATCAGCTGTACAACCTCTGGGCCTCAGGTTCCTCACCTAAAAGTGATGGATATAACTCCTACCTTTCAAGGTGGCCCCATTTACTGGAGTCTGAGGTAGGCGGCTGCTCTTGGGAGAGTCCTTAACCATTCCACACCTCAGCTGTCTCCTAGTAAAATAGGGCCCCATTAATACTCACCTTACCATTGTTCTAAAGATCATATCACATGAGACAATGGAGGGCACAACACCTATGTTTTTTATTTACACCACCAGCCTCAGCACAAACCACAGACATCACACACCCAGAAACAGGCCATAAAGGACCATTTCTTGCAAGCATATCATCAAGCACCAACATTTTTGTGTAGTTTAGGCCCCTCTAATTAAGAAATTTATTGAATGTTCAAGAAAAAAATTCCTAAATATCATATAATCCTCTTGAGTAGCCAAATATCTCAATGCAATATTTCATTTGCATCAAAAAAATAAGACACCATGAAAGTTCAGAGGAGGTCCTAGGCTTTGAGCCTCTCTCAGCAGTGAGCACGACTGGCTTCGTTATTTTATCAGGAAAGAATCTTCACCAAAGAAGCCCCATCACCAAAGAGTTTTTGCCATAAGAAGTCATCAAATCAGAAACTATGTTGTCATCCATCTTTTCATTCAGATCCCATCCCTCACTGTCCCACAGGGAAGCCTCCTAACTAAGACACAGGTGGGCAATAAATTAGGAGAAGCCGCTGACACATCAGCATGAAGAAACCACACGGCTGGCAGAATGAGCTGCTCCGGATGTAACTGTTTCCCACTCGCCGTGCCGTATCTGAGCGCCCGTGATTCATGGGTGCCCCGATCACAGGCCCCATGTTATCTAATAGATTTCTGAAGTTTTCCACCGAGCATTTTACTTTAAATGACAGTTATTTCTATTAATGGGTGGGCCCTGTCAGTTTCCTGACCCTGGTAGTGAAGGGCGTCTTTCTGTTCAAACGGCAGTCATCATTGCTGTGAAGTGATACATGCCAAGGAGACAGCCAGTGCAAGGCACCTCGCGCGGGGCTGTCACTCACGTTGACATCTCCATGTCGGCACATTTTCTTGAAGTTTTCTCCATGTGACCTGCAAGTTAAAGATCAGCGGGCCCCTTTCATCTAAGCCATCCATGTGCCAATCATCCTTACCTAAAAATGAAAGTTACAAATAAGCTGGAGCGACTATTTATCCTCTTCTGCCTGGCCCATCTTTTTCCTGTCAATCTCACTCCTTCATTATGGATACATGGGGCCTCTTCTCCCATGCTAGATCACAGACCAGCTGCTCCCGTTCTTCTGCTATTTGTTTTCCCTCACCTTCTGTGATGATTTATAAAATAATCGTGTCCTACCGGCCTTAATAGGAGAGGAGGAAATTTTCCTCTCCTTCTCTTCCTTCCTTTCTTCTCTCCTCCCTCCCTCCCATGTTTGCTCCCTCTCTCCTCTTTTCTTCTTTCCTTCCCTTCTCCCGTGTCCCCTTCTTCCTCTTTCCTCTCCATTCCTTATTTCTCTTTCTTTTTCTTGTCCCTCCTTCTTTATTCCCTCCCTGTCCTGATGCCTTCACACCAGGAAGTTAAGGTTTGGCCCTGCTCTGCCCAGCTCCTTTTTCTTTTTTTTAAAGATTTATTTATTTATGTATTTTTTTGGCTGCATTGGGTCTTTGTTGCTGTGCACGGGCTTTCTCTAGCTGCGGCGAGCGGGGCTACTCTTTGTTGTGGTACGTGGGCTTCTCATTGGTGGCTTCTCTTGTTGTGGAGCCCGGGCTCTAGGTGTACGGGCTTCAGTAGCTGTGGTGTGTGGGCTCAGTAGTTGTGGCGCACAGGCTTAGTTGCTCCGTGGCATGTGGGATCTTCCCAGACCAGGGCTCGAACCTGTGTCCCCTGCATTGGCAGGCGGATTCTTAACCACTGCGCCACCAGGGAAGCCCCCCCAGCTCCTTTCTATACACCTGCCCACTGCCACCCCGCACGCACCTGCCCCAGGGCCTCTTCCACCTGGCAGTCCGAACCCCTGGCCCACCTGATGTCTTCCTCTTGTCCTGACTGAGCCGCCCACTTGTGACTGACTCCCTTCCAGGATGAGGATTTGCCTTTTCCCTTGGACCAGCCTCACCTCTCCACCCCGGGCCTCTGCTTCCCTTCACAGCCACCACAGAGAGTCTTTCTTAGCTCCCCCAGTAAAAATGGTCTTCTGCTCATTCATTCAACAGACACCAAGCCAACATCTGCCAACATGTGTTCATCACATGGTGACATGTGTCACAAAGGAAGAGTCTGCCATCCATCCCACATGTGTGCCCGCTCCGTCAGGGTCACCAAAGGTGCTGCTCCTTGAAAACCACATTCTGCTTTTAAGACCCTCCCATCCCTGAGGACGGAAGGAGGGCCCATCCTCATGGGTGGACGATGGCCTCCACTGTTCTCGGACTTCTTCAGGATGCTGAGCTGAATGCCACAGGCTGGAATGGGGAAAATAACTGCTCTGTGGTCCTTCCCTCGGGAGGGAGCTCATCCTGTCGCCACCCCCAAGTGCTCTGTGGGACTCAAGTGTGTTCTCAAGTGCTTTGTGAACACGGCCCATTTTCCCAGCCCTCTTTCCCACTCCAACCGCTGCCTCCCAGCCTTTGCCATTTGCCTTCACTGGGGCAAAGCTTGACCATGAATTTGAGGACACAAGTGTGAACACAGCTATGACAGTCCCAAGTTCCTTGCTATCACAGAATGAAGAAAAAAAGTGAGAGTCTTTAAAAGCCTAAAAATAGTGAAGAATGGGAAGAAAATCACTAGCACCGTCGGCCCCAGTTTCCCGTGTGTGACATGGGATGGTGAGAGCACAAGATACATTTCCAAAGCACTGTGCACATTGTTTGCCCCCCAAAATGTCGACCCCTTTCCCTGATACATGCGATTTCAAGGTCCCAATTGAGAACCTTATGCTAGCTTGGGGGGGACGGGCTCTGGAGGCGCCACCAGCTGGGAAACGCGCACAGATCTCAGCACCTGAACAGCGCTAGGAGGGAGAAGAAGGTGCGCACATGCGCGGTACCCTTTTTCTAATCATCCTCCCTTGTGGGTGATCACTCGGAAGGAGGTAAACTGAGGGACGTGGACCTGGCAGACTGTAGGAAATGAGGTGTGTGCTTTTGCACACTAGCCTTGATGTCTTCTACACAGATACTGGCAACGTGAGATTCGCGACAACTTTATGAACTTTCCACGACACGAGTCTCCTTGCAATTCAGAAATTCATGTATGTGCAAAACTGCAAGGAGGCCAACGTTGCTGACCTCACTGACCAGGTGTCATTGGGAAATCGAATGCCTTACCTGGACGACCGGCTTGAGGACACTAGGAGTTAAAACAACAAAACAGCACTACTCTTAACCTTTACACTAAAATAGCAACCCGAAGTCAGACAATTAAACAGGGAAACCTTGCACAAATGTCATACACAGAGGAGGAGATCAAAGCAAACGGCGATCTCTGATAAAGATCAAGAGGGACAACTCAGATTTTTATGGCATATGCTGACAAATGGCTGAAGTGGAAAAAAATACCCGGTAACTTGATTTCTCAGTATGCTGCAGAGATCAAAGGCTGACCTCAGAAGCGAAATACCACACAAAATTGCATACCCTTTGTTTTTATTATTATTTTGGGGGGGGCAATTTGTATTTCAGACCCATAACTCAAGGGCTGGAAATTCATGAGCCAGTGTCAAGAGAGCTCAGTCAGCTGGCTGAACGGCGAGGAATATTGCACTTAGAAATGCTTTTCATGCCTCTCATCCTACCCCCTCCCCAGTAAAGAAGGCGATACAAGACCACTGTAAACTATATGGGATCCCAATTAAACCCTCCATGTCCGAGAATGCTGCTTTTTCTGAGTTCAACACTATGTGACTGTATGTGTATATGTCAAATATCCCATCATTATTACTTTCTGGAATATCATCCTCTCATAATATATCCGTATCCCCTGGACTTGTCTCCCTGTAACTTTCTCTTCAGCATCATCTTTATCATCTTCTAAGTGTGGTCTTCTTTGAATCGCCTATGGTTACATCTGTGTCCGCAGCACTGAAAATGATCCATCTCTCTGTGATCTGTCCAAATGTATAGACATTTGGACAGCAGGTAAATAAAACATCCAGATGTGCACTCGCTTCCATTTGCATCTGGAAATTTGGCATAATGTAGAGATACTTTGGATGAAAGCTAGCCTATCCTTTCAATCTTCCACATTTGGTTAACATTACATCGTTATTTATTATTCTTTTTATATAATTTACCAGCTCACCAAGGTAGCCATCAATGGGCATAATAATGTGGTTAATATCTTACACAAGTAATTATCCTTCAAATGTAAGTTACTAAATGGATTACGAATGAATCCAAGAATATTTTGGCAAATATCCCCGGGAAGCTGCACTGGGACTAAAGCCATGGTAACAAAGCAACGTATTCAGGCTGGGGGATCAATGGTGTGTTTGAAAAGCTTAATAAAACATCAAGACTATTGATATTGCTGATTCCAGGAAGGTAGGCAGAGACTTTTCATCAGGTATCAGGTAAATAAAATAGATCAGAAATACATGTCCTATAATCAGTTTATTTGCGTCTCTCCAATAGAAAACTACAGAGTTAGGGTGATGCGCAGATTATTGTCGGGTATCAGAGGAACCTGAGAAGTAAGAATGGGCTGCCTACTGTTGCTGACTAGGTTCCTAGCAGGTGTGGTCCAAGGTCTGATGGGCAGCGCTGAACTCTCTCCATGGCCGAAGGTGACCCAAGTGCAAACCGGTGTTGCAGCCCAGGCTCACGTGTTCTCAACCCCTTTGGATGTTTCAGAAATCCAGATCCTCAGTGGATCCTCAGAAATCCAGACTTCTCAGTTACTTTTTTTACAGAAAATTCAAGCACTCTAAAATCGAGACAGCAGCCTCATGAACCTCTATGAGCCTCCTCCCATCACTAAGCTTCACCAATTAGCAATCTTTTACAATCTTACAGCTGATTTCTTTTTTTATTTGGTAAAAAATTCATAACATAAAATTTACCTTCTTAACCATTTTTAAGTGTACAGCTCAGTAGTCTTAAGTATATTCACATTGTTGTAAAAGAGATCTCCAGAACTTTTTCACCTTGTGAATCTCTATATTCATTAAACAACATCCCTCTTCTCCTGTCCCAGTCCCTGGAAACCACCATTCTGCTTTCTGTTTCTATGAATTCTACTACTTTAGGAACCTCATGTAAATGGAATCATACAGTATTTGTCTTTTTGCGACTAGCTTATTTCACTTAGCAGATTGTCCTCAAGGTTTATCCCACGCTGTAGCATGTGACAGGTTTTCCCTCCTCTTTAAGGCTGAATAATATTCCATTGTATGAGTATACCACATTTTCTTTATCCATCTGTAGGTGGACACTTGGGTTGCTTCCACCTTTTGGCTATTCTGAATAGTGCTGCTATGAACATGGTACTCAAATATCTCTTCAAGACCCTGCTTTCAATTATTTTGGGTATACACCCAGAAGTGGGATTGCTAGATCATTCAGTAGTTCTTTTTTTTTTTTTTTTTTTGAGGAGCCTCCATACTGTTTTCCATAGAGGTTGCACCATTTTACAATCACACCAACAGGGCACAAGGGTTCCAATATCTTTACATCCTTGCCAATACTTGTTATTTTCTGGCTTTTTGATAGTAGCCATTGTGACGGATGAGAGGTGATACCTCACTGTGGTTTTGATTTGCATTTTCCTGATGATTAGTGATGTTGAGCATCTTTTTATATGCTTGTTAATCATTTGTATATTGTCTTTGAAGAAATGTCTAGTCAAGCACTTTGCCCATTTTTTAATGTGGCTACTTGATTTTTTAATTGTTGAGTTGTGATTTCTTCTTTTTTTAAAATTTATCTTATTTATTTTATTTTTGGCTGTGTTGGTTCTCTGCACATGGGCTTTCTCTAGTTGTGGCGAGCTGGGGCTACTCTTCGTGTGGTGCACGGGCTTCTCATTCCAGTGGCTTCTCTTGTTGTGGAGCACGGGCTCTAGGCGCATGGGCTTCAGTAGTTGTGGCATTCAAACTCAGTAGTTTTGGCACACAGGCTCTAGAGCGCAAGCTTGGCAATTATGGCGCACGGGTTTAGTTGCTCCATGACATGTGGGATCTTCCCAGACCAGGGCTCGAACCTGTGTCCCCTGCGTTGGCCGGAGGATTCTTAACCACTGTGCCACCAGGGAAGCCCGTGATTTCTTCTTAAGTAGAGACATAAAATGGTTTCTGTTTTGTTTTTAACCATAAAAAATTGTAAAAGAAAGACAATGACTAGATTCCTGTAATGGAGATCCAGATAATTATACACAGGTGGTTTCCAATATAAGCCAGAGAGAATTAGTAGGTGAATATGAACTATCCATATGGCTAATGTGAATCATCATTCAGTCCTCAAACATTTACTGGCACCCTGCCAAGCCAGCCCTCCTAAAGGCACTGGGATACTAGTGTGTTCAAAGAGCTTACAACAATTGAGAAGAAAGGCAGGGTTTTTCCTCTGATTTTTTTAACAGCTTTACTGAGATACACCTCCCATAACCATATAATTTACCCATTTAAAATATATAATTAAATGGGTTTTTGTATATTAAATTTTAAGGTTATGAAAAAATATATATATAACATAAAAGTTGTCATTTAAACCAGTTTTGAGTGCAGGTCAGGGCACAAGATTTGGGGGTATACACTCCATAGGCTGGCCAGCAACCTTCTAAGTGATTGGGGGTTCTTCCTGCTACCTCAGGCTCGATGGTCAAGTTTTCTTCTTGAGTTGCTTGGGAGAGAAGGCAAATGCGTTAGCCCTTATTTCTGCCTTAACTGTTCCCTTCAGCCAAGGAACAAATACTAGAGAGAAGCTGGTGGGGTATCTAAAGGTGCCCCTCCTTTGTTTAGTCACTAATCACCAATTACTTGGTATGGAGGTTTTTAAATTAAATAATTATTTGTTTTTTTGTTTTTTTTGCCAAATTATTCATTCATATGGTTCAAATGTTAAAAAAATCCCCAAAGGATGCCATTTCCTCATCTCTCCCAACAGGGGAAAAGCATTCTTAGATTTGTTTTTTGTTTTTGTTTCTTTTCCCTTCCAGAGATTTTTAAAGCATTTACAATCCAATGCAGATATATATTCCTCTCCACCTACTTTTATCATAAATGGCAGCATATTATGTACCTTGTTCTGCACCTTGTATCTTTCACTTAACAATATATTTGGAGTGCTTTCATGAGTTTTTTTAATTTTTTTTATTTTTTAACATCTTTATTAGAGTATAATTGCTTTACAATGGTGTGTCAGTTTCTGCTTTATAACAAAGTGAATCAGTTATACATATACATATGTCCCCATATCTCTTCCCTCTTGCATCTCCCTCCCTCCCACCCTCCCTATCCCAGCCCTCTAGGTGGTCACAAAGCACCGAGCTGATCTCCCTGTGCTATGCGGCTGCTTCCCACTAGCTATCTATTTTACGTTTGGTAGTGTATATATGTCCATGCCACTCTCTCACTTTGTCCCTACTTACCCTTCCCCCTCCCCGTACATGATGAGTTTTTGATCACCATAAATAGTAAGAAATCAAGACGTCTGATGGGAGCAATTTTTTTCAAAGTATTTAGTTATTTCTGGATGACTAATGTGTGAGTCATTTATAATCAGTGTCTACCAGCGCACACCAAAGTTCATAGCCTAAATTACCTGGATCATTTAGGTGGAAAGAGACCGCATTTCTACCTGAATTAACCAGGCAACTGTGGTTGATTAGAGTGGATCTAAAAATACATGGCCCCTTTTCCCTTTCCCATCAGGGACATACTGCTTCGTATTTTGATCCCAACTTATTTTCAAAATCAGCATTGCTGTGGCTTGAATTGCTTCACGGACACGACAAAAGTGAGGCAATGGGTCAGAAAGATGAGAAATGGCTGAATGGGGAGAATTTTGTATTCTAGAACACTAACTGAACTCTCTGAAGAGGACATAAGGAGCACCCAAAAGGTGAAAACCATTCACTTGGAACGTAAGCTCCTGAATTCCTGATCCTGAATCAGTAGATCAGCTCCTCCAAGCAAAATGGCATCATTAATCAAAAGGGAAAGAAATCCCCTTGCAAGAGTGATATGCACTGTGGGAAACTGAACTCAACTTGAAAATTCACTTCCCCACTGCAGGTGGGCTCTTCCTGAGGAGAGCTTCTGAGGATTATCAGCTGGAGAGCTCAGGACACACCAGGAAGGTGAATGGAATTAACTGCATCAAAGGAAACAGTGGGGTACAGAGAGAGGTTATTGAGTATGAAAAGGGACTAAATTTGTTAGATCTCAACTGATGGAACTTTCCTCTTGACCTTATGTGGGGAAATAAAATAAGAAACTTGGAAAGTATCATTTTTGGCTAAAATATTCCATCTACGGGCCTCTGTGATAACACTCCCCATCACCCATTAAATTATCCTCTCCTTGTTAAATTATCATATGAGCCAGACCACCAGCTATCTCATCCCACCCCCCTTCATTCATTCATTGCATCTCAGCCCCCAATCCTTTTGAGACAGATACATCCAAAATGATCCATCTCCCTTTAGTTCTAATGAAGTGGACAGGCTTCCTACAGGTGTGCATGTCCTAACCCAGCATGGACCCCGATCCCGAGGCCCTGTTTCCATCTCAGATTAATGGAACCAGCTGCCTTGTTCGTCAGTCCTACACGCCTCTCCTTCCAGTCTTCCTCTGGCATGCTCAAGAATTCGCAGAATTTTAATAGCTTCCCCCATATGTCCCACAACTGTGCCAATTCAATGTTTTAAAAATAATCTATATTTTATTTCCTTAATTCCATTAACAGATTTACGATTTAACATTTCATCAATAGCACGAACTTGTGGGTTTTTTAACCAGAGAAAGAGCGTCTAATCACTAGAAATTGCTGCAACATATTCTTAAACCTCTAGTGGGAGGAGCTGGTTGGAAGTGCGGTGCCTTCCTGGGGATAGATCCGTTTGGGCACCTGCCCCAGAGCTGCGGCACGCACGGCTTGAGAGAGGAGAACACTGGGGTTTGTGAGCACATTGTTTTGGAGAAAGATAACGTGGCAGGGGGTTGTTACTTAATAACCAGTTGCCTTCTGAGCTGGAGAGTTAATCACTACCATTAAGTAGTGATCGCTCCAGGTGAGATGATGAGAGCTGCTTCATGTCTGAGAAAGTTTGGAAGACGAACAGCTAATGGGCTGATGCTGGGGAAGCTTGACAAGAATGCTGTTTTCAGTTCCAATTGTGTTGGAGCTTCAGCGCCTTCACAATTGAGTTCTTTTATTTAAATGGAAATTAAAATAAAACAACTTGATATTGGGGACTGCCCCTTTCTGGGTTTTACCTGTCCATCATGTTTGAAAGTTTTTATCATCAGCCTGTATAATTTCTGTAATTAGAAAAAGCAGCTGACATTCTTTAACACAAAGGAACACAACTTGTTTTTTCACGCTTGCTTTTTGTCTAGCTCGGTCTTCTGTGGAAAGCAGTAGCAGCTCAGGGTTCAAGGATGTTTACCCAATTGTGGTAAACAACAGCAGATTTTTGCTTTTGCTTTCTGACTCTGTGAGACAGCAAAATCACAAACAAGGAAGATGGAGATAAAATGGTCATGATTTCTATCCTGTTGGCGTCTGTCTTCAGCTTGTCTTTCAGTTCCCCAAAGCCATTCCATGCACGCTGCCGGGAATCAGCTCTGACGTTAAAAGCCAGAGAACTTAATGTACAGGGATGGGAGTGGTGTGGTTATGGAAGGGTAATCCGCTGATACTGGCTCAGAGACACGGCCATTCAACCTTACCTGCAGTTTTAACCACCTAGGGAGCTTTACAAGACACTGATATCTAGGCCCACCCCCAAAGATTCGGATGTGATTGCTCTGGATGCAGGCCAAGTGATTCTACCGTGCGGCTGAAGCCAAGAACCTTTACTCTTCTCCTCCCATCTGCACCTCCTGCTGTGGTGAAAGCCCTCCTATTTAGTGCGGTCCATGGGCCGCCAGCATCAACATCTGGGAGCACGACAGACATGCAGAACCTCAGGCCCCACCCCAGTCCTTCTGAACCAGAATCTGCATGTTTACAAGATCCCCAGATGCGCCGCGTACAAGTTACACTTTAAGAAGCACTGATCTAAGCCTCAAAATCTCTTGCCCGAACTCATCCACAGTGTCCTAGGGGGTCTTCTAGATTTCTCTGTTCTCTCCCATTTTAAGGCAATCGCCACAGTGTTGAAGGGGTTCAGAATAAGCCACTGTAAAATTATTTTGAGCTGAGACATCTGAGTTCCTGAAATCTCCTATCTGACTAAAAGCAAAGCCTCCCACAAGAACTCAGTGGTCATCAATCCCCTCTCCCAGAGCAACTCTAATCTTCCCTTCTCTGACCCAAACAGACATTGCCACAAGACTATCATATCTCCCATCTATTCACCCAAGGGCCCATTTATCTTTCCAAAAAGTCATTTGCTTTTCCATAAGTGCCCTTTTTTCCCCTCTTCTAAGGAGTCATTTGTTCTCCCAGAAGTATCCCTCTGCCCCATTCCATTCCCCCAGTAAGATGGTATATAAGCCACAAATTCTAACCACCTCCTTGAATCATATTTCTTTGTGAACTCGCCTGTATGTATCTAACGAAATGTTTTTTCTTTCGCTAATCTGGCTTTCGTGAGTTTAATTTGCATGATCCCCATCACTGAACCTAAGAGGGTAGAGGAAAAGATTTTCCTCCCCAACACTATGATCATGTCATGCTGGTGCCTGTAGGATAAAGTACAAACTCCTTCACCTGGCAGCAAGGCCATTCAAAAATAGGCTCCAGCATACCTCTCTAGATTTATTGTGTGTTCCTGGCTCCGTGGAATACTGCCCTCCAGCCTTGTTCAAACCTAGACATCAAAGTCCTTTCATGAATCTGTACATTTGCACAAACTGTTCACTCTAAATAGTCTTTCTCCCTCTTCTCTCCCTGGGCATCTCTCACTCCCAAAAACATGTCTGATATTGCCCCATCCATACAGCTTTCCCTATTTTCTTCCAAAAAAGGGTTCTCAATGCCCCAACCTCCAGCACCTAGCACAGTACCTGGTACACAGGAGGTACTCAAAAAGTAGGGTTTTTTTGAGTAAATGATTGGAAGAAAAGATGGATGCATTGATGGATGGAGAGACTAAGTTTCTCCATCCATAAAAGTATTTAAAGTTCAGTACCACCCTTAGTTTCAGTCAAGAGGGGCCTCTGTCCTGGATTCCGAACTTCTGAGGGCTCTGCATATCACAAACACACACACACAATGTTTTAAAGAACACATGGGTGCCTCTGTCACTGGAGATCTGACAGGTGATGCTGGTATTGTGCCACCGGCAACTCTAAACATCCGCTCAGGTGGGTAACGTGGCTCAGGCCCTAGGGAAACACTTCTTTACACCTCTTGCTCTATGTCCTTGAAACAAAAAGTACCAGAGCTCAAATGCCATGAAGGTCTGGGGTTGTACCTGTAGATGTCGGAAATAGACACAGCTTCAGAACAGGGGAGGATTTGAGCAGCAGAAATGCTTAGGTAAGATAAACAACTAATTCATTACCTTGTCAAATGCATTCTCCTAGATAGGACAACCAAGAGAGGTTCTTGCATAATGAAGCATTCTGTGTGATGCTGACAGTCCGTTTTCCTGTTTCTCTTCATATTGCAATTCGTGACCCAGACGTTCTGAAAAACATTTTGCAATAGTTAAATAATTCACATTACTTTTAAATTTGCATATATATGGATCAAGATATAACATGCATGAAGCATGGTATCAACTCCTGTGCTTGCAGCTAACTGGACATTGAACACTAGAACGGAAAGTAATCCTGTATTTGTGAACTATTTAATATGAGTAGCTAAATTTTCAAAGTTAAATAAAAATTCAACTTTAAAAAATACTTTCACGGGCTTCCCTGGTGGCGCAGTGGTTGAGAATCTGCCTGCCAATGCAGGGGACACGGGTTCGAGCCCTGGTCTGGGAAGATCCCACATGCCGCGGAGCAGCTGGGCCCCTGAGCCACAGTTACTGAGCCTGCGCGTCTGGAGCCTGTGCTCTGCAACAAGAGAGGCCGCCCGCGATAGTGAGAGGCCCGCGCACCGCGATGAAGAGTGGCCCCTGCTTGCCACAACTAGAGAAAGCCCTCGCACAGAAACGAAGACCCAACACAGCCATAAATAAATAAATAAATAAATTCAAAAGTCTTTTTAAAAGTTATTTAAAAAAATACTTTCACTTTTTACACTCGTTTATGATAGTTTCCATTTTCCCTTTTAATTGTAATAGATATTTTTACTATTTTAAAAGAAAGTAACTTAAAAACATATGAAAAATGTTGATTTTTTGGTCACATTTGCTTTCATTTCCTTTTTGATATAAATATATTTAAATTATATTTACTTTAAGTACAACTACATTCTATTTTTAATCTTTAAATCACTGAGAATAAATATAAGGCAACATCATGATAGGAATAAAAAATAGAAAGGGGAGCTCAGAAAAACACTGAAAAGAAAAAATAAATAGAATACCTTCAAATAAGTGGTCTGTCTAAATTTTTTAAAGCTAAGAATAATAAAAGTGAGAAGTCTGTGTCAGGCATGACCCATCTAAAATTTGCTAGTAAGATATTTTAAATTATATATTTAATAAAGTTTTAATTACTGATCAAAACAATGAAAATGAGCAAGAAAATTATTCAAATAAAATTCACAACTTCAAGAGCTTAGATGAAATCCCTGGAACCTCATATTCTTTACTACATGAAGATTTAATTACTGATCAAAGCAATGAGAATGAAAAAGAGGATTGTTCATAACGAATTCACAACTCAGAAGCAGCAAGTGCAATTCTGGCCTATCCACTGGAAGATGTAGAAAAATCCATTCATGGCATTAGCAAATTGGATGAGACAGATGAACTCTCTGGAGTGTCACTCATTTATTGTAGGACGATCCTAACACTGGTGTCAAACCCTCTTTGACAGCATGGAAATGTTTCTAGCAAAACACAATCCAATTCAAATCAGCTAATACGATTTTTCATTGGATGAGTATGGCAGAAAACTCAGAGTTTTAATTTTATACCAAAATTCTTTCAAATGGAAAAATAACCTCTGAAAGCAGGTTTTCATATTCCAAGGAGAAAGACAAAGTGTGTTGTTACATAATGTTACATAATTCACAACCAATTTTCAAGATCAACTTTGGCCAAAGAAGTTACTTGTGACCAGAAACATTTGGATATTTTATTAAAATAATAAAAAATGTCACTTGCACACATTGAAAAAAGTACACATGCAAGCACCAGAAATTTAAAAATAGGCTGAATAAATAGCAAACCACCAATCATGGTCAACAATGACAAGTAAATGCCAGTTTAGAACTCTGATGTGATGTTCTGAAAATATATTGTTTTGGGTCCAATATTTATCCAAGAGTTATGGTACTTTTTACTGTAGTAACAGCACAATATTTATAGAAGGCAATACAATTTTTCTAGGTTTAATAGAAATAATTCCAATTTTTATGTTAGGATGGCCAAAAATTTTTATTTATGTTAGGATGGGTAAAAGTAATAAAACAAGCAATCACTATCTAGGATGAATAATTTTAAATGAAATTACTAATGTAGCAGGAAACAAAGTGAGAGAATCAATCATATGTAACATAAAAACATAAGGAAACATTACTCAATGCAACTAGCTGTCAGTGCAACCACTGACAAAAGTCATATTGAACAACAAACATTTGCTATATGTGTTGTTGAAGAAGAAAACAAGAACATATTGCATTGTTTTCACACCTAGAAGTACAGTTTTTGATTTAAGTAAAGAACTGGAAAAAGAACTTTCAATTTTAGGCATTGATTTGAAAGATTGTTGAGAGTAAGTCTATGAAAATGGCACAAACATAGTTGGTAAGGAAAAAGGTATATGGGCCAGAATTTTGTCAAAAATTCAGAAACACCCCACATGTAACTCACAGTTTGGATTTGTCACTAACACATGATCTCAAGTTGGTCCCTAGTGATGTGTCCTTCAGAATAATTAAGCAAGTATAAAAAGTATTTTCTGGATCTTCCCAAAACGGGAAGAGCTTGATCAAACATACATCAAATTTGACCTTACAACCTCTCTCAGGCATACAATGGGAACGCCAACTAATTGCTGTTCAGTTTAAACAAAATATGAGAAAAGTTAAGCAAAACAACAAAACCTCCACCAAAAAAACGAATGGGTAGAAAATGAAATAATCTTGAATTTGCATTATCCACTGTTGCTTGGTATATATTATTGCTTGCTCTCAATAATATTATCAAAAGCTTCAAAAAGAATAGTTTGTGTAGCTACTTCATTTTTTAATTATTAAAAAAATCAAAAGAAAATACATGTGAAATATGTGGCATTGCATTAAAATATAAAGAAATTAACACAAGGAAAAAATAATTGGATAACTATGAAGATCTACATAAAAGTAATTCCCAAATTAGTTTCTATAGAGAGTATTTTCTGGTTATTATGGAATAAGGAATAGTCTCAGTTGAGTAGAGATGTGAAAAAGTTGAGCCATTTACTGATATTTTCAGTTTTCTTTATAAAAGCCCAGCACTGAAAGACTTGAAAGAAGGAATTAAGAAATATTGAATAAATCTAGACACTGCTTTAAGAGATGGCTAGAACTGCTAAATAGATGATAGTAATTTATAGGATAAAATTATATTTTCTGCAATAATTTATCATATTTGATGCCATTATAATATGTGAACGTGACATGTACAGTTCATGATCATTTTGGACTCTGTTGCTTGAGGTTTATTGATGACTCTAGTAGTTATCACTTCACAAAGTTTCTCCAACTTGAAATTAATAAAAATCTAAGAACTATGGTTAACTCGAGAAATGTCTAATATGGCATTATTCCATACAATGTGTAAGTTATATGAAAATCTCTATAATGACAATAGAATAATTTTGCTGAAATAAAAATAAGAAATATAAACTTTATGCTGTAAGTAATCTATGAATTACGCATCTCTATTTTATTACTTACCATCCATTACTGACCCATCAGCAAAATGTGTACACATACACAATAATTAAATTTGGTCATCTTTGATATTTTGCTAACTTTCTGTCATGTAAAAACTATAGTCAAACATATTTTTAACATATTACAATATATTTAATGGGTTAATATTTAACATATATCTAAAATTTTAACATATTTAAACATATTTTTAAATTTTTCTTATGATGGTGCAGCTCTCAAGTGAGGAGGATGGGACATACTTTAATAGCTTGTTAGATTGATGGTATTTTGAATGATCATCATGGACATGTGGTATGAGGGCTTCCACTTGTGCTCTTGTCCCAGGAAGAGAACTTTTCTGATCCAACGACAGAGACATGTATCCCCAGTTCATTCAGTGACATTCCTGGAACTCCAACAACCCTTTCTCTTCTCCTCACTTTGACTGGTTTTAACTCAGTGTCTGTGAGGTGGAAACGGGGGCTGGGGGAGCATCCAGCATTGGCCTGTCCCCAGACCCCTGGGACTCAAGCTGCCCGGAAGGAGTACTCAGCACCAGCCCCTGGACCCTTCAGCTGACCTCCTGTCTGCTGATGGCTCCCATACAGCGGAGCCCCTTTGTCCCAGGTGCCCTATTCCTGCAGGACACGGTTGGGAAGATGGCCCACTTGTGTCACCCAGAGTGACTGACTGTCTCTAGCTTCAGTTCATTAATCCCAGGGCCCAGTGTGTACCCCTAGAACTAAAACTGTGTGCTTGGAGCACCATCACTGACAGGTCCCCCTGAATATCGTAGCTGCAATGGGGAAGGCGGGGTTCCCCCAAATCCCCCCCAAGGTGGGGTCTGCAGCCAGCTTGTTGCTCTGCCTTGGCGTCCTGACAAAGCCCAGGCTCCCCACACTTAGAGGTGGCTCTCTCCTTCTGTATGAGTTTCCTGCTGCTGCTGCAACAAATGACCACAACTTAATGGCTTAAAACCATACAAATTTATTTGGAAGCCAGGAGTCTAAAATGGGTCTCACTGGGCTAAAGTCAAGGTATTGGCAGGGCTGCTTCCTTCTGGAGGCTTGAGGGTGAGTCCATTTTCTTGCCTTTTCAGGCTTCTGGAAGCTGCCTGCATTTCTTGTTCTGTAGCCCCTTCCATCTTCAAAGCCAGCAGTGGCATACTGAGTCTTTCTTACATTGCATCACTCCGACCCTCTTTCCTGTCTTCCTCTTTGACTTACTAGGACCAGAGGACGTACTGTGTGTGACCTGGCTTGATTCCTATGCCCGTGCCTGAACTGGGCTCAGGGAACGGGGTGGCATTACTAGCTCAATTTGAGTCATGTACGTGTCCATCCTTCCAGCCAGACAGGTAGGGTGCAGTAAGGGGCGGCCCTCAGCAGGAGCACAGGGTTGAAGCAAGGGAAGAATTTTCTGAAAGGTCTCACATGCTCTTTCTGAACGAACAAAACAATACATATCTACTACAAATATTCATTATTTAAAATCATGGGAAATTATTAAAAATTCAGAGTAAAAATAATCCTGTCATCCCAAAACAACTGTGGTTAACACTATGGAATATTTCCTGCAAGTCTTTTTTCTTTTTTTCTAGGCACGTGTGCATGTTGAATGCAGTCTTACCAGACTGTATTGGCAATTTTGCATCCTGCTCTTTTTACTTGAAATTATAACAGAAGGATTTTCTCATGTTGTTTCCTTTGACTCTGTGCCCTGCACAATCACTTCCTTTCCCACTCAGCTCTTTGGCAGCAGAATTTGTAGACTGCACAAATAACGGGAAGGAGTAGGGGCTTTTTTTGATCTGGGGGAATTTGAGCAAAGAGAGGAGAAAGAGGGAATAAAAGGACAAGCCTCTCTGACCTCACAGAGCTGCTAAGATGAACAAATGACATATTATGTGTGAGAGTGCCTTGGAAATGGCTTATGTATCAAAGGTGTATTCATTAATCACCAAATGCTTTTTTCCAAATTTTAAAAATAATTGTGCCCACCGGAGAGTCCTGAATGCCAACGGGAAGCTGTGCTCCCCCAGCACAGAGTCCTGCAGGGAAAGGAGTGATTTCCCAGAGAATCCATGGATGGCTGTGTGTAGTGGAGGGAGGGGGAAGCGGGGAGGTAGTAACAGGGTTTTCCAAAAGCACTTTCAGCTTCAGGTGAGGAGAGGATGCAACTCTGAGAGCTGCTGATAGTACATGCATCCAAACCCACAGGCTTTGAAGCTCCTTAATTGAAATTCACATCAAAACCTAATTCTGGCGTAGCTCAACTTGACTACTATGAATGATGAAAATAAATCCCCGGGTCACTCAAGGATAGTGGTTGAGTAAAACTTGTTTGCTGGCACAGAGACAACATTTCAACTGGAATTAAATTGTCTTCATTTAACAGCACTAAACTTTCTGTCATTCTCTGACTTGGATTTTCTTTTTTCTCAAGATAACATGGACAGGACCCAGGTATTGTCAGTGCCTCAGAGAAGACAGTTCATATATGCAGCCAAATGTGGCTGCAGGCTTAGCCGGTATTCAGTGGGCTGTGTTTTCTTTGAAGAAGAGCCAAGGGAAGCCATCCTCACCCTGTCCATCCCACCCATTAACAAGTTCTGCCAGTTCTCTCTCTAGATTCTCCTCTGCTACCACCTGTAGCAGACCAGACCAGTAGCTGGACCGTGCTCATCCTACCTGCACTCCTGCAGGCTAGCCTCACAAGAGCAAGAATGACCTTTCAAAAACCAAGACCACATGTGCCATTCCCCTGCTCACAGCCCTCCAATAGCTTCTTGTTGCAGTGAGATCGAAATCCCCACTCCACCATGGCCCTGATCCTGCGATGGAATGCCTTTCTGACCACCCCCATCTCCCTTTCCCCACATACCACAGCCCAGACATTCGTGCTTCCTTTTTAGTTCCTGAGCACCCCACACTGCTTCCCGCCTCAGGGCTTTGGCACTTGCTGGTGCCTTGCCTGAGCTGCTTCCCCCCAACTCATCACACCAAAGACTCAGATTATTTAACTCTTGACTCAAAGTCCAGATCATCCTTAGTGAGACTTCCTTGAACACTTCCTGTTTTATTGCATTTCTTGTTTTTTCATTCATGCATGCTTATCTTCTGTCTCCCCAACTCAAAGTAAGCTCCTTGAAAGCAGAAATGTTATTGATCTCTGTCAACACAATTTATTAAGAACCTGCTGGATATTTAATAAATATTAGTTGAAGGAAAGAATGAATGAACGTCCAATTCTGAGAAGACACATTTCTTACTAGACATGGAAAATGATATTCTGGAGAATCAGTTTCACTCCAGTCAACGTCGCCTTGGTTTTTACCACTAGTTTTCTGCATATTGTACTTGTCTTTGAGCTATGAAAGGATCCCCTTAACACTCACTAGGTCAGGCAAGTGAAAGTCTTATTTCCAGTAAGGGAAGAGAAAGCATGAATCTAACTAAAATGTCAATTTGCCCTACGGTGTGAAAAACATTTTTAAATTCTCCATTCACTCTTTTGTAGTAGTATCCTTTGTCAAAATCTTTTCTCCAAATTTTGTTCATGCCTGATAAATGGAAGAAGAGAGTTTCCCCAGTATACCATAAAAACATACCCAGCTAGATGGAGTTTATGAGTTTTAAGCACCTTCTTAACTTGCAGGCCTTGGTCAGTTGGAAGTAAAAGTGGAGAGGGGGGAGAAAAGGGCTAATTTAACTTTAGTGTCCAGAAGCCTTCTGAGAAGGAAGGGATCACGGCCCCAAACTCTCCTTACCAAAGTTCAAAATGTCTGAAGCCTGCCAGGTGGGCTGTGTGGTCCTGGCCAACATGTAATGGGGAAAGTGCCCAAAAGCTTCTTCTGACCTCACATTTCCACTTCTGGGAACATACCTCAGCCCTCTGGCCAGGCGTGGGTAAGTGACCCATCCTGGGCCAATTATAATCCTCCATCACCTGGACTGCCCAGGGATGGTCACACGATCCTACCAGGCCAATCAGAGTCCTTTCCTGGGACTCTGATGGCTGGAGCCAGAAGAGAAAAGTCCTCTGTGATGGGCATCAGCCCAGAGGGGCTTGAGATCAAGTTCCCTGAAGAAAGCCCTCTTGCTGTCAGAAGGAGCAAAACAACCAGAGAGGCCGAAAGACAGACAAGAGACAGAGAGTCCCTAGGGCACCTGGGCCCAGAGCAGGAGGAGCCTCTGCCCACTCCAAAGCCTCTGGCCCACCTGGGTTCTCCAGCAGCAGAAGCAGCATCCTGGGGCCAGCTTCCCACCTCGAGTCCTGGCCGCTTTCTTCTTCTCTGCCTGGGCTTTCCCCAGCAGACAACCCCAAGGTACAGCGAAGCTTAGGTTCCCAGGGGCAGCCCTCAGTCAGCAGGGGAAGGCAGTTGGTGGATAAGTGCCTCAGCCTCCCCAGCCTGCACTGGAAGAGTCTGGCTTCTCCAGGGTCCCTGCCAGAGGGCCCAGTTGTCCGAGGCAGTAACTCAACACTCAACGTGCGTCCTCATGGCTATTCTTGCTTCCCTGTTGTACTTTCCCCTACATCCTCACTCGGGCTTTCCGGAAACACCTTCTAAATAAATGACCTGCAGCCATGTCCCTGTCTCAGGCTCATCTTTTGGGGAACCCTAACCAGACGTGGCCTGGTTATGGTCATCCCCGAAGCCAGTCTGTCTATGCCCTTCTGGGGGCTGTATTGCCTGAACCTAAAAATTCCCTTTTGGCCTAAACTTGTGGAATTGAATTTGGCTTCTGTCACTCTCAAGGAACCCTGAAAAAAACAAAAACAAACACAGATGGGCAAGTCACTGCAGAGAATGGGCTTTGAGGGAAGTGGCCGTTTGCTAGAGGTGGGGAGTGGCGAACTTCTGACCCTATCCGGGCTCACGCATCCCCGTGTGTGGAAGTAAGTGGGTCTGAAAAGCAGCAGCCCTGGGAGCACGACCAGCTGGACACAGCCTTGCGTGGGGAGGGGACTGTCCGTCCTCCCACCAGGAGGAGCCTGTGGCCACAGTGCAGCAGGGAGACTAGGAGCCTGAGCTCCACTTACGAGGCTTCAGTGACACGTTCCACAGGGCAAGCAGGGCTCTCCCCAGACCGCGGCTCCAGACGCTGGGGTCAGAGATGGGGTGGCACGCCTCCTGAGGCAGCCAGCTGGAGCGGGCGGGTCTGAGTGCCCTCCAGTGGCAGAGGCAGCTGAGTCAGGAAGCAAAGGGACACGTGGCCCCTCGGGCCTGACAGCTCACGGCCAGGGAGGTGGGCAGGCAGGGGTGGGGTGGTACCTGCCAGGTCACTGCTGGGCCTGTAGCTTACATCCTAAGTGCTATGTCATCCATAGGAAGAGCCATGGCTTTCACCTCCGGGATGTCTAGCAATAAGGCACTTTCACACCCATTATCCAACTCTGTGTTCTCAACCTAGAATCTAGAACACAGACTTCAGGCACATTTCACAGAGGAGGAAGCTAAGGCTCTGGGAGGTGAGGTGGCTGCCAGCAACCCCTGGCTAAGGTGCGCCCCTAAAAAGAGAAAAGAGAAAGAAGCTTCCCCAGGCTCCAGAGCTTGGGCAAGTCTTTCAAGTACAGGTGAGTAATTTCACGGTCAGTTCTCCCATTCAGCTGAGTGCATACTTACAGATTGGAATTGGTGACCAAATGTACTACATTTTACTGTTTATTTGTGTGAACTTGGCTATTTAATTAGCTGCTTAAAAGTTTAGAGAGTGACTCAGCTGCTAATATACCTATAGGCACAAATCTACCATTTGTTCATTCAGATAATCCACAAATAAGCCCTAGGAATTTACTTGGATTAAGAGCCCAAAGTCTTCTTGAGATGTCATTTTTCAGTGCTTATTTCACTTTGGGTTGCTAGGAGATAAATTGGTTTTTTAAAAAAGCAATTTGCATAAAGACCAGGAAAGCATTTTAATAATGTCAATATATAGCCAAATGGACTAAAGTGCTAAAGTAACTATTTTTCACTGGATAATTAAGCCTCCAAATTTAAATGTTATAAAAAGAGATATACTTGTATTCCATGGAGGTCTACCCACTTAGGTAGCTAATTATTTCTCAAGAACAACACTGAGTCATGTTAGACATCTTCTTGCTAATCTAATAACATCAAGCTATGGGGAGATGGTTCCTATCCTATCACGTAATCAGGAATGGAAAGCGGGTACGGTTTTAATTGCAGATTTGTGAGAAATTCATTTCTCTGATCACTAGCACAAATCTGACAATCTGTCTGGCAGCCAGGAACTAAATTAAAGAAGTTTTCTTTCCCTGATACATATGCTGTAAATCTCACTAATTCAAACTGATGGAGAGGAACAGCCAATCTATTATGGTGAAAAATATTCACCGCAGGACTTGCTTAATACTTGAAAATTTTTTTCTTTCAAGTCCAAACACAATCTTGAGTCTGGTACAGAATTATCAATACAAAAGTGTTAACCATTATTATTGTCTCAATATAGGTACACAGACTAGAAGAAACTTTTAGAAGAAGAATCCCTTAAAATGGCACGGTAGATTGCTTGCAAATGTTTACCAAGAGAACCTGACCATTCCTTCCATCCCTGGACACTAGCCTCTTCACACCATGACTGTACCACTTCTCTCAGACAGAGGAGGGGTCTGCTTCCCCACCCCGGAATCTGGGCGGCCTTGTGACTTGCTTTGCCCAACAGACTGGGGTGGAAGGGGCACTGGGTGACCTCAGAGCCTAGGCCTTAAGAGGCCTTGCAGCTTCTAGCTCTACCCTCTTGGAATGCTGCTGCTGCTGCCGCCCTTTGATCAAGCCCCAGCCGGCACTTTGGAGATGAAAGAGCACTAGGAGAGAGAGGCCTAGCAAACGGTACCCACCACCAGACATGTCAGGCTACCTTGGACCAGACAGCCCCAGGAAAGCGCTAGACCACTGGAGCGACATGAATGACTCAGGAAGACCAGCAGAACCACCCAGCAGAGCCCAGCCCAAACTGCAGACCTGCAGAATCACTAACAGATAAAACATATTGTTTGAACCCACTAAGTTTTGGGGTGGTTTGTAATACAGCAATAGATAACTGGCACAAATGGTTTTTTTTTTTTTTCTATTTTTTTTGGCCGCGTCACGCAGCACGCGGGATCTTAGTTTCCCGACCAGGGATTGAACTCATGCCCCCTGCAGTGGAAGTGTGGTGTCTTAACCACTGGACTGCCAGGGAAGTCCCAAATGGGTTGTTTGTTTGTTTTTTTAATAAATGTAAAAAATTCAGAAATAAAAAAAAAGCACAAAGACACAATCTTACCTCCAATGTTAATTACCATTAATATGTCAGTATTTTTCTTCCAAATTTTTTCTTTTGTGTTTATTTTTTACATGAATGGAAACATATTAATGTTGCTTTATAAATGTGCTTTTTGGATAAAATGTGAATGTTTTTCTGGGTCATAAAAGTCTTTGTTCAGAGTTCTTTTATGTGATGGTCAGTTGGGTACAGTCCCAAGAGGAGCTGCAGGAGAGACCCAGGAAAACAAAGTTATTACACTCACAGGTCTCAGACACAGGAGGCACCCCACACCACACAGGGCCACACGGGGAAGCACCAGGGTGGTCAGGAGGCAGAGGGGCAGAAGCCAAGGGAGAGCAGAGGCCACAGCCTTTATCAGAGTTTCCTCAGGAAGAGGAAGGCAGGGCAGGTAAACAGCTTAGGTAGGATTGGCAAATTTGAGTAATTTTGGCAGGCTTTGGGCTATGGGGGTGGTCTCCAGTTGTCTGGTACCTGGCCCTGGGAGGAGTAGGGCCAAAGAATACTGCTTCCTGGGGTCAGCAGGCTAAGTTTGTATGTCAAACGTATACTCCCAGCTGAGCCCTTTGCTATCTCTAACAACTGGCTAGCCCCAGGAGGGACAGCCTCTCCCCAGCCAGAAAGGTTCTTAAGATATCAAAACATCACAATATATAGAAGATAAGAACTATATATAAATAATACAGTCTTAACATCACTTCAAATAATGGCTTATTGTAATGTCTTCACATGGGTCCTCTAGAAAACACAGCCTTAGGCAAGGATTAAAATGATGATGGTTTATTTGTGAGGTGCAGGCCCAGGGCCCAGACAATGAAAAGAAAAACGAAAAAAAAAAACACAAGGTAATGCCCTATAATGAGTCACCATATGCTGGCCACGATCTCAGGACAAGCTGCAAACTGATGCAATAGGTCCCTCAACAGACACGTTCCCTGGGCATTGGAGCTTCCCAGAAGGGCTGCAAGGAGGAAGCTCACCATAGGGTAGTTCCTGAAGGGGAGAAAGAGGATGGGATGTATCTGCCCTATTCCCTCCTGTTTCTCATCTCCAGTAAGTCTAAGGTCACCCCCATAGGGAGCCAGTTCTCCCATACTACCTAGTGGTGTTTGCTCAGGAAGTTCTAGCTTGTGGTGTTTTGTCTAAGTTCAGTAATAGAGGGTGACTTGTGCAGATGGGATGCCAAGCCCAAAAGACAGTGGTCATCCTTATCTTCTACTTGACTTTAATGAGAAGGCTTCCAGCATTTCACTAGTAGTGAAATGATACTGATTGACAGTTTCAGGTAGACACTCTTTACCATTTTAAAGGAGTGTCCTATTCCCCATTTACTGAGAAACTATTAGTAATGTTTTTTAAATGTAATCAATATTGGACATTAAATTTTATTAACTATCTTTTCAGAATATATTCAAATAATCTTTTTTTGGTCTTACGACAAATTATATTAATAGATTTCCTAATCCTGAACTATCTTTGCATTCCTGGAATGGTGCTTTTAACAGGCTTTTAATATAGTATAAGACCCAATTGCCTAATATTTTATTTAGGATTTCTGCATCTCATATATATTCATATGAGAAGTTACTGTGTGGTTTTCCTTTTGGTAATATCTGTAAAGTCTGGGTATCACAATCTATTAGATTGTTCTTGAGCAATCTTCAACTTTGAGCCTCATTTTGCTTTTTCAAATCTGCATAATTTAGGCCCAGGTCTCTTTTTTCACAATCCCCATCACCTGTCTGCAGAGTGTCAGCAGACATTATTAGCATTGTAATGACTTCAGGCAAGTTCCTAATCTCTCTCAGCCTCATTCTCCTCTTTTATTCAAAAAAAGGGGATGGGGTTAATAATAAATACTATCTCATGGTGACAGGACTTTGTGAGGATTAAATGAAATAATGTTTATGAAAGCCTTTAGCACAGTGTCACAGAGTTAAGTGCTCAAAATGTAGCAGATATTATTATTATCATTAGGCTAAAGGTTTTTCTTGATAACCACTCCCACCTGATGGAAGTTCATGTCAGTAATGTGCTAAGTGTCTGCTGAATGCTCAAATATGATGTTCGTGAAAATACATTGGAAACGAAAGCACTAAACTGATGTTAGCTACCATCAATGACATTGTCTGGTGAAGAAGTATGATTCACATTATGCTGATCTTTTGAACGATGTGGTTTACAGGAACACACCGTGACACCACACAGAGATTCATTACATATAAATATTAAGCAATCGCGGGTACAAAAGTGCCAAAAGTTCTACTGCACGGTTTCAACGTGTCTCTGCAGTTTTGTCCCATTAGTAATTTTTTTTAAATTAATTAATTATTTATTTTTTATTTGGCTGCGTTGGGTCTTCCTTGCTGCATGCGGGCTTTCTCTAGTTGTGGCGAGCAGGGGTTACTCTTCGTTGCGGTGCGTGGGCTTCTCATTGCAGTGGCTTCTCTTGTTGCAGAGCAGGGGCTCTAGGTGCGTGGGCTTCAGTAGTTACGGCACGTGGGCTCAGTAGTTGTGGCGCATGGGCTTAGTTGCTCCGCGGCATGTGGAATCTTCCCGGACCATGGCTCGAACCCATGTCCCCTGCATTGGCAGGCGGATTCTTAACCACTGCGCCACCAGGGAAGCCCCTCCCATTAGTAATTTTAATGGAATATGTTTTTCCCGAACATATGGCCCAGAGGTAAATAGTCTCAACAACAGAATTGGCCTGGGCCTCACTACACTTAAGAGACAGTACAGCTCAGCAATTAGGAGCATGAGTTCTGGGACTGGGGTTCATTTGGGGGCGGGGTTGTCTTGTTTTCTTACTTGTAAACTGTGAATCATGATGATAGAAACCACGTCATTTGCAATTGTGAGAACTGAACGCTTTACTGAAGGTAACGTGTTTAAAATAGTGCCTGGCCGATGGGACGTGCCCAATGAGTGTCTGATGTCATTCATATTCTTCCTATGACTGCACTGCACTCTTGATTATCAACAGGAAGAAAGATGCAGGGGGTGGGGTGGGTGGTGGAAGTTTGGGAAATTGTATATAACTGGCTTTCATCCAGGATCCCAGTCCCCAAATCCCCAAAAGGCTGGCCATTTAGTTCTACCTGTAGTAACTGGGAGGCAACAGGGTCCAGACCCAGAGGTGAGGGGCCCCAGGCTACACGGATTTGGCGGTAAGATCTCTCCCACAAGGGGCAGTCGATGGCTGCCTGGATGCCTTCACTCTGCGTGCAGAAACACGCTGGGAAACCCCCCTGACAGAGGCCCTGGGTCCCCACAGTTCTCCCTACACTCTGATTTACTTAAGTCCATAGAAAATTAGTATCCCCGTCTCAAAGCAGATCTCAGTCGTAACACTGAAAGTGTATGTACCTGGAGCTGCCATATGAAAGAGGAAAACCCCTCAAACTCAGAGGATCAAAGAATCAGCAGGTGCATTCACGGTGGTCTGGCTTCCTCTGCTGTTGTCGACTGTTCTTTGTTTAAATCAACCTCCCCCCACCTTCATGACAGTCTTTAGTGCCCAACGAGGGAAGGTGGACCTTCGCATTTCACAAGTCAGCGAGCTTTCATTTCCCAGCAGGGTTTTCACAAAGTGACAGTTATAATCAATTTCTAACAAATGACCGTCCTACACAATAGAACTGCAAATAAAACTCTAGATGTTGAATAGGCTTATTGTCCTTTCTTGTTTGCAAACATGTATCCAGTGAGGTCTTGATTATTTCAGAGTTGGGAAAAACAAAATTGTCTTCCAGCCTGTTTGCGCACTAGTTGATTTTTCTGGCTCCTGGAGAAATGCCTTTTTGGAAGAGCTTGTACGTCCTAAACCCACCCCCTTGAAGAAAACCCTGGTAAAGACGGTGGGCCTGAAGAGCGTGAAGGTGCAGGCGGCAGGTGGACCATTGACATGAAGACAAGATACCCACGTGGCACCTCTGGCCCACATCTGGCCCTCCACCAGTGGGTTCTGACCCTACATAACAAGTCTCCCCTAACCACATGCTCATAAATTCAGCATGATTCTTCCTTTGCTTGTACAAAATGTAATTACTTGAACTTTATGTTTAGATTCCAAAGGAAAGGAATCATTCCCAACTTCTGAGAAGTTGCCAGACTCTAGAGAAGATAACAGAATCTGAAGACCTGGGCTTCTTATCCTGGTTTGGCCACTTGTTGTGTGACTTTACACAACATAATTAGCTTCTCTGGACTTTGGTCTCATTAAGGTAATAAGGTCTGCTGTGCTCGCCTTAAAGTGTCGTTATGATACTCAAACAGGCTAATACATTAGAAAATTCTTAGAAGGTACAAAGTATCACACAAACGTAAGGTATTTTATAATTACCTCGTGTGAGGTTAGCGCCTATGAAATGCTTTGATGATGAAATATAAAATAAAATTTAGAAAATGAGCAGATGCACAGAGGACAAGTATTATATTATTCCACTTATATGAGGTACCTAGAATAGGCAAATGCACAGAGACAGAAGCAGAATAGGGGTTACCTGGGGTGGGGGAAGGGGAATGGAGAGATAGTGTTTAATGGGGACAGAGTTTCTGTTGGGATGATGAAAAAGTTCTGGAGATGGATGCTGGTGGTGGTGGTTATACAACATTGTGAATGTTCTTAATGCCACTGAATTGTACACTTAAAATGCTGAATTTTATGTTATATACATTTTCCCACAATGCAAATAAATAAATAAACAAACAGATGGCTTTGGAGACACAGGATTATTTACAAGCAAGGAATTTAACTTACATGTAATCAGAAATGGTTGTGTCCATGTTGGGCATGTTCTCTTTCTGTGGTCAAAGCATGTAAGTAGCCAAATCATCATCAGAAGACATTTATTCTTTTGCCTTTTGACTGGTAATATTCATGTTCATTGATGACCATCCCTGCCCTTATTTCCTCATCAAGAATGGCCTGGCTGTTGGCCTGCTCCATTAGCCAGGACAAACTCGCCTTCCTTAGATGGACATGAACAAATACCACCACCGTTTGCTCACTCTCTCCTTTATTTCGTGTCCAGGGCTGACCACGTCTCCTGCACAGAAGAGTCTCTTTCCTTAGACTGGTTGTAATTGAAACAGGGAATGCACAAACTCCCTAGTTATAGATGACCTTATAATTTATCCTCCAAAACAGGGTGTTTTCAAGAAAGGGGGACCACAGCCATAAGTTGGAACTGTCTCAGGAAAACCACGATGTAGGATCATGCTGTATCTCTCCCAACCCATCGATGCTGCTCTTACAGATAAAATCCTGGCCATTTCTTTCCCTCTTACCTCACTCTGTCCTCTCTCCAAGGAGGGGATCCAGGGAGAGAACTGAGTTATTCAGACGAATTTTGATAAACACCTTGGAATGGAAGCTGAAACCCAGGAAGATGCCTTGATGTGAGTGGGAATGGTCTGTGGCCAGTGAGGTGAAGAGCATGTCTGTTCTCCAGGGAAATGGAGAAGGAAGAGGGGTACGTGGGGTGAAACCCACAGAAAGGCAGAAGGCCGCCTGCTCGGTGGTTAGAACACCCCAAGCCCAAGCACACACACCAAACGCTGAGTGAAGCTCCCAGAGGCAGGAAGTGTCATGCATCTGGGTGTTTGGGGAAATCAGTAAAGATGGGGGTCTTTACAAGCTAGAACACGGATGAACCTCAAAAATATGATGCTAAGTGCAAGATGCCAGACACAAAGGCCTCATATTACATGATTCCATTTATATGAAACACCCAGAACAGGTAAATCCACAGAGTCAGAGTGCAGATCAGTGTCTGCCAGGGGATAGGAGGGGAAAGGGTGAGTGACGAGTTAATGACATGGGCTTTATTTCGGGGTGATGAAAATATTTTGGAGCTAGACAGAGGAGGTGGTTGCACAACACTGTGAATGTAATTAAATGCCACTGAATTGTTCGCTTTAAAATGGTTAATTTTATGTTATGTGAATTTCACCTGAATTGAAAAAAAAAAAAAAAAAAAGACGTGGTCTCCCTAGCAGAGCCGGCGCAGGAGTGTGTTGACAGAGGAGCACACAGCACAGGCCAGCAGGGCTGGACTGGGAGCTGAGGGTCCCACACGACCAGACTTCCAAGAAGCGGGAGGCCCAGCTGCCATCTGGGTTAGGCTGCGGGGAGAGGGGCTCATCTCACTTTAGCCCACAAGAACTTAAATGTTAAACTTCTGGTTTCCCGCACATAGTAGCTAGCTGGCTTCTCAAATACATAGAGCAATAGACTGTTTGCTGGGTACACATTTAAACAAGAAAAGGTTGAATGTAAAGGTATGAAAAAAAAGATGTCCCAGCTAAGCGAGCACAAAAAGAAAGCAGATGCAGTAAAATTAATACCAGACAAAATTGAAAATCATTAAAGGAGGCAACAGGGATGTTTTATGCTGATGAGAAGTTTAAGCCTGAGCTTTTATATACTTGACAACATAGCTTCAAAACTGTGAAGCACTTAGAAAGATCAGAAGGGACTGGTAAGCCTGCATTATAGTTTAATACGCCTCCCTCAGAAACTGATCAAGTAGACCAAAAGCTTTTCCCCCCAAAAGAACACCCAAACCCACATTTTTAGAAATTTTAAAATAAAATTCAACACAAAATATCAAAATCTATGTGTTTTGCTAATGTTTTACCTAGAGGGAAAGTCAGAGTTTTAAGTATATATATATTAGAAAAAAGAAAGATTAAATATGGATAAACTGGCTTAACAAGTGAGAAGAAGAACAGCAGCATAATCACAAAGAAAGCAGAAGAAGGAAATTATAAAGCCGGCAAGAAACACACAGAATAAAATAATAGAGAGAATCCACAAAACCAATATCTGTTTTTCAAGAGATTAATTTAAATAGATAAACTTATGGCAAGTTTGGGTGAAGAAGAGATAGAAGGAGATAAAGAAAAGGCACAATACAAACTGTCAGGCATGAAAGGGGGAATATAATTATAATCATAATTAAGATTTTAAACATCAGAAGAATACTTTGATGTAAAAAAGTATTCTTTACACCACGGTTTGAAAACTTAAGTGAAAATGACTAATTTGCTAGAAATACGTATTACAAATAGTAAATTTAGAAAAAACAGAAATTGGAACAGATCTATTAAATAAATTGAATCATAATTAAAACTCTTCTCACACAAAAGGCCTCTGATCCAGCATGTTGACAGGTAAGTTTTACCAAACCTTCGAATAATAAGTAGATTATCTCTCACTGCTGTAAACTATTCCCCCTCCAAAATACATAAATAAGTAAATAGAGGAAAAGTTGCCCCAAATCATTTTACAAAGCTAGCATCATGTTAACGTCAAAACCAGCCAAGAACATTTAGAAAAGGAAAAGTATTGGCCAATTTTACGCAGCAGCTTCCTGGCTAAAACTCCTGCTATTCTTGCCCCCTTAGTTTATTCTGCTTGAAGCCCAGCACGATGCATTTAAAGTGTATCAGATTACGGCACCACCTATATACTCTGGCCCCTGGCCACCTCTCTGTCCTGTCCTCTACCTAGCTCCCTTGCTGCTCGTCATGCTCAGCAAGAATACTCCTGCCCCAGGGCCTTTGCACTGGCTGTCCCTCTGCCAAGACCACTCTTCTCCCCACATTCACATGGCTCTCTCCCCACTTTCATTCAGCCTCTGTTCAACTGTCCTCTGCTCAGAGGCCTCCCTGACCACTTTGTCTAAGATAGCAGTCATCCCCCACCTCTCTCACCCTTTGTAGAAAGTATGGACTTTCTGCACCATCCACAGCATTGTCTATTGCTATGGTCTGAATTGTGTCTCCTCCCTCTCCCTCCACAAATTCATATTGAGGTCCTAACCCCCAGTGTGATGATATTTGGAGATGGGGCCTTTGGGAGGTAATTAGGTTTAGATGAAGTCATGGGGGTGGGGCCCTCATGATGGGATTAGTGCCCTTATAAAAAGGGACCCTAGAGAGCATAACTGCATCTTGACCAGGTAGTATTTATCTCAGGAATGTAAGAATAATTTAACATGAGAAAATTTGCTGATGTAACTGCTATGGGCTGACTAATGCCCACCACCTCTACTAAAGATATCCATGTCCTAATCGCTGGAACCTATGAATATGCTACCTTGTGTGGCAAAAGAAATGCTGCAGGTGTGATTAAGTTAAAATGTGGAGCTTGGAAACCTATCCTGGATAATCCAGGTGGGCCCAATGTAGTCACAAGGATCCTTATGAGAAAAGACAGGAGGGTCAGAGAAGGAGATGTGAGGACAGAAATAAAGATGTGAGAGAGAGAGAAAGAAAGGGATGGCGAGAGGTGTTGAGATTTGAAGATGCTAAACTGTTGGCTTTGAAGATGGAGGAAGGGGCCATGAGCCAAGGAATGTGGGCAGCCTGTAGAAGATGAGAAGAAAACAGATTCTCCCCTAGAGCCTCCAGAAGGAATGGAGTCGGGCTGACCCCTTAATTTTAAGGCTTTTGACCTTCAGAATTATAAGGTAATAAATGTGCTGCTTTAAGCCACTAAATTTGTGGTGATTAGTTAGAGCAGCACTAGGAAACTAATACAGTAACTTACATTAACAGATTAAAGGGAAAAAATCATCTCCATAGATGCGGAGAGAGCATTCAGCACCTGCTATGACGTGGGCAGGGCAGGCCCTTGGTGCTACTGGCAAGGCCAAGGTTAGACATTTGTTACGGAGCACTGTTCCCTGTGCAACTGAGTATAACGGACGACCTGGGACTCTTGATTCTGACATTTCTGGGTGGGAATCTTGGCTCACGATGCAGAGTGTAAATTTGTACAAGTGACATAATTTCTTGCATTACTTTTCTCATGTGTAAAGAATCAACCTACATTGAAAGCCATCATGGGGTTACATGAGGTGGACCACGTTAACACTCCTGGAATGCAGCCCATACTCAGTAAGTGCTCAAAACCGGCGAGCTCCTGTGGGCTGCCTGCCCTGGGATGGTGCCCTGCGGGTTTAGGGCAGTGACCCCATCACACTGCTGGCTTCACCGTCCATCACCCAGATCTGCCAAGTGCCGCACTGCCCAGCTTCCTATTCCACCCAGTGCAGGTGGGGTCTGCACCTCAGGCTTGGACTGACCCTACTTCCCTCTGCAGGTGAAGTCAGTGCACTGTCCCACTGGATGAGGCCCCTCCAGAGCCCAGGCACCTCCTCAGGCTTCAGGCCACCTGCAAATCTGATTCCAGCCTCTTGTCCAGCATTCGCAGTACACATGGATTTCCTACCCCTCCCCCATATGGCTGTTTGCCATATTCTCCAGACTGCCTTTGAAGATCCCAGTGCCAATAACAATCTAACAATGACAATAATAACGTGCATTGGTTGGGTTACAGCCCAGGGCAGGCCCTGCCCATCTGTTATTTGTTAGCTCACAGCAACCCTGCAGTAGAGCAACAGTGGAGGAAACCAGGTCACCTGGGTGACACCCAGGCCAGTGCTCTTTCTCTCTTAATTCCCCCACCCCTTGGTCGGGGTTTGCACAGCTCAGCAGCCAGTTCACATTGACCAATAAAAAGTGGGACCTTAGGAAAGTCTGTGCTTGGGGCCCACGACAAGGCCAACTCTCTCCAAACCCACAGAGCCCAGCTGATAAACATCTATCGCTCAACGGGCCTAATTTTTGTGCTCAGAAAAATAAACCCAGAAAGTGCATTCCTGCCATTCTCAACATTCAACTCCATACTTCACTAATCAGTAGATTTCACTGATTTTTCACTTGAAGGTTTTTAGAAACCCAGTGGATTGATTACAGGAAATCAAATCCACTCAGAGAATAGCCGAGCCCTGTTTCATCACTGGCCAGGCTCAGAACTGTTTCAACAATAACTGACTTTACCTGAATAATTAAATTGCACATTTTCTGTAGGAAAAAAACTGACTAACACTAAATAGTCTTGAAATTTCCATACCATTGTTGGAACTCCTAATCCACAATTATTTCTTTGGTCCCACTGACCAGCCCATTAACAATAACGTGGAGCTAAAGGTGAAGTTGACACTATCAACCATGTGTTTCCGAAAGTGGAAACTCTCTGTGGAGTCTTCTCTCTCTAAACCATCACCTTGCTGCCCTTCTCGTGTACTCTCTGTTTGTCACCTGAAAAATCACTCTTAATGGTTGAAAGGTGTACTCATCGTGGATTTTTCTTCTTAAAAAAAAAAAACAGGAAAATAACACTTTTTCATTATGAAATGTAACCACATTAAAGAAAATTTGCAAAATGGAAAAAAAGAAAAGAAACACCTATAATCCCAGCAAAATGAGCCAGCTAATGGTATACGGTGAATGTCCACATGGTGGTCCTTGCAGATGTCCACCTGAGGTCCACCCGCGTGGTGACAGGCCCCACCGCTTCCCAGCAGGGGCGGCTTCCTATTTGGGGTGTGCAGCACATGCACACACGTGCATTCTTGTTGGTGATGCTCTCTCCTATTCATTTTTCATTTTTGGTCTTGTTCTTCTGCCTCCCCTTCCAGGCAAAGTTCTTTAAGAGATGACTATCTCATTAACGTGCTCTCAATTCCACACATGCAGGAGGAAATGAATACAGAGCGGACGGAACCTGCCCCTCTCTGCCTGCGGGAAGAGGGCCCACGTGTGCACAGGGTTCACCCACCCCCAGGGGCCACACGACTCCCCGGAATTAGTAACACCTCACTGCTTCAAACAACTTGATGAAAAATCCTGCAATGAAACCTCCCCCGAGTTTGTGCAGATACAGCATGGTAGCCCAGTATTTCAGGGTGAGCACTGGCCAGAAGCCCCCAAAACGTGAATCAGAGTCCTGACTGTGATCTTTCACAAGTGGCTCACTGCTTGGAGCCACCTGTAAATGTGAGCATCAGTTTCCCCATCTGTAAATGTGAGAAGTCGCTAAGGACCCCTGGGGGGGCTTTCCCGGGCTCCCCGGCCGCCGCAGCTCCCTTGTGGGAGCTGTGCCTGAGACGCCCACCCCACGCTGGGCCCTGCCCTGGACTCCAGGACCCACGCTGGCCTGAGGACCAATGAAGCTTCAGCTCCTCGTTCCAGGACGTGCCAGGTGTCCAGGCCTGACACCCCGACCCCAGGGCAGGGAACTGGGCTTAGGTCTGATTTATTCAGGCAGCAAACACAATTGAGCTTCTGCTCCGAGCTGGGCACTGGGCCAGGATGCACAGAGAAGTGGTCCTCGTCCTACTCAGAGCAGCCAGGGGGAGGCAGACAGGACAGCACACACTGTCCCGATGCCTGCCTCTCCACCTGTGTCCCTGCGCCCAGCCCAGTGAGCGGATCTGCCTGGCTCCCTGGCCTGCACCTGTGACCTGCCTGGCAGCCACCCCACACTCCCACCCCCGCCTTTGACTGTGACCTTCTTCCTGGGAGACTCCGACTTCGGCCCCGAGCCCGGGTCTGGGGGCCTGAGGCCAGGACTTCTAAGAACTCACTCCTCCCAGCTTCCCTGACTCTGAGCTGCCCTCTCTTGATGAGATCCCAACACTCAGGGTTAGGCATCCTGAGCACCTCGCAGCCTGGGAATAGCCCCACACTGTGGGGCGTCTGCTTGGACCCTCTTCTCTCTGAACCGTCCCTCTCACCACAGGGGCAGTGCTCCCAGCAGCCACTGCACCCGGGCCCTCTGGCCATAACTGACCAGCCTAAGAGGGAACATGTGGCCTAGGTTAGGACTGCCAGAAAAACACTGGATGCCCAGTTAAGTTTAAATTTCAGATAAACAATGGGTCAGGGCTTCCCTGGCGGTGCAGTGGTTGAGAATCTGCCTGCCAATGCAGGGGACGCGGGTTCGCGCCCTGGTCTGGGAGGATCCCACATGCCGCAGAGCAACTGGGCCCGTGAGCCACAATTGCTGAGCCTGCGCGTCTGGAGCCTGTGCTCCGCAGCAAGAGAGGCCGCGATAGTGAGAGGCCCGCGCACCGTGATGAAGAGTGGCCCCCGCTTGCCGCAACTAGAGAAAGCCCTCGCACAGAAACGAAGACCCAACACAGCCATAAATAAATAAATAATAAATTTAAAATGCATTAAAAAAATTTTTTTTTAGAAAACAAAAACAAAAACAATGGGTCATTTTTAGTATAAGTATGCCACTATGTAGTATTTAGGCATCCTTAATTTTTATTGGCTAAATCTGATCACTCCACCCAAGCTAGACCAATCAAATTCTCTCTGGCAGGATTTTGAATCTAGAGTTCAGCAAGACTACAAGGTAATATCTTGCAGTGAGAGTGGGGCAGGTAGAGTCCACCAGGCAGGAAGAGAAGAGAGGAGTTAGATCGGCAAAGAGAGAGAATGACGCTGAAGGAGGCAAGAGGCAGCCACTTTCTCCTGTGTCATGATGGGGACGTTTCCTAAGAACTGGCCCATTCCTGGCTTCAGTGCCCTAGGATGCCCTGGTGTCCTTGTAATTAATACTCTCTTCAGGTGAGGGGTCTCGCCCAGCATGTTTTAGGTATAACTTGTCCCTTGGAATCTGGACAGACTAGCTGGTGTGAATAGTGCTTTGTTTGCTGCTTTCCACCCCAAACACCAAGATGGTCCCCTCCATGTCCAGGCATCTCTAGACTCCTCTCTCCCCTCACCACACCCGGCATCCAAGTCCTGTCTACTCCATCTCCCAAGTCTATGTCAGCTCTGTCTTCTCTCCATCCCAATGCCCACCACCACCCTGCTTCTGGCCACCAGCATTTCTTGCCTGGATTAGTACAATGGCTTCCTATTTTTCTCGCCTCCAGTATTCTCCACCCTCCAGCCAAAGCAATCGTCCTAGGACGTAAATCTGACTTGCGCCCCAAACCCTCCACTTGAAACCCTTCAGTGGTTTGCCCTCCAGAGGCACAGAGGCTCCTCCGTGACCTAGCTTCTGGTGAGCCGTTCAGGGTCACCTCTTACCTTGTTGTCCCCACACCCCATTCCAGGCTCTGGCCACAATGATCAGCTTTCACATCCTCCGCCGGACTCTCACCTCAGGGCCTTTACACCTGCTGCCCTTCCTACCCCTCTTCACCTGGCTCTCCCCCACCTTTGGGGGACCCAGTCTGGGGACATCACCTGCCTTGACTCTGTTCACCCTCTTCCTAACGGGTGCTTCCCCTGCATTGTGCTTAGTGTGTCCCCCGTGGTCCCCGGATTAGCAGCAGCAGCACCCGGGAACATGTTAGAGATGCAAATTCTCAAGAGCCCCCCAACCCAGACTTCCTGAATCAGAAACTCTGGGGTGGGGTCCAGCAAGCAGTGTTTCAACTAGCCCTCCAGGTGGGTCTGACGCTCACCAATGTTTGAGAACCACTACTATCCTGTAATTGTATAATTATTTGTTTGAAATAAATAGTTTGGAAGCCTTGAGAGGATTAGAAAGGCCATAGCATCTTCATCAGCAAATATAGGAAGTGGCACGTGACAGATTCTTTGACTATTTCTTGTCTGTGGATGGAAGGAAACGGAAGAAAAAGGGAAACGAGAAGGAAGGACAGGACGAAGACAGGCAGGCAGCCACAATCCTGCCAACAGCACACGTGGTCTTTCTGACCCTCCAAGTGTTTCTAGACACAGCCAACCCCATTCCGACATTTCCCTGGATCTCCCCTCCGCTTGCCATAAGGCTGGGCATAGAGACAGTGCAGGATTTGGGCTCTGGGCACCTGCCATCTCTAGCTCAGAGGGGGCAGCAGGACTTGCCCAGCTACCAGTGGGCCCCACGGTTCTTGCATGGAGTTGGGTGCTTGAGGAGGCCCAATGAGCTCTGCATTTGCACAAATGGCTGGAGATGGTGTTGGAGCTTGTCAGCAGGAAGAGTCTACCGCTCTGTTGCCCCTTCCCCCCAAGGCTACTTCAGACCGCGTGCTCTGGCATGTCTTCCATCTCTCCCACCTGAGGCAGAAGAGGGGCTCTGAGACGAGCATCCACTCTTTCTGTTCTCGGTGACACGCACTGACCATCGTCCCTGACTGGGCGGTCCACGGAACCCCTGATGTCCTGTTTCCAGTCTCCACTCCCCAGGCCTGCTTCTGAGTCGTCACATCTCTAGTTGCCAGGCCTGAGCCGTTACCAGCATAGCTAAAGGGAGTGGGCAGAGGTCAGCAGGAAAACTCAAGAAGTGAGTCATCCACAGGGGAGGGAGAGGGCTGGCCTCTGGTGCAGAAGCTTCCGGAAGGGATTTCCCGACTGGCTGCCATGAGCACCCCTCCCTCACACGATGAGAAGGCCCTAGGAGGACAGGCTCAGGCCCACTTTCCCAAAGAGAGGAGCTGGGAGGACATGGGGGAAATCATTTGCTATTGAGTGGCAGCAAATGGACGCTTCTGCAGAGGAAACAGCAGCCGTCTTCCAACTGGCAGTAAGACGACCTGGTCCAGTTACAACCACAGCCCCCGCCCCTGTGGAAAAATGAGACCCTCACTGCAGAACTCCAACCCCGGGTGGGGCTCCTCCAAAAGGAAGGGGTTCCCTTCCACTTTCCCCTGAGTTGTTAACGATAAACTCACACTTGAAAAGCTCTTCACCAATTTCAAAGCCTGTACCTCACCTAATCCTCGCCCAAATCCTGAGAAGATGCAAGATTTCAATACATCCTGTAATAGATGAGAAAACTGAGGCTCACAGAGAGTAGGGCCCTGGGTGAGGAAGGAAAGGAGCAGAGAAGGGAACTCCTCTTCGGATGCACAGGCCGATTCTCATTCCCCTGCCCAAGCCCCTCACTCAGACAAGGGCAAAACTAACACCACAAAGAAACAATCAAAAAAGCCTGCAAAGAGCAGGCACTGATGGAGCTGGTCCAAGTAGAGAGAAGGCTACAGAGGTTTTCTCAAGTGTCAACACCCTCTCAGCATGTGGGAAGGAGGTGGGAATTGGAGGATATAAAGGCAGGACTGGTCTTTGGGTATTTTCTGGGTGGGTTTCACGCTGCTCGCCCACCCAAAAGCTTGTGGAGGGAAGTGCATCCTCCTCTCTCCACCCCAGGCCACAGCTGACCACCCACCCCTCCCCCCAGCCCCGGGCAGGCAACTGATCCAAGGGCAGCCCTCTACAGGCTGGTCGGTAACTTAGGACCTATGTCCTTCGTTTGATAAAACAAGCTGGGCCAATCTGATTCCTTTCTCAAAAAGTCAGCATGAGAAAACTAAGAGATTGGGACAGTTGCCTGCAGGGATTAATCACGAGTTTGTGTAGAGGGGGCCGGGGAGGTCGTGATGGGTCCCGTGTGGCTGGTGACGGAGTGGAGACTGGGAACCCACGGAAGGGAAGAGTGAGATCTGGGCAGATGCACAATGAGATGGAGGGGGGGTCTCAGGAAAGACCACATGGCTGTCCCACCGCTGTCCCTACTCCTGTGAGAACCGTTCTACCTGGAAACTTGAATTCCTGAGCCTTCCTGGCTGCACTTACAACAGACCTTCCTCTGCTGAAGCTACTGTGGGTGAATTTTTTAATATCAGAGAAAAGGAAGCACTCAGTTCCAACCCACTTTCAACGTCTGTGGAAACCAAGGACCACAACTAATCAAGGAGCTTGAACCCAGGCTGCCCAGTGATACCCCAGGGTCCCAATCGCAGCCCTCACGGTGATGGCCTTAGAATTACAGAGCTCAAGAGGGCAAGATACACGCTTCCATTTTTAAACTAAACACAAATCAGTCTGTTTCTAAATACAACCCCATGGAAAGACTTGAAAATCTCTTGGCATCTCATTAGTATTTCAAGGAAGCAGGACATGAAGCATTGTCTATGAAGAAGTAAGAAGACTTGATTTTGCAAATGTGAGATGCTGAGTACCACCTGGCCATTTCTATTTGGGTCTTACCTGAAATGCATGAATAACAAAAGCCTAGCTGATGACCTTAGCCTACAGGAGCAACTGCTGAAGAATACAATATATTTGCCAAGTCTGAAAGCAGTTTTGTTTTAGCTTTCTTGCTTGGCCAGAGGAGTTGGCATGTGTTAAGTGTTGATTCAATTTGGCTCTCTTGTTAAAACATAGGACTTGGAAAAATTAAACATATTTGTGAAATCTAAGCATGCTTCTATCTATTAATGTTCACATCCTAATATTTTTGATTTAATTTTCAGTTAATAATAGCTAACATTTATTATGTGCTTAGTATGTGCAAGGAACTTTTAACTAATAATCCTATTTAATCCTCACAGTAACCCTATGGAACAAGTATACTACTGCAGATATGAAAATAATTATTATATGGGTACCTCCCAGGAACCTGCCCAAGATGCACGGCCAGGAAGTGGCAATGCCAGGCCTCCACCTCAGAGGCCCAGTCTCTCTCAACCTTTCAGCCATCTCACCCCAGGGGAGCTTAGCTAAGGAAACAGATGATTGCTTGTTTGTTTGAGGTACAGACAGGGAAGATAATTCAGGAATTTGTAATTGCTCATCCCTGCTGGGGGATATTAGCTAGACATTAGCCGTGACACGTGAATCATGACACTTGTTTCCGGCTGAGTTATTACCTATGCACAATGCTGCTCACCAGCTTGCCCGCTTGCTTTAGAATATGCTGGAAAAAGATGGTCCTTGATGCTTCCAGCTGCTCCCCAATGCCGACGGCTCAAGCAGGAATCCAGGAACTGCCCCCCCCCTCCCCGGACAACCACCACCCTACGTTGTTAACGGGCAATCCCTGGCTTCACTTCTACATCTGTAGGGTGAGCTGCGGCCCTGGTGCATTTTTTAGGGATGTCGTGAGATACCTTCTGGGAACACTGACTGCAGATCTTCGGGAGCAACAGCAGATGCTCAGCAACCCTGGATGGAAATGCATCGTCAGGGTCCTCAGAGTCCCCTCGCCTTGGCTCTGGACGGGGCCCAGGCGCAGGAACTGACCTCTGGGAGCCTCCTTTGTCCCTACTCCTGATGTTCTGTGGGAGACCTGGGCCACACATCCAGGGGCCGCCCTGGCTGCCCACGAGAGGGAACTGGACAGGTTCTTAGTGAGGTCCAGCGGGGAAAGGCCTGCCCAGGTGCTGCCCCTCCTGCTGGGCAAGTCACTACCCCTCTTCTGTCCTTCAGCTTCCTTATCTGTCCAAAAGAAGGGGTGGCAGTGGCCTGGGGGAGGGGGAAGGGTTCAGCTGTGACTTAGTGAGGCAGAGACACTGTCCTGCTTATTCCTGGGATACAGGGCAAGCCCAGGGCCCATCTCCTAGCAGATCCTTCACCAATATTTCTACCCCATTTCTGGGGATACGCTAGCCCTTCCCTTTCATCATAAAATCTGGAGTGAAAATTGTCATTCGTGCTTTAAGATATAGCAGGGGAAGCACTTTTCATCTATTAAAAAAAAACTCAGCTCCCAATACATCCCGCCTGGTGCTTTCCTGCCCTTTCTCATTCTGCCCCTCCTCCCTGCACTTTAGAAGTCAGCCTGAAGCCCCCTGTGAAGCTCCCACCTCTGGAAGCCTCTCTACCTGGAATTCAGGCATCCTCCTGTGTGCCCCCTGCAGGGCATTGTATTACTCTGGCTTGTATTTGAACCATTCAGTCATTCATCAAACACACCCTGAGTGCTTCTTCTCTGCCCAAGAGATGCTCAACAGAGGCCAGAGAAGCCGCGTGGCATCCAAGGCGGGTAGAGGGCACAGGTGGAAACATAACCAAATAAGCCTACATATCCCCAAACTCTCTCCATCCAGTTTATATTCTTGTTTGTATTTCTAAGCTATATAGAATTTCACTCCCTTTTTTAAAAAAAACTAACACTGTTGTTCTTTCCATGGAATACGTCTAAAAGTGTACCACCCGAACGTGGCACAAATGAGGCCTTCCAGTGGAGTCTGATTATTAAAGGGCACCTGGAGATTTCCTTCTCCCTGTATCTGCATCTCCTGGGCCCAGGCCCTCCTGGTGCCCCACCATACAGGAAAGGCATGAACAGCTCCCCTGGGCAGAAAAGGGGCAGAAAGAGATTAGGACAACTTCTCAAGTGTAAGTACTGACTGGGGTAAGGCCGAGTGGTCTTCCTGTCACTAAAATGATTTAAATACAGGTACCACCACTCCTCACCTCTCCCCTCTAGAAACTACAGAAACAGATGGTTTCCACTTAGATTTCTCCGACATCCAAGGACCCGACCCTCCCATCCCCACACCAGAAACCTGAAGATAGGTGGGTGCGGTTCATAGGAAAGCCCTTGCCCCCCATTACTCCCCCTCTGTCTCCCGCATCTTCCCCCCCTGCACCACCCCCCAGCCATCCAGCATTTTTCTCCTCTAACACGACCCCCAGCCATATTGATTAACACTGAAACTTCACAGCCTACAGGAATAAGGCTGTGGGATGATTCTCACCTCTAAAAGGTTGGCGGGGGTTGATGGCAAAGTCGGGGACCCGCTAAGCCGCGGCCGGAACTCAGCAGCGGTGGAGGGGGTCCCGGGTTGGGGGTGCACGGCCAGTGCAGGGACCTCGCGTCCGGGGGGGCAGCGGGGCAGGCCCCTGTCTCCTCTTTCCCCTGAAGGACAGAGCGCCCACGGTTCCCCACCACCATCCTAGTGTTGAAGATGACAGCCCGCCCTCCGGCTGCCAAGCCTGAGCTGCTCCTGCCCCAGCTGAGAGCATATGAGAGTGGGGCCTCGGGGGTGCCCTGTGCCTGCGAGCAAAGGGGGCGCTAATGGGGCGCAGAGGGCGGGGTGTCGGGGGGAAGAGGCTGCTCCTGGCCCATCTCTGGTTCAGTCCAGGCCTCTCCCAGGACCCACTAGGGACGTGGAAAGCACCTGCGTGAGGAAAAGAGGCACGATTTCCCCAGGGAGAGGGGAGGAGGACGTGCGGAGCGGCCAGGTGCTAGCCCCAGGCCAGGGCACCACGCTCCCTTGCTGTCCTCTTCCCCCTCCCATGACCTCCTCTCACTTTACTTTTCTTCCCAGACAGACTGTACATTGTGAGGTCAGGACCATGCCCTCCCAGTTCATCTCAGTATCCAGCATAGTGCAGTGATGTGTAAATTCTTATTAGAATTTTTTTTGAATGAAAAAAAAGTGTACGAAGGAATGAATGAAGGAAACTCCTTGAATCCAAGATTGGCTTATGTTTAGATTCTAGTTACAGAGAATCTTCTCATTTATCAAAACCAATTTTGTGGGTTAAAAAAAAAAAACGATGCATTTAATTCACTCATCTACCAATGAATCACCTACTATATGATTTTTGTATTTGGGAGTTTATTGGCCCTGAGGGATCTTTGTATCTGAGAACATTCTTAGACTCTCCTGTTGCCCTAAAACTGAACTCCTGGAATCCCAACAGTCATATAACCAGGAGTAGGAAAGAGACAGTCCTTTTAACTGAGCATCCTTGTAGGATTTTTTTCCCCCTATAATGAAATATATTCAAGGATGACAAGATGTCAATAGATTCCTGTTTTCAAACCTCTCTCCGAAAATCCAAACCCTGGGCCACATCTCCCTGTCTGTCTAAACAGGTAATTATACTTTGTGTACTAAAGTCTTATATCTCTGACTTATCCAGTGCACAAAAAACAGTTTAACCTTTAAACCAAGTCATGTACACCATTTTACTGCTAGAAAGATCAATTTATGTTACTCCGTCAAATCAGTATCAACCTGACCTTTAAACACATCAGTGTTTCTTGGAAAAATATTATGGCTGGGATGCCTACCGAGGTAAATAATATTAGCTGCTCCTACCCAGCGCTGAGCCATGCTGCGCAGAGGCCTATCAGAATAAGGGGGCGGAAGGCAGCAGGGCCCAGAGCTCTTCTGACAAACTCCGCAGGATATGAAGAACAATGTAAACGCACCAGAGTTGGCAGATATATTTCTACATTACTGTTCCAGAGATAACAGCTAAGGTGAATCATTTCCCACCACCTACCATTCCAAATTATTTCAAATTCTGAAGGGACCCTATTTATTTCATTGGTAGCTAGCAATTTACTTAGCTGAAGATCATTATATTTATGTGTCTGTGAAATCCTCACAATAATTACACATTTGAGCTGCCTCGAATATGCTATACGTAGTCTCATTAGTCATATACTTGGAAGGATATTATCACATTTTGTAGCAACCTTAGCAACGTACGTGTAAAGCATCCAACTGGATGTGAACTTTGATTCTCGTGCTTTCCTTACATATCTGATTTATCAAACAGCAGGACAGCCTGCATTCACAAGCAAATGCTTACACAACGCTGGGAAATTGTCTTAATTTCTCTTTTCCCTAGATCGCTTCTGTGCGGCAGCCCGGAAAGATACTGTATTGGGCAGCAGGGAGAACAGAACTAGCTGAGATCTAAAATTACTTGAGGAGCTTACCAGAAAGTTCCATAATGGGAAATATTTATAAGACAGTATGCTTCTTCCCTGACCATAAAGTCACTGAAGTGTAGGGGGAAGGCAGTTGAAATTTCCAGTGTTCTCAAGCAAGTGTCCCCAGGTTGAATTCTCAGGACAACTTCTGTGAGGCTGCTGGGTTTATCTGAAAGGTCTATTTTGTCATTTTAAAGCCAGAGATTATTAGAGGGAAGCGACCGCCTGCTGGTTTTGCCCATTTCTGCCTTCCACACATTTATTTCAGAAGAATCCACTATTATTATAAACAGGGTGATTCTCAGAACATCCCTAAACTTGATAGCAAATAACCATGATAGAGGACAATTCCCCTCCTGAGCAACGATTCTAACTTGGCAGTCCATGCGCCAGAGAACATTACAGAACCATTTAGCTCAGGACTGGGGGGCTTCTATGGCATGTACCATCGCTTACCAGGGCACGTAATCTGTGTGATCATTGCATTAACATGTGATCCCCCAAGTAGCTGGTAAACTCCATGAGCACACGGACCGTATCTGCTTATGTTCCCCTTCACATCCTCAACACCTAGTACACACTAGGTGCTCGATAAATATTTATTAGAAATTGAGATATAACTGAGGGAGTTATCTGGACCAGCTCTGTGCCTTTCGCCTTTAGCTGGGTAGTATGACTATCTGATATTCAAACGGCACGAGGCTGAGAAGTCACGTCACTTTCTCACGCATGATTGAAGCCGGAGTCTCCAGACCATCAAGCTCCATCACATTCCATTTATTAAACAATGATTTAATGAGCACCTGCTATGTGCTAGGAACTATGCTAGGAACAACTATGCAGCCCACACAGAGCTTCTGGTCTAATAGGAAAACAGACCTTTAGCAAGAGCTCCCAAGAGAGGAGATTCCCAGAGCAGGAAAAACAGTCATCAAACGAGGACATAATAGAGCCAAGAGAATGTGCTCCCTGTTACTACTGCTGTGTGACAAAGTAGCCGAAGCTTAGTGGCTTAGGAGGGGACTTTGAGGGACGATGGAAATGTTCTATCTATCGGTTGTGATGGTGGTTTCATGACTATACATTTGTCAAAACTCACCAAACCATACACGTAGAAGGGTGAATTTTACTTAACGTAAGTTATACCTTAATAAACTGACTTTAAAAATGAAAACAGGGCTTCCCTGGTGGTGCAGTGGTTGAGAATCTGCCTGCCAATGCAGGGGACACGGGTTCGAGCCCTGATCTTGGAAGATCCCACATGCCGCGGAGCAGCTGGGCCCCTGAGCCACAGTTACTGAGCCTGCGCGTCTGGAGCCTGTGCTCCGCAACAAGAGAGGCCGCGATAGTGAGAGGCCGGCGCACCGCGATGAGGAGTGGCCCCCGCTCGCCGCAACTAGAGAAAGCCCTCGCATAGAAACGAAGACCCAACACAGACAAAAATAAATATAAAATAAATAAACAGAAGATTATTAAAAAGAAAACAAATAAACAAAAACAACTTCAGAGGCTGTAAACAACAGCCATTGATTATACTCATGGATACTTTGGATTGGAATCTGGGCTGACCTAGCAGGGAGGCTTATCCTGGGGCTTCAGCGGGGAAGAGCTATAGGCTGGATGTGTCTAAAATGGCCGAGGGCTGAGTCACTAGGAGGCCCCCGCTCTCACATGTTAGGCGCCTGGGTTCTGGGCTGGGGTGACTGGAACAAGGTCACCTGGAGCACCTCCATTCAGCACATCCCTGCTGAGTGCCTGCTGTATGCCAGACATTGCTGTGGACACTGAGACTATAGCAATTACCGTAACAGACAAATATCCTTGCCCTGTTGGAGTCGACAGTCAGATGGAAGACAGACAATAAATAATAAACATTATAAATAAGTAAACTGATGGTATGTTGGGGGTAATACGTGCATGGAATACAAACTTAAACCAGGTGAGGGGGATGGAGAGGTGGAGGAGAGACTATTCTACGTGCATGGCGCCTCGTCCAGTCCTGATACTTTGCTCTGCCAACGCCGTGGTGTAAAATGATGTCTTGTTGTGGTTTTAATTGCATTTTCCTGGTTACTGGAGAGCTGGGCATCTCTTCAGATGTGTGGCAGACGGCTAGCTGGTCACCCAACGAGGTTCCTCTTTTTCCCGGGTCCACGTGGATTACACTTCCCAGCCCCCCGTGCCGTCGGCTGTGGCCTCATTGTTCCACCCGGTAAAAGGCGATCAGTAGTGTCCTCCCCATTTCCAGGTCCGGCCCATAAAAACCTCTTTTCTTCTTCCACCTGCGCAGTTCCTAGGGCAGCTTTGCAAGTCCCATAGTGAAGATGGCAGGGCTTCCAGCAGCCTGGGCTCCTGGGGGCTGTGAGGGGAGAGCCCCGCCGCTGCCCCTCACCTGCCTAGAACATGTGCCCCGTTTACATGAGCAAGAAATGAACTTCTATCGTGGGGCCTCGATGTGACAGCAGAAGCCCATCCCAACTAAGACGCTGTAATGGCTCGCTGGGTTTGTCTTGTGAGCTCTGCCTGCTCAGACCCTCTGCTGGACGTAGGATGGGCTTATTTCTTCTTTCTTAGTCATCTGTAGGAGTCCTTTATAACCTTGCTACTCAAAAGGTGGTCTGTGGTCCAGCAGCATAAACTTCACGTGGGACCTTGGTAAAAATGCAGACTCTCAGGCCCCACCCACACCTGCTCAACCAGAACCTGCATTTTCAAAAGTGATTGATTTTGTGCACAGTAAAGTTTTGTCACCTGCAAAGCCCATTAACAATTCCTGGGAAACAAAAACAGAATCTGGGTAATAAAATAAAGTCTAACCTTTTTTTTCCCCTTCGTGCTTAGTCCGGTGTCACTTGCTCACAGGGGGCCGCGTGAAGAGGCCGCGAACTTGGCGCTTCAGACCAGAGTTCCTGGTGCAAAATGGCCGCGCAGAGACCTCAGCCCGAGGGTCGTGGGCAGAAGCGATGTGCTCGACACCACAATTCAAGATGGCAGCGGCAGGCCGTGCGCAGAGGGGCTGCGCCCGCCCCGCACTGGATCTGGAGCGTGAGCCGCGCACCTGCCCCGCCTCGAGAGAGCCCCGCCCTGCAAGAACCCCGCCCCCTCCCCTCCCGGCCGACAAGACCCTTGTACGGCGGCCCCGCCCAGGGCCTGCCTGGAGAGCGCGTGCTCCAGAGCGCGGCTCGCGCACCTCTCCTTTCCATGATCAAAGAATAAAGCTCTCCTTTGCTTCTGAACCAAACTCATCTCATTCTATTGACTTAGCTGAAGGACCTTTGCTGGGGATTGACTCAGGACAGTCGGTACCAGTTTGAGCAGCACTGCTTCACACATTCTGCAGTAATTCATCTTTTATGTGCATTGAATTCATTGCCTTCCAGTCTGTCGCTGTCTTTCCGTTTTTTGGCTCTATTGTCTCGTACAGATTTTTTTTTTTTAATTTTATTTATTTATTTATTTATGGCTGTGTTGGATCTTCGTTTCTGTGCGAGGGCTTTCTCTAGTTGCGGCAAGCGGGGGCCACTCCTCATCAAGGTGCGCGGGCCTCTCACTATTCGCGGCCTCTCCTGTTGCGGAGCACAGGCTCCAGACGCGCAGTCTCAGTAGCTGTGGCTCACGGGCCCGGTTGCTCCGCGGCATGCGGGATCCTCCCAGACCAGGGCTCGAACCCGTGTCCCCTGCATTAGCAGGCAGACTCTCAACCACTGCGCCACCAGGGAAGCCCCCAGATTTTTTTTTTTTTTTTTTTTAATGTTTAACATTGTAGTATTTACCAAAAGTTTGTTTTATGGTTTGTATGTCCTCTTTGTTTTTTAAGACATTCTTCTCTTCCTGAGATCATACAGACATCATGCTATATTTTCTTCTAAAATTTTAAAGTTTCTTTTCACAGATTGTCCGTCCACCTGGAATTTGTTTGTCTGTGGTGTGCCGTAACGCTCTCATTTTATTTTTTCACATGGATAATAATTACCCCAGAGCCATTCATTGAGTTATCCATCTATTCCCTACGGGTTTGTAATGCCACCCGGCCATAGGTCATATATCAAGTTTCCATACACGTATAGTTCATGTCTCTGGTCTCCCTACTCAAATTCTTCTGTTGTGTAACCTGCTTTTTTCTCAGGTAACCAAATATTGCAACACATTTTGTCCCCATAATGAGGTTCTTTTACAATGTAAATTTCAGTGGCTGCCTAGTAGTCTGCCATCCTTCATTTTGTTAGGCTGTTAACGTTTTTTCAGTTTTGCTCTGTTGTAAATAACATTGGGGGTGAATATCCTTCACACGATCTTTGCTCAAACGCATATTGATTGAAGGTAAATTCTCTGAGTGAAATTAGCAAGCAGGCATATTTTTAAAGCATTGGATAGATTTTGCCAAATTGCCCTCCAGAAAAATTGTACCAATTTATATTCCCACCTGTTCCCTGCCACCTTCCTAACATTTTAATTCCTCAGCATTTAAATCCCTGCCAATCTCATGGGCAAAACAAATAAATAAAGACATACTGTTGTAATTCATGTGCCTTTTATGACAACTGACGATGAACATTTTGTATGTTTATTGGCCTTTTTATTTACTTATTTTAACATACATGTGTGAAACTGTCCTGTTTGAAGCCTATTTATGTGTAGGTGCATGTGTCTTTTTCTTGTTTATGGATAAAGCTCTTTATATATGAAAAAATGACAACTCTTGCTTATGTAGATTGCAAATTGTTTTTGCAATTTGCACTTTACTTTTTACTTTTGTGGTAGTTTCTCAACATGAAGAAGCTTTAAGTGTTGATATGGTCAAGTCTAGCAATGTTTTCCTTTAATATTATACTAAGAGAAAAAAGAAAGTCCTACCCAAAATCATTCCTTGATGTTTTCTTTCAGTTCTTTTAGATTTTGTTCTTCATTGTTTAATTCACTTGTTAGTTACACTCACTCTGCAGGTGGCAACTGTGTCTTTCCTGACTTCTCCAGCGTGGTGAAATCCCCTTACTATATGCTTGCAGAACCCCGGGTACCTTCCCTCTTACCACTTTCTTGATGGTTATGTTTCATGGTGTGTGATTCTTTGACTAATATCTATGTCCTTCCATGGCATGCAAGTCCCATGAAGGCAGGATCTCTGTCTCTCTTCCACTTTTGTGTCCCCAGCACCCATAAAAATGCCAGGCACCTGCATCCACTCATGTTACCATTCTAGCTTTGTTTAGGGCACCTGATAATTTCCACTTATTCCTACCAGCCCTTACCTGTATCTATTTAGCTTAACTAATATGCACATATACACACACACACATATATATATACACATATATATGTTTATAGTTTTATATTTATATAGTTGTATCCTATCCATCCTTCTTATGAGTCTGCAGCCAGACAAGGGTCTGCCTTGGCTCATTTGACCGTGTCATTCTCTTCTCTGCAGTAGTTCTCTAGGTAGTGCCCCTGGGCTTTATAAGCAAGCAAACATAATATCTAAAAATAATTTAGTTTGTCTTATTTCTACCACTCATAATTCACATTTTTGATTTGTTTATTGCATTGGCTAAAACTTCCAGAACTTGTGGTTCTTTTATAAACAAGAAAAAAAAAACTATATAAAACCAAAATAGAAGATGGCTATATTGTATTTAGGTTGCAATTTCTTTCAATTTTAAATTTCAAAAGATATCTAGATGGTCCCCTGATGTGCACACGAAGATAATTTTCATCATTCTCATACCAGTGCTAAAAGCAGCCACCACCTACCCCCACGTTCCCAGCAGCCTGCCCTGGTCTCCCTTTGCACCACTGCAGTGAGTCCAGCGTTCCAGGGGAAAACGAGGGTCATGCCCCTCCAGCAGCACCAGGGTGCACACCGCCTGGGTGTCAGGAAAGCTAGCACCGAGTCCCGGCTCTGGCCCTGAGCTGGCTTCCTGTCTGGGACTAGTCACTGCCCTGCTATGGGTGTTTCCCCACTTTCCAATCAAGGCACCTGCCGCCCAGCTCTGCAGCCTGGGACTCCAGGCTTGTGATGGAATGGCCCTTCAGGCAGTGTGGGTCCTGCCACCTCCGAGCCCCTGCTCTCTGAGCAAAGTGATCCTTGCCAGGGTGGATGCAAGCCAAGTGATGCCTTAAATAAGCACTGACGTGAAAGCCTGCTGCAGCCATGGTATTAAGGAGATAAACCTTGGAGAATATCCTATGTTGGCTGAGTTGAACCTACATAGATCACAGAGAGAATAAACCCTAAAGCACTGTCAACCCACCGTAAGAACAGAGCGCCCAAGACGAGCGATGTCAGGGAAGAAGAGGCAGCGGGAAGCACTACCAAGCCCAGTGGAAGCAGAGACAAAGGTTCAAATCCTTCATGGCTGCCCAAGCACCGCCCCTTTGCAGAGACTTCCCTCACGCTGTCCAGTCACCCGCACACCAACGCTCCTAGCATCGTGGTGGAGGCCTCCCCACCCTGCTGTCTGCTGCTTGAAGACAGGGAACATGCCTCGTCATTTTTGCCTTCCCTGAGCCCTTTTAGATGCTTAGATGGTGACATAATTTGTATGGTTTTCAAATCATATTTCTTAATTAGAAAATATCAAATGCTTATTTTAGAGTATTTAGGTGATATAGAAAGGTACAGGATAATCAATACTAGTCACCTCATCTAGAAATCAAGCATTACATTTTGATGTAATATATTTCCTCTCTGTTTTCAATGTGTGTTTTTTTTTTACAAAACCAGTCTTATTACATGCATAATCTATATGTATATATCACTGTAACAATTTCTTACATCATTCAATATTTTTCTAAGATATGATTTTTAGTAGCTACAAAATTTTTCATCTCGTACCCAGGAGTTTTCCATTTGCCAGATATTTAGCTCTGGTCTTTGAGCTATTATAAATGACTCTGTAATAAGCATCTTTGCCCCTAAATCTTTGTCTAAGTATCTTATCAGTTCCTTAGGATATGTTTTTAGATAGGGGATTATTGGGTCAAAAGATACGAATTTTTATAAGAGCTGTTCATATGTACCACTACATTTCTTATAGAAATGTACCAATTCTGTCTGAAGTTATCCATCTCAACAAATCCTTGCTAGCATTAAGTATTTAAATTATAATAATAAAAATCTTTGCTCATTTCATGGTGAGAAATGGAAACTCATTGTTGCTCTAACAGGCTTTTCTTTGATTACTGGTGAAGCTGAAACTTTTCTCCTTTGGTTACTGTCCTTTTGTAATTTATCTTTTGTGGATTTTCTATTCATTCCTTTTCCCCTTCCTCCCTCCCTCTCTCCCTCTTTTCCTCAGACATTCAGTAAAAGTGTGCTGATCACCTATTTGCCAGACCCTGTCCAGGGACCATGGTGGGCATGGGTCAGGAAGATACAGTCAAGGACTCAGCACACCTGGGTGACACACACTTGAGCGGGACACTCCTGGATGGTCAATGACAATTACAGTGGGGTGGCAACCACATGTAATTTTTAAAAAAATTATGGTAAAATACACATAACATAAAACATACCATCTTAACTATTTCTAAGTATTCAGTTGAGTATTGTTAAGTGTACTCACATTGTTATGCAACCAATCTATGCAACTTTTCATCCTGCAAAACTGAAACTCTGTCCCCATTAAACAACAACCCCCCATTTTCCCAGCCCTGGCAACCACTCTTCTACTTTCTGTCTCTAGGATTTTGACTGCTCTAGGGTCCTCATATAAGTGGAATCATACAGTATTTGTTCTTTTGTGACTGGCTTATGTCACTTATTGTAATGTCCTCAAGGTTCACGCATGATGCAGCATGTGATAGGATTTCCTTCCTTTTTAAGGCTGAATAATATTCCATTGTGTACATAATATATATATATATATTTCACATTTTCTTTATTCATTCATCCACTGATGGACACTTAGGTTGCTTCCAACTTTTGACTATTGTGAATACTGCTGCTATGAACTTGGGTGTACAAATGTCTCTTCAAGACTCTGTTTTCAATTCTTCAGGATATATACCCACAAGTGGGATTGCTGGATCATAAGGAAATTCTATTTTTAATTTTTTGAGGACCCACCATACTGTTTTCCACAGCAGCTGCACCATTTTGCGTTCCCGTTAACAGTGCACATGATTTCTCCACATCCTCACCAACACTTGCTATTTTCTATTTTTTTGACAGTAGTCATCTTGATGGGTATGAGGTGATATCTCATAGTGGTTTTGATTTGCATTTCCCTGATCATTAGTGATGTTGAACCGGGTGCTTGTCGGCCATTTTTATATCTTTACGATAGGTGATTTTTGACATCGCATTTGCTGTCATCGTATGTAGCATTAACAATGTTGGGAGGAATTGTCTTTCTGCGTTAGCTCATTCTTTTTTTGTAACATCTTTAATATGAAGCTGACTTGAAATCACCCCTATGATTGGCCAATTTCAAAATGTGAGAGAAAGCTTGTGTCAGTCCCCGATCAACCAAATCCTCCACAGACCCTGAAACATCAAGGTGTGAGGCTCTATAGAGAGCTGATAGGTAGGTTTGAAGTGACCCTGTAGGTGTGTGAAAAGTATTTTAGGTTCATTCCAGCTCTTTGCAGCCTCGCTATGACTGTTATATCGGCAAATATGTACCCAGGGATTTAAAAACACATTAAAGAAAAGATTTGAGGTCAATTACTTTGAATGGCAGTCTACGCAGTTTGAATTTACAAATAATCAGTTGCCTCCTTGCTCTGGCTCTGGAGATGGGGCTCTGGAGGGGACAGACGTGAGAATCAGCTGGGTTGACGTGTGTGGACAGGCTGGAAGGCTTTCTGTGGCAATGATTATTTTCCCTCTTGGTATCATCACTTCTTAAGTCTCAGCCTTTCAGAATTATCTGCAGTGACTTTTTTATTCTAAGCTGGACAGATGTTGTAGTCCTGGATCTCTTTTCCCAGCTGTGAATTGCGGCAGGCTCAAGAAAAGCAAATGAATTCCAGGGTTTGTGGAAACAAAACACACTCTGGGGCTTCCCTGGTGGCGCAGTGGTTAAGAATCTGCCTGCCAATGCAGGGGACACAGGTTCAAGCCCTGGTCTGGGAAGATCCCACATGCCGCGGAGCAACTAAGCCCGTGCGCCACAACTACTGAGCCTGCGCTCTAGAGCCTGCAAGCCACAACTACTGAGCCCACGTGCCACAACTACTGAAGCCCGCGTGCCTAGAGCCTGTATTCTGCAACAAGACAAGCCACCGCAATGAGAAGCCCACGCACCGCAACAAAGACCCAGTGCAGCCAAAAATAAATAAATAAAATAAATTTTTTTAAAAAATTAAAAAAAAGAAAAACACACACTCTGGCTGCTGAGTGTCCTCATCTCCCAAGACCCCCTGCTGGCCAGGATTACTCTGAGAACTTCCCAAACGATAGTGAAAAGATGCGGGGACAACGCCTGATGCTCCAAAGATTGTTGGCAGGACACTCCTTCCCCTGGAGCTGGGAGCAAGGCTGTGGGAGTGTTGGGAGTGGGCAGACAACAAAGTGAAAAGCCCAAAACGTCACCAGTGTGTGTCCTGTGGTTTTGAGGCTCCTTGGGGTCTGAACGGAAACAAAAGATCTGGTTCTTTACACCTTCCTGAGCGAAGGGATCAGTGGGGCTGAAGGAAGAGGTGGGAGGGTCATTGCTGGTCAGGCTCAGTCTGAAGGTGTCACTCAGGCCCTCAGGTCCCCCAGGCTGCCCCGCCCACCTTGGTATTGTGGGCTAATCTTACATGGAAGTTTAAAAGGACTGAGATGAGGAAGGAACCTTCCACAAGGTGAGATGTACAGTTCTGCCATTTAAAAAAAGAGACCAGAGAACAGTAGCTGACGCTGTATGAATTTAATGGAGCACTGACCAGGGAACTTGGGGACCCTGCAGCAAGGGCTTTGTAAGAGGAGACTCGGGTGCAGAGGATTCCAGGGGAAGCCACTGGCCCTCCAACAGCAAGTCCGGGGATCTGAGAGCAAGCGCCTTTTTGCACAGAAAGATAAGGAAGGGCGTACAAAGGCAAGAGTACAAACGCACAAAGGCAACATAGGAGCCATCACCGTGGAGTGGCCAGGGAGATCTGGAGTTTGGAGAACAAACACAAGCAAAATGAGGTTTCCAGGAGACAAGCCAGACCATTTAGATCACAGTTTCTCCAAACTGGCAAGAGAGAACTTATTCCAGAAAGTCCATGCTGATCCTTGTCTCCCCCCAACCCACGCACCCAGCTCGGCCACCACATAGCTGGCACGCGTGCATGGAAGCTCCCGTGTGCCCCTTGTGGGCAGGGACTGGGCCTCATTCACCCTTGTTTCCAAGCCCAGAGCCAGAGCAGTGGCTGGCAGAGTAGAGGCACAGTGAAAGTTTTGTGAAAAGAACTAAAAATAGTTGCAATCCCAACTCCCCACAAAAAGAAGTTTTACATTTTTCTTTTGAGTGAGATGGGAGGCTGTTAAAGGGTTTGAGTAGAGAATGGAGAGGTGTCCAAATGTAAAGTGAAATTCAGCTTTGTGCCAAAGATTATTTTGACGTTCTGGCTCAGCTCATAGTTTAGTTTTAAAGTGTTTGTTTCCATCTGGGGGTTGGCAGAATTGTGCGTCATAAAACCCCAATGATGTTTTCTCTTTTAAAAGGAGAAACAGGAGGCAGACTGCAAGATTGAACATGACACATTTCTTGCAAACTTTTAACATAATTTGAAGAGCATTACTGAGATGTAGTTTACATAACGTATATAGGAAAGTCAATGTCATAAGTGCACCACTTGATGTAACCCCACACTCAGAGCGAGAGACAGAACATTCCAGCACCCCAGAGGCCCAGTCTTGGACTACTGAGGGTCCCAGCACCTGGCCTAGTACAGAACCACTTTAGCAGCAAAGACCCGCCCCCCGCCATGTATACACCAGGCTGTGTTTTTCAAGCTCAAGGCTGCCTCCACTGTGGGTGAAGGATTCACCAAGCCCAGCTTCCTCAGCTCCAAGTATGCTCCCTCAGGTCATGGATTCCATAAGAGCAGGTGTAGTAGACTCTGTAGTGCTGCCAGACATACCCCCCGCCGCACACACTTTTGGGGATTGAAGGGCTGCCTGGCCCAAGGTCGTGCCCCTTCCTGGGCGGCCCACATCCGATGTCTGATCAGTGCAGGGGATAAAGGCCAGGCCATCTTGACCCAAGTCAGAACAACTCTGAAGGGCCATCCTAGCTCAGGTCTCCCTACGGGGACAGCCAAGGCTGTCATCGGGCCATTAGCGTCACAGCCCGACTTCTCCCTCTGCCAGTCCCACTTCCTGCTCCTCCCTCCCAGAGGTCTGGTGCCACAAGCTCTCCCGAGCAAACATCTGCACACTGAACGGCACCGGAGTCTCTGCTTCCTGGGGGCCCAGCCTGCCGTCGTGGGCTCCCTTCAGCCTTCCAGACTTCATTTCCAAAGATGGTGCTGAGCTCCTGCTCTGTCCTGGGCAAGGCCCTGGCAGTGGCGGATGTAAAGAGAATAGTCACTGATGTTCATGTGCTTCGCCTAGTGCTTTGCTGTTTACAAAGCACTTCCGTGCACACTCTCTCGTTTGGTTTCTGCTCATTCATTCATTCACTTTTCCAGCCAGTGAAGGGCCTGCTCTGCACCAAGATTAAAGATCTGAAGAAGAAAGCGAACTTTCCCTCCCTCTGAGAGCTCACAGGCTAGAGTAGAAGGCTGATGCCAAAATGGAGAATTCTCCCTGGCTCTGAAGGCCATGCTAGGAGAGGCCACGAAGTGGGGAAAAGGACGGTGACCGGAGAGCGGAGATTTCCCGGGGGATGAGCTACCCGGCTGAGCCAGGAGCTGCAAGGCAGCACCAGTGAGATCACTCAACCCAATACCAACACTTACAGTCAGGCCCCGGCACTGATATATCTGCGTACACACTGAGCCGCCCTGAGGTCTCCACGGGCTTACCCCAGGACGGCACAGTCTGCGGAGCCCAGGGGCCTCCCCCTTCCCCCTGTGTGACCTCCCAGGGGTCTCCTTTCCTGCTTGGCACAGGTGGTTGGGACCCCGTGCAGCTAGATGGGAAGAAAGAAGAGAGGAGAGTAAGAAGGGAAGGAGGGAGCTTCCTGGCAGTGGGTGGTGGGTGGTAGGATTCCAAACAAAAGAATAACATGATCTTGGCAAGCTGCCCCGGGTCCCACTTCAAGCACTGGATTAACTTAAATCCGTCTTTGTTACTTTCCAGAGTCAACAGGATTTGTTGAATTTTGTGTCTCCAGTAGGGGAAGAAGCTAGAGAGAACAAGGTTAAAAAAATACACGTTAAGTGAGATGTTGTCACTAATCTGAATTTGGGGCATATTGACACTTGGAAAAAATTTCGATTGCTTAATTGGGGGGTCAGACCCTTCTTTAGAACATCTCTGCATAGAAGAACAATGAACATCAGATTATGCTTTTAGATGTTAAAAAGATCAAAATATATCCTGGATATTTATCAAATTAATCACCCTATAATCTAAAGACAAATGGGATTCCTAGGGCAGTATTCAGCCAGTAATTTAATACCTAAGTTTTCTGATCAATAAACCATTGGCCTGTTAGAATATTTAAGTCATGCTTAGAGTCATTCAGAAAAAAAAAAATCTATTAACTTAAGTTCTTTGAAAGCATGACTTTAATTTAAAATGTCATTTTCTATTTAAGCATTGCATTTTACATTATTATAAAACAACACCAAACTTAACTGGAATAAAAATATTAAAAAAAGTTTTGAATCAGAAATATGTTATAATTTATTAACTGTCTTATTCAACAAGTATTTGAGTGCTAATAAGATGGGCCACCATATCGTACAACTCCAGGGGACACCATTCATGTTGTGATCTTGGGAAATGGTCCAGGTCTGTGTGAGGCTCTTGGGATACTGTTTTGGACTGCATGTTTGTGTTCCCCCAGAATTCATGTGCTGAAATCTTAACCACCAGTGTGATGGTATTTGAAGGTGAGGCCCTTGGGAGGTCATGAGGGTGGAGCCCCCATGATGTGGTTGGTGCTCTTATAAGAAGAGTAAGAGACCAGAGTGCTCGCTCTCTCTTCCTCTCTCTCTCTCTCTCTCTCTCTGCCATGTGAGGTTACAACAAGAAGACAGCTGTCTGCAAACCAGGAAGAGAGCTTTCACTAGAACCCAACTGTGCTGGCTTCCCAGCCTCCAGAACAATGAGTAATAAATGTTTGCTGGGCTTCCCTGATGGTGCAGTGGTTAAGAATCTGCCTGCCAATGCAGGGGACACGGGTTCAATCCGTGGTCCAGGAAGATCCCACATGCCGCGGAGCAACTAAGCCAGTGTGCCACAACTACTGAGTCTGTGCTCTAGAGCCCGCGAGCCACAACTACTGAGCCCACGTGCCACAGCTACTGAAGCCCATGCACCTAGAACCTGTGCTCTGCAACGAGAAGCCACTGCAGTGAGAAGCCCGCGCACTGCAACGAAGGGTAGCCCCCACTCGCTGCAACTAGAGAAACCATGCGCGCAGCAACAAAGACCCAACGCAGCCAAAAATAAATAAATAAAATAAAATGAATAAAATCTATCTTAAAAAAAAAAAGAGTCCCAATTTAAAAATAAATAAATAAATGTTTGCTGTTTCAGACATACCAGTCTATGATATCTTGTTACAGCTGCCTGAACTATGACAGATGCTACAGTGGTAAGACACAGTCCCTGTGCTCGAGGAACACACCGTGGAGTGTGAGACTAACCAGTGAGGAGAGCCTCAGGGTCAGAGGAGCAGCGCCCAACAGAAGGGAGCCCAGGGCACCCTGGAGCCCAGAGGAGGGCACCAACCCCGCCCACTGTGGGATTTGGGAAGTGCCCAGTGTGACTCCGGGAATGTTAAAGCCACAAAAGTCTCTTCAAAGATTCTCCAGCTGAGAGGTTAAGAGATTTGTCCAGGCTAACCCAAGTGGCTTTAAGACTAGAGTCACAATTTACTGCCTGTCCAAATTTAGCATGTTTACACTCACAGGTTAAAGGTTATGCAAGTTACTGGTGCTTTAAAAAAAAAAAAAAACCTCATAGTAAAATATATTTGGGACCATGAAATGATAAGAAACATTTGGCATGTTGAAGGGGAAAAAATGCAGCTGTTGTAGAATTCTCCTGTATAAAAACATCTGACTTTGTGTGCTGGCCTGGAAGGGAGCATAGCTTTAAAGAACTCCATTTGGAGTCACTGCATAAGCCAGGTCTGCTTAATGCAAACAGTGCATGTTCTGTCGTAAATGATTCCCACCTCAGCACCTCGGACATGGAAACACAGCTAATGTCCCTCTACAGCTAATTTGTTATTGTGGCCTCTGATGTGGGTTTGTGGCAGTTGTGTGAAATCTTCCTAGAATCCCTTTGCAGCAAACCTTCAGAGGGGAAACCAGCAGATGGGCTGCTTTGGAAGTCGCTGCCTTTTGTAATAGATCAGTGTGTCCGTCTCCACCATCACTGACCAGGAAAATGGGACTCAAGCCTTCATTGATCTGGGAGTTTTTCCAGTGGTAATAGTTGTATCTTCAGATGCAGCATGGAAGCATGGAAAGGAACACCCGTTCTGGAGGAATCTTCTAGAAGACTGTAGAGAGGGCATGCATTTGTACACAGCTAGTAATGGAGATGCAACACTTGTTTAGCATCTTCGCTTTCGAAATCATTTTTAAAGATGTTTATAGAACAAAAAGCAGGGCAGTAATCATAGCTAACTGTCTGCCAAGTGCTGCTATGTCCCAGGTAATGTAGTAGATGCCCCACAGGTGGTGTGTGGTCACAGGAGAGGCATAGCTGGGGTGGGGGGAGGTAGAACAGCCTGCTATATGCCAGGCACAAGGTCAAGTGCTTTACATCCGTATCTCATGCCATCCTCACAACATCCTCTTGAGAAAAACAGAAGAGCTCCATTTTACAGATGAGACATTCAGAGCGGCTACTGAGTTGTCCAAGGTCACAGGACTCCTAACCCCAACACTCTACCGCTAAGCTCTAGGGCCTCCACTCAGCAGCTCTGGGTTGGTGAGGGGCAAATTGCAAGTGAGTGACCCATTAAAGCCTTCAGCGTTTCAGCGCTGTTGGTACCATAAGTGCAATTAAACTGTGCACTGACCAGCCACAAAAAAGTACTGAATGCGTAATGTATAAGAAGCACTCCATGAGCGAGGCTGTCTGGAGTTTACAAGAAACATTTTGAGTAAAACAATTTGTAATCAGTAAAACCCCAGGGTCTGAGAAGCCTATTTCTTCATCTTTCTGGAGAAATTGAGGCGACTTTAAATTACCCAACAAATTAGTTCATTTTAATGCCAGAATGCATTGAGGGAGGGGGGCTCTGAGGTGAAAGAAAAATAAGTGTAATTGCTTCTTTTTTCAAAATCACATATTACTTTGTTCATTATGAAATAATGAAGCATTATTTAATCCCATTATGAAATAAATGAGATTGAGTAAATAGCACATCTGCATTCATGCAGTGATATAAAGTCAGGAAATGTTTATCCCACTGACATTTAAAAATAGCAGCTCAATTTTTCTTAGTAATGAAATTGTAGGTGTTTTCATTACAAAAATATGCTTTATAAGAAATACAAATATGGCTTTGTTAAATTAACTGTTAGGGAACCTTTCCTACTGAAGTCTTTCCTAGATGGTTGCGTTTTGAAATGTAGATTCACTTCTTCAAAATGAAGCCCATCTGTAGGCAGTGATCAATATCTAACGAAATCATCAGTGAAATGTAAAAAAAAAAAAAGTCAACATGAGAGACTAGGGTTAAGTCCATGAAAGCCCTATTTCCATATGTACACCTGCCCTCTTGTGGTATTCATCTGTATGGTCGCCTACCATGCATTTTTAAGACTTTGAACATGGGTATCTTAACCAATATCCTACGTAGCTGTCTGTCTATACATCTAACTACAGAGCCTCGTCTGTGAATAGTTATTCTTTCCAACAGGCATTTATCAGACATCTCTGCTCGACCTTAGAGCCTGTGAGGCATGCTCACATTTGGTGATCACAATACTGGGGAAAAATTCTAATTACTGGCTTTTCACTATCTTGGTCCAGTTGCTGAGGCTGCATAAAAAATTACCCCAAAACATAATGGTGCAGAACAACCATTCGGTGAGTCAGGAATTCAGGAAGGGGATGGTTTCTCTGGGGTCTTGTGTGGAGACTTAAAAACTGAGGGCTGGAAACATCTGAAGGCTTCCCTACTCGGATCTGGTGGTGGAGGCTGGCTGTAGGCTGGGGGCCTCAGTTTCATCAGCACAGGGCTCTTCATGAGGGCCGGTTTGGGCTTTTTCAGAGCCTAGCGAGTGTCCTAAGAGACAGAGAGAGAGAATGCCAGGCAGAAGCTCTATCCATTTTTATGACCTAGCCTCAGAAGTCAGTATGATCACCTCCACCATTTCTGTTGGTCACAAGAAGCCAGCCCCGATTCAATCTGGGAGGGGACTACACAGGGCATGAATACAGTGAGGCATGCATCTTTGGGGACTGTCAGTCTTGAAGACTGACTGCGAACATTTCAATAATGAACCTACGTTGTATTTTATTTTTATGTGAGGTATGACTGTCATCATCTTCTGCCCCTAGTCCTAACATGCTCTCCAGCCAACTGTGGGTCAGCATGTAGGATTGAAGGCCCCTATCCTTCCTGATCAAGTGTCTCTAGAAGAAGGACCAAGGGAGAAGTCCCAATTAGAGTAAATCATCCCAGAGAAGAAGTGAAATTGTATAGGATTTTGTTCTTGAAGGAAAAAAGGGAGGGCAGGGGAGGGGCTTTAGCACAGATGGGTGGGAGGTGGTCAGGCTCCAGGAAGGGAGGGAATGGGGACTTCTCTCTACTCTCCTCTTCTGAGAAGTGTCCCCCCACGTGGCCCCTGCCCCCATTCCCTACTCCCACCTCCACCTGCACTTTAAGAGGATTTCATCAAGGACTCTGGGAGAAATACGAATTACTAATACACATTAAAACACACACACCTCAATTTCATTAGTAACCCTGGAAACAGACATTGGAGCAACAATCAGATACCCTGAAAGGATTTTTTTAGGCGGGAAAGGTGTGGTCAGAATGCTTTCTCAATGAGTGCAACCTCATTTAATCTGCAAATTTACTGCTGCCTATAATTATCTGAGTATATCTTGAGTCTTAATTCAGATCTTTTTATTTTTAAAAATATGAGTATTTTTTAATCTTAAAAAATTTCCTAGTACTCAGAAATACGAAAGCCTGGTATTGTGATCCCTACCCACAAGCTTTGCCGGGGACGATTCTGTAGCTAGAAGCTCTCTTGGTGTAGCTAGAAGATCTCTTGGAGATCTCACTCCTGATGGCGAACACTTTCTGTGTTTTTATCAGAAAGGAGACACTTTAGGGGCAGGACTGGGGAGTGAGAGGATCCTGAGAAGATGGCACTGGACTTGGGACCCGAACAACAGACGAACATGATTTTTCCCAGGATTGCTCCTTCTGATAGGATGTGGGGGAAGCAGTCTAGGTAGAGAGAACAGCATGAGCCAAGGCTCAGTGGTGTCCGTGAGTGCCATGTGCTTGGGAAATGACAGGCACTCAAGGCCCAGAGGTGGCGTAGGAAGTGTGTGGTTAGAGGCTGCGCGTGGAGGTTGACGTTAGTGGCTGAGGACCACGGCAGGGAAGTGAACTTGATTCACTGCCCGGAGCCTTCAATGTTTTTCAGGCAAGGGCACCATGCATTTAGGCGTGTTTTAGAGTAATTACTCGGAGCCTGGTGGCCATGGAGGAACAAGAGCATATGACAAAAGATGACGGCAAGTGAGGGACGGCTGTGCCCCAGTTGTGGTGGGAATGGAAAGAAGGAAATTATTAAAGAGACGTTCCTAAGGCAGAAAGACAGGATGCTGGGGGTGAGAGAAGGGAGGGAGGCATCTAGGTTTGGGCTTTGGTGACTAGATAGATGGTGGTGTCTTTAACCAAAATGTGGGGTACAAGGGGGAGGGGAGCTTGAGCTAACATTTGGACTTGCTGAGGTACGTGCTTCTGGGACATGTAAGGAGCCAGCCCAAGCCAGGCCCTGCCTTGGGGCATGTATCTGGTTAAAGTTAAATCATTTCTGCTGGTCTGCATGTCTCCTCCCCACGGGAATGTGCCCTCCCAGAGGGAAGCCACTCTCCTTTTTCTTGAAGCTGCTGTGCACCTGAAGAGAGTGCAGCCAGTTTTGCTGAATAAATGGTTGTCTACCTAAGTAATTGACCAACAAAATGCATGCAAGTGAGAGGAGGGAGGGGAAGGAGAGGGCGAAGAGCGGAACTCTAAGGACCACCCTTTGAGAAATGGTTGGAAAAAAGGGAAGCCAGTGAAGGTGATGGGGAAAAGCAGAAATGAGGAGGCAAGAGAGCCAGTCCAGCAAATGTCTCGCCTGCAGCTCTTCCACGTCAGCTGACACAGCAGCAGACCAGCTGTGAGCCCCTTGGACACAGTCTCTGGATGGAAAGCTGGCGCTGACCTGCTCAGCCTGACAGTGTGGGCTGCAATAAGTCAGTGCATGTTCTGTCCACTTTCATGCAGGGTCTGCTCCCTGTAAATAGTCCATGTGAGCAATCCAGCTAGTCTCTCCCAAGCCGTTTTCTAATCAATGGGAAATGACGAGAGATAGGAATTATACACCCGGTTCATTGCCTCATCTTTCCATATCAAACTGAGGGAGAAAAAGTTTCCTAAATATTATTAAGTCCCTGATAGAATTCAGTAAGTGGAAAGACCTGATGAGGGATTATTTTTTATTAATGGAGTTACTTTGGACATCTGTAAAAATCAACCGTCCTCCAGATGAAAGCTAAGACGCTCAGTCCTCCGATACTTAATTGAATTTCTTGGTTTTTAGTTGATTCGCTTAACGTTGGAAGCCTCATGTGACGCTCTTTGTTCTGAGGAACAAGATCTGCTAAACAATTAACTAATTGTTTTACCGATCGATGTCTAATTTTTTGTTGCTGTTGTGAAACGAAAATAGCAGCAGAAAATTTAGAAAACAGGGAAAACAGTCTCCCCGAATCCTGCCCCCATCACGAACGTCTCATAGCAATTGGACATTTCCAGTCCTTTGCCCTAAGCAGATAGTTTTGTAGTTGTAAACACACGGGACGTTGTACCCTGCTTTTATTTCACTTAACATAATCTGATTCTCTTTTACGAGCAATGAAATTTGATACGAGGTGCTGCTCACACGGTTTTTTTAACAGACTGTCATTGCAAGAATTGGTGAGTATTTTCTAAGCCCCATCGACTTCAGGGAATCAGGAAATTAAACTTTTTATTTATTGGTCTTTGACTTTCCCATAAATGGACACAGTTCTACCTTGTTTGACTGCATTGTAAAAGCAGGCACTGGCTGAACAAAGGCCATGCCGATGAGTAATTAGGTATCAGGCAGAGGCAGGGCAATGCTTTATGGGTCCATTAGTACTTGCCCAGCTGCTTTCAAGTTTCCAGTTTGCTCCTTGGACATTAGGTACCTTTAGTTTCTTTGGTTTAAAAAAATTACCTACGTGGTTTTTTTTGTTGCTGTTGTTGTTTTTGTCCGAATGTTTAAGAACAATGAACTGATCTTTGTAGTCATTTAAGGGAAAGGGTAAAAGGAGTTTGCTGCATATGTGATTTTTTAAAAGCCACGTTCTGAATCTGATTAATCTTGTGTACACTTGAGTGCTTAGGGACTTAAAATATAGATGGAGTGATTCATTCTGCAGAGCCCAGGAAGGCAGTTCCCAGCTTTCTGGTGTGTCTCTTTCATGCTGAATGGAGGAGGTGGTCTGACCTCCGCACGTTTTTATGACATCCCTGAGAGACTATGTTGTTACGACATGTTCCTCTGAGAGCCCACTGGGGTTGTTCATCTTAACCAGAGTTCTGGGGGGAAAGCGGTTTTTGCTTTGGGCACTTTTTCTCGTGAAATGTATCTCTTCATATATATTTAGTCCAGAGCAAAAATTGTTATCTTCTCTACCTGTGATCACAGCTATTAAATAAATAACTAAAGGGAATCTATTTTCAGAGGAGAAAAATTGGAGAGTTCTTTTCCACCAATATGACCTCAGTAAAACGTTGTCATCTTTGTAGACCCATCTTTACTTTACCTGCGGCAGCTTGGTAAAGCAAAATGATCATTGCCACTTCTAGAACGGAAAATGTCCATTTTGTTAAAATTAAGAAGGTTAAAAAAATGCCCATATCTGCATATACTTGTTTTAGTGGTTGGTGTTTTGAAACACTCCCTCGTTCATTAGTGCAATAAATCGTTGGTGAAGGTCAGACAGAGAACTAAGTGCTGTGACAAGGTAAAGGTGAAAGGGATGGATGTGAGTCTGTCCCTAAGGCCCTGCAGTCTAGGAGGAAAATGAAGTAGATACTTAACAAAGCAGTGGGCTCAGGGCTGTGAGGGAGCTCAGAGGAGAAAAGAGAAATGTTACCTCCAGCTGGGGGTCGGGGTGGAATGGCCAGGTCTCCCCTTAGCAAGGCAGGATGAGGGGTCAGGACCACATAAGACCCAACACCCACCCAGTGTTCCTCAGTTCTATAGGAACTAATGCAATCCTCTCTTGGTGCAAGAGAATTTAACTAGGGACCCGATTTTGTGAAGATTTAATGGCAAAGAGTCTTGATAACAAGTGGGCACCGCCCCACAGCACCATGCATCCAGCAGAAGGGACCCAGAGGGGTCACCCTGCCAGCCTCACCGACTGGCCATTGGAACCTTCCAGGTAGCCAGAGTGCCTACCCGCAGAACTCTCACCCTTTCACCCGACACAGTGAAAAACACTTTGCATGCATCCTCTCATGTAATCCTTAATCCTAGGGGGTGAGTTTTATAAGTAGCCCCAATATAAGAATGTGAAAACCATACTTAGGAGTAACTTGCCAGATTCCACAAAGATAATAAATAACCGAGCTGTGTACCAAAGCTGCGCTAACCCAGCAAGCAAAGACCAGCCTTCATAACTGTCCACTGCAAAGACACTCTGGGTGCTCTTTTGGTAGTCCCTTTCAATAATGCCTGTATGCTGGGCAGGTGTGGTGTCTTGGGGTCTGGGGGTACAGCATAGAGGGGGAAGTGCATGGTCTTCTTCTGTCCCCAAATGCTGCCATCATCCAGGCCTGAGAACCTCGTCTTGTCCTGGTGTCATCTCATGCCCCAGCACCCCGCCTACTTTCTCACATTTCCTCCTGTTTTCCTTGCACACCAGCCAACGCTCCTTCTCTGAGTCATGAATGAGTTTGGAGCTGGGAGTTCCTTTGCAGCGCAGACTGGACCCCAGTTTCCAGGACTCTTTAAATCTCTCTCCTTCGTGATGGGCAGCCTGAACTTCTAGGACACTCAAATATTTACTCCTCATGTTTGCTCAAATATTTTATAAAGGTGATTTGTTAAATGAATAGTCAAATGAGATTCAGTTTTGATATCTTTGTAAAAGATCCAAATACACTCACAAATACACTTTTCTCAGTCCTGTGCTCCAGTTCTACAAATCTGCTCCACGTGCTGAGCCACCGTCGTACCACTGCTTGTGTGCACACGCATGCGTGTGTACACACGCCCACCACTCACTCCTGTGCATGCTCAGGTGAGCTCCTCTCATTTCCTCCCATCTTCCACGGCATCCTCAGTCCCCTTCTAGCTTCTCCAAAAGTTCTGGTGTGTTGACTGTGCATTTCCTTGTGTCCCACCAGCAGTTCTCAGCTCTGACTGGCCCTGGAATCACCTGGGGAGCTTTTAAAATATACCAAAGCTGGCTCCCACCCCAGACACCTGACTTAACTGATCTGGGTGGGACCCCAGCCCTGGCACTGCTGAAGCCTCCCCAAGAGACTAACTGGGCAGCCAGCCTCAGGAAGCTTGCCCCCCGGCCTTCTCATGGCTCCATCTCCTCACTTTTGCCTGCAGGAATGATTTTCAATCCCCTCCCATCATTTTCTCCCATCTCACTCCAGATCTGCTGAACCCTGTTAGGAAACCCCAAAGCAGGATCACGGACCCTCTCTAAATCCAGACCAACTCCCAGCTCCGGGGCCTCCTCCAGCTGGTGGCCCCGCCCACCTTCTCCAAGGTCCCACCTGAGGCACCTTCTTCTCAGATGAAGACCCACCCTCCACCTCCATATGAGGAAGCGGTCACTCCAGAGAGACTCAAGTCCTCCCTCTTCCCCTGAAGGTTTCTCTCATCTCTTCCCCCCACCCACTCATGCCATGTGCCCCTCACCCAGAAGCGGGTCCCCCTTCCAGGAGCACATCCCACCCAATATGCACCAGCCTCACCTACTCCTCCATCATCCTTAGGCAGCCTAGTGTGTCCACTTCCATTCTCTCCTTTGCCTTGGTCTGTAAGCACCACTCTTCACTATGTTTAAAAAAAAAGAAAAATAGGGGGGTTGGAAGGGGAATCTGAATACAGAACCAGAGAGATGGTCATGTGGGAAGGACTCAGACCAACACTGCTGGCCTTGAGGTAGGAGGAAGAGGCCACAAACCAAGGTTCTGGAAGCTGGAAAGGGAATGGAAATGGGTTCTCCCCTAGGGCCTCCAGAAAGGAGTACAGCCCTGCCTCCACCTTGATTTTTGCCCATTGAGACCGATTTTGGACTCTGACCTCCAAAACTGTAAGATAATAAATTCGTGTTGTTTTAAGCCAAAAAAAATCCTTCTGCTGAGCCTTCCTCCATCAAGCTATCATCCCATCTCCTCCCTCATATCCGGTCCCCATCCTGAGCTGACCCTCCCTGCCCAGCTGTCTGCTGGAGGGCTCTCCCTGGCTCCCCCAGGCACCTTAAATGGAACCCAGCTGCAACCACACTCATCACCTTCTCCCCCAGCTGGAGCCTTTTTCCATTTCTGAATAGCTCGATTTATTTGAACAGTGGCTAAATGCTGCATGACTTTACCCAAGAGCAAACCCTGTAACTTCACATTCCCAGCTATAAGGAGGGAAAACAGCAGACCTCATTCCATCTGCCAAATAAACCCTCACTATTACACTATTAACTCTTAATTTCACCTATCATTATGCTTTCAGTAAGCAAAGGAATGAAACCCAAATAACTGCTTATATCCATAAGTAATCAAAATGTATTTAGTGCTTTAGTAGTTTGTTTTTCTAATTCTCCTTTTTAAAAATTTTTATTATTATTATTTTATTTATTTCATTATTTATTTGGTTGCACCAGGTCTTAGTTGTGGCTCACGGGCTCTTTAGTTGCGGCACTTGGTCTCCTTAGTTGCAGCCACGGGCTCCTTAGTTGTAGCATGCGAGCTCTTAGTTGCAGCATGCATGTGGGATCTAGTTCCCTGACCAGGGATCGAACCCAGGCCCCCTGCATTGGGAGCACAGAGTCTTAACCACTGCGCCGCCAAGGGAGTCCCTCTAATTCTCCATTAATTAGCAGAGAAAGAATTAAAATCAATTCCTCATCCAGCAGATAAAAAAAGAAAAATAGGGGCTTCCCTGGTGGCGCAGTGGTTGAGAGTCTGCCTGCCAATGCGGGGGACGCAGGTTCGAGCCCTGGTCCGAGAAGATCCCACATGATGCAGAGCAGCTGGGCCCGTGAGCCACAATTACTGAGCCTGCGCGTCTGGAGCCTGTGCTCCGCAACGGGAGAGGCCGCGATAGTGAGAGGCCCGCGCACCGCGATGAGGAGTGGCCCCCACTTGCCGCAGCTAGAGAAAGCCCTCGCACAGAAACGAAGACCCAACACAGCCAAAAAAAAAAAAAAAAAATAGACTTGGCTTTTGCCCTTAAACATATCCAAATTTTAATGTACACAAGATACACAAATTTCTAATTGTTCTGTAACGTAGTATGTAACCAATATTAAACACATTTCTATGACATTTATCTTATCTCCCTGATCACAGCTTAATAAAATTATAATTATGACCTTTCAAAGCGTTATCACCTGATCGACATTTAATTGGCATTCTTGGCTTGAAATCTTGGCTATTGCAAAGGGGGTTGCAGCGTTTTGTCCTCTGACAGACAGTCTAGATTGCACACATTTTGAGCAAGGACGCGTCTGTTGCTGCTCACCCTTGTAGTTCAATGGCCAAAGCAAGGGCTTGAAAAATAGTCACCGAATGATAAGTAAATACATAGGGTGTTCGGGCATGTCTTACGTGTATCCACACTGGTACCCATGAGAACGTGGCCCAAAAGGAGTGGGGCAATTGAGAGAGGGTTTGGGGCAGGGCCATATTAGGAATGAGCTGGAAATCAGCCCTGATTCTGTTGGCCAACATATCTGCTTTAACCAGAACTATTCTGATTGACTGAAGACGCTGGAGGCTCAGACGGCTGTGTACCGGCAGAGCCAAATCCTTCCTTTAAAGCTCTAGAATGTCACAGATATTAGGCATTGGTTTCGATACAAAATATGCTTTGGAGGAACAATAAGATTTCTCCCGTGGGATTATGTTGAGACTTTCCCATCCTCTTTTGGAACCGCAATGACATATGTTGGCGTAGGATTGGATATACCACTCATGGCTGGTAACAGTCACAGAAGCTTAGACGAAGGTTATAAACAGCAGGAGAATATTTAAGACAGGTTCAGTGTTTCTCTTTCAGGCCTAAGGAATAGCTAGCAATGTGTTCTTGGGCAGAGAAGGCTGTGTTCCGCTATGGTCACTTATAACCCTGTGAACAACTGCATGGCACGTGGGTAATGGGCGGAGTTGTTCTTTCTTCTGGGAACTAGGATTGCCCACTGCAAACGATGCAGCCCAACCGGTGATCAGGTAGAGTAGAAATAATGGTCCTTGCATCTGAACATTGTGCTGCTAGCTCCTATTTGGGCAGGAGGAGGGGTAGAAGAGAAGAAAATGTGATTTGCACTCCTGTGCCTGTATTACCCGATTTGGGAACTTGCAGATCTGTTTGATTTCGATTGGGAGAGAGAATAAAGCATTTGAAGTTATTTTGGTAACTGTGTGCAGAAATCACACGCTACACCTAACAAATTCAACAATTTCATAGAGCCGTAGTCAAACGCATGAGTTACAATTTTATTCATTCCATTTATTCAGTGAGTCAGGCTCTGACAGGGGGTTGATTTGTTGTTTAATATTTGGGAGGATTATTTTGGTGTAGCCGTAATGTGTTTACTTAAATACTGTGTGTTAAATGAGATGTTTTCATTTGTTTTGATAGGTACTTATAAAGGCAATGTACAGCATTTCACACTTACACAGCCCTTCCGAGTCCGCAGCGCGGCACCAGGATTCCCACAAAAACTACCGTGTGTTTGGGAAGCGCCAGCCTCGTTTCACCCAGAGGAAAGCAAGGATTGAGCAGTGCTGTCACATCCCAAAGCCCAGAGCTGAGCTGAAGGGGGTCTTCCCCCATTGCTGGCTCAAGACACTACGCTGGGACCAAGGATTGTGGGCGGCAGCAAAGAGCTCAGATGAGGAAATTTATTCTTCTTGCTTGTTTTATGGTTCTTAGGGTGTTACCATAACAGCATGGATTCTTCCCTGAACTCAGCGGAACATATGGGAAACCTATACTTAGCTTATCATTTCAAACTCTTCCTCCCCCACACCTATTTCTCCCCTCAGAGGCCTCAATATGGTACCAGTTCTGTAGGTAAAAAAAAAAAAAATGTTGAATTGAGTGAAATGTCTGTTCCCCTTGACCCATGGGCCAGCAGTGATGTGTCCTGAGCTTTGACCGGAGTTACAATTGACCACTAACCTGCAAAGAGGAAATTGTTCACACAATGGTTGTCGTATCAGCCGTGGAAGGGAAACACAGCCACCACATCTGACTCAAGTGTGGAGCCATCAGAACAGAGACGGCCGTGGCCAAAGACAGCCACAAAATATGCAAAACAAAGAGAGGGCACAGAGCAATCTTTAAAATTAGTCATAAAAGTCAAAACAGACCAAATGAGAGTGTGCTTCTCTGCCTAAAAACAGAGTTTAAGAGTTGGTCTCATACAGGAAATCATCACTCTGCTCTTTAAACTATCGTGTCTAAGGGTCTTTAGATCTGATTTTTGCAAGTATAAATTAGAAAGAAAAATAGTTATGCACATGCCTACAACATGCACAGTAATTAACTGAAGCTTCCTGGTTTGGGTCTAGAATGGATACAAGGCAGCATCACTCCAAAACGTTATTGCTAAGCCATCAGCCATTCTTTTAGTGTCTAAGTCATTTCTAGGATGGCACAAGTCCAAGTCTAATTCATTAAAACAGAAGAAATCTATGAACACCTGCATGTAACTGATTAGTAAGTTGGGGTTTCTTTAACTGGTTGTTTATTCCTCTGTTCAAAACAACACACTAAAACAAAGAACCAACGATGGCAAGTCATTGACATTTTGCCAAGTTTCTTCCTTTTTCTTTTTGAACATCTTTATTGGAGTATAATTGTTTTACAATGGTGTGTTAGTTTCCGCTGTATAACAAAGTGAATCAGCTATACAAAAACATATATCCCCATATCCCCTCCCTCTTGCGTCTCCCTCCCACCCTCCCTATCCCACCCCTCTAGGTGGACACAAAGCACCGAGCTGATCTCCCTGTGCTATGTGGCTGCTTCCCACTAGCTATCTATTTTACATTTGGTAGTGTATATATGTCCATGCCACTCTCTCACTTCGTCCCAGCTTCCCCTTCCCCTTCCCCGTGTCCTCAAGTCCATTCTCTGACATTTTGCCAAGCTATTAAAGACTTATTTTTGCAAAGTGGGTTATTGTATTTGGGGCATCAACCCCGGAGTCCCTAAGACCAACCCCTTCATTAAAGTGCTGTATCCTTTTGTTCTTGGTTCACTGGACTGAGACCTGTGAGGTCATTGGACAGTGTCATTTATTTTTTTACATAGAAAACAATTAAGTGGAAAAAGACTAGTTTTAAGGGCAAATTATCTAATTTGTGTTTCTAGAGACAGTAAATATACTCTTTAATCCCAAAGAGTAGAGACTGATCTTCCCCATCCTCACATCCCTGCTTCACATACTTGCAGATTTGGTTGTATATATCTTTTTGGTAATTTTTTGAATTTCATCTCCAGTACGTTGAATTTGGGGTCACTCTTGTTGGAGATTGTTGGCATTTGAGCAGAGAAAGGTGAGGCAAGGCAGGGGTTCAGTCAGTGAGGGTTTGTGAGGAGACCTTGGGAAAAGAAAACGAAATAGAAAGAAATGTACCTGGTGAAGAACAGCAGTCCTGAATGTCAGGGAGTCAGACGGTGACTAGCAGAGAACCTACCCCAGACAGAGCTAACGTCATGTAACCCTGTGCGTGGGGATATGGACTTGAGAGTCAGGTACAGTGCAATCCCCCCAAAATGTTCAAGCATTCAATTATTTTGACTATCTGGATCAGGGATCCAAGAAGCAGCACTGGACATCAGAAGCAGCTCAGGTATCATAAAATCTGCCTGTTAATAGAATCTGGCATTCTATTAAACCAAAACAAAACAAAAACAAAGCATCTCTTTGAAACTGGGGGCAACAGGGATCACCTACAGTTTTCCTTAAAAAAGGAACAGTAAATGGAAATGCCCATGATTTAAGATGTATAATGTGTCACTGGATAGTCTCTTTATTTTAGTGTGTCATTTAAAAAATTTTATTTAGTGCATATAAAAACACTTTGTAAAGGCTGTGACAGGGTTGACTATGATTCCACTGTCTCATTTCTATTTTTCTCCTAAGATTGGAAGTTCTTCAACAGTGAATTCTACCAGAGGTGGGGCCGAGGTGAGCCCAACCCTCCTTCTTAGATGGGAAGTCACCACTGTAACTTCAAAGTCAACACAAAGAGTCTAAAATATTTGGTTTGCTAAACATTATGTAGTTTTCAGGGTAAAAAACTGTTATTCACTCGATTGTCCAGATGTGAAATCATGTATTACAGAAAAGAAACCAACGTTTAAGGGTTTAAAAATTACTCCCAGCAAATTGTGATTAACATCCACTGAGCCTGCCCTGCATGTGTCACCTGTATGCCACAAGGATGGGGTGTCCTGAAGTGTAACTGAGAGCAGGGAGCACCTTCAAGGGGAGGGACATGACCGGTACGGACAGAGACCTAGTCTTTCAGTGTCAGAAGACAACTTTGAGGACATCCATTCCCAACCCTTTCCTGAAGAGTAGGAGACACGTTTAGGTGGCTGACTGATGCAGCACTCAATAATATTGGCTTACACATTAAGAAATTTTTTTCTTTTTCTATTCCATTCTAAACCTTATGTTTGAGCTGGGGAGAAAGCCCTGGGTTTGGTGATAGCGTGTCTAAACCTCTTAACACTTACTAACATCCCTTTTCAAAAATCCATGGGCAGGCCTCAGACAAGAAGTCTTGAAGAAGCAATGATGTTTGGGTGGAATTTAATCACTTTGGATTAGTTTTTTTTTTCCCCCACTGCATTTACTTTTAGGTTACTTTCTATTTATGACACGTGGTCTTGATTTTCTATGAGATGGAAGGGAGGAGTGAAGTGTGCACGTCAGGGATGCTCCAGACTTGGTAACTGCTCCAAGGGTACTAGCGTGGTGGTAGCGGATTTGGGAAGAGGCAGCACCCAGGGCACTTGGTGGGGTTACTTATAGAGATCATCTGTCAGAGTTGGTCCTCATCACATTCTCTGTACCAAGCAGTGAGTCGGATCTGAGTCTGTGCCAAAGCAAAAGGATTGAGAGTGCATGTTTACCTGGGCTGGGGGTCAGGGCAGTGCGCTAGGAAGAGGGCAACAGATGAACTGGGAACCCTCTCCCAGAAGCAGAGCTGGTGGCCACACCCCAGGCAGTATGTCCTATCTCTCACCCATCCTCATGCCAACAGTGTGAGAAGAACATACACACTGTTCACATAAAACCAAAAATCACTAAATGTTTGCACCACACTAGAAAGGCAAACAGACATAGCAATACCCGAGGCAACAAAATGGAGAAAAATAAGATATTAGAATAAGTAAAATTGTTATCAGACAGAAGTAAACATTGCATCCATAAATAAGAGCCAAATAGAGACCTTGAAGATTAAACTGTTGTTTGGTTATAGGACAATCTTAGTACACTGGCTAAATAGCAGAATGGGTCACTGAAGAGACAATTAGTAAACTGGAAGACAAAGTTTAGAGGCTCTTCCAGAATTCAGTGCAAATAGACAAGCAGATAGAAAATATAAAGGAATGCTGGAGAGTCAAGGAAGAGAGATCCAGATATTTCAATATCCATCTAAGAAGCATTCTAGAATAAAAAGGAGAAAATGGAAGCAAGAAAAAAAGAAATAATTGAAGAAAATTTTCTACAACTAAAAGAAACCCCCTCAAAATCATAAAATTAAAAATAAAAACCCGAGGATCCTAAAAGTGAAATATCCCACCCAGTTTCCAAGTATATATATCATGTAAATGTTAGACTTGATTAGCCAATCAACAAGCTAAGTATAATCTATATATAATTTTGTAGCCAGAAAAGGAGGCTACACACATTAAAATATAAACACACACACACACACACACACACACACACACACATGTGCACACGCATGTAAAGCTGGTAAAATTTGAATAAGGTCTGTGGATTGTACCAACATCAATCTCCTGGCTGTGATATTTGTGGTAGGTAGGATTCTAAGATGACCCTGTTGACCCTCATTTTTGTGTAATCCCCTGGATGTGAGTGTGGGCAGAACCTGTGAATATAATGCAATATAATTCCCATACTTAAGTTATATAGAAAAAGGGATTTTCCATATATAATTAAGGCCAAAGGGATTTTCCATACATAATTAAGGCCCCAAGTCCATTGACCTTAAGGCATGGAGTTTGCATTTCTGCCACGTGAGGTTACAGAGAGCACAAACACTCACCAAACACTGAACCTGCCCCGCCGTGATCTTGGACTTCCCAACCTCCAGAATTGTGAGAAATAAATGTTTATTGTTAATAAGCAAACAAACAAAAAAAGATATGGAGATCATCCTGGGTGGGTCAGATCTAGTCATATGATCCCTTAAAAACGGACTAGGGGCTTCCCTGGTGGCGCAGTGGTTGAGAATCTGCCTGCCAATGCAGGGGACACGGGTTCGAGCCCTGGCCTGGGAGGATCCCACATGCCGCGGAGCAACTGGGCCCGTGAGCCACAACTGCTGAGCCTGCGCGTCTGGAGCCTGTGCTCCGCAGCAAGGGAGGCCGCGATAGTGAGAGGCCCGCGCACCGCGATGAAGAGTGGCCCCCGCTTGCCGCAACTAGAGAAAGCCCTCGCACAGAAACGAAGACCAAACACAGCCATAAATAAATAAATAAATAATTAAAAAAAAAAAAAAATACGGACTGGACTCTTCCTGGTGAGAGAGGTCACAAAATGTGAGAGGGATTTGAACTCCATCACTGGCTTTGGAGCTGGAGGAGGCCACGTAGCAAGGAAAGCAGCAACTTCTAGGAGCTAAGAATGGCCACTGGCTGAAAGCTAGCAAGGGAGCAGGGATCTCAGTCCTACAACCACAAGGAACTGAATTCTCCCACAACCACGTAGGTTGAATTAGGACCCTGGAGCACTGGTGAAAGTGCAATACAGTCAACCCTTGGTTTTAGCTTGTGAGACTGAGCAGAGAACCCAGCCACAAGTGCCCAGACTTCTGACCTACAGAACAGGGAACTAGTAAATGGGTGTTGTTTTAAGCCACTAAGTTTATGGTAATTTGCTGCGCAGCAATAGAAAATTAATACACCCATTTACTATACTTATGCCAGATGTTATCATCAGGGAAAAGTGGGTGAAAGAGACACAGAATGTCTCTATACTATTTTTTTTACAATTTTCTATGAATCTATAATTATTTCAAATAAAAAAGGTTTTAAAATGGAAGATTGCACATTCTTTTCAAATACATGTAGAACAGTTACAAAAATTGACCATGTGTTAAGCCACAAGAACATTTAAAATTTTTCAGTAAGCAGAAATCATACAGGTCTTAATCACTGACCACAATGCAAAAATTAATCAATTAATAAAATATGGGCAATGAAAAATAACAAGAAAAAATAAATTAGAAAACACCCTTCTCAATAATTCTTGGATTAAGAAAGAAAACAATTACAAGCTACTTAAACAATCAAGAGAGGCCCATGATGTAGCTACACAGTGGCATTTGAAAGAAATAGCCTTACCTGCATTTACAAGAAAACAGGAAAGTCTGCAAAGAATTGAGTTATGCTTTCACCTTGAGAAGCTAGAAAAAAATCAAAATAAGCCCAATAACAGAATTAGTAAACATGAAAGCATAAATTATCAAGATCAAAAGCAAACAACAGCAACAAAAATGTAGTTTTGGTGAACAGAGCAAAGATATGTGAGCAACATACAGCATGTCAAAGGACAGGATGTAACTTTAAAGCATTAAAAAGACTATATTAAAACATCCAAAATTTTAAAATCCATATAAAACAGATGACTTCCTCAAAAACTAAAAATGTCCAAAATTAGGGAAAAAAGAAATAGAAACACCATACAGACCAATCTCCATAAAGTATATTGAAAATATTTTCAAAGATCCATACCTGGGGCTTCCCTGGTGGCGCAGTGGTTAAGAATCCACCTGCCAACGCAGGGGATGTGGGTTCGAGCCCTGGTCCAGGAAGATGCCACATGCTGCACAGCAACTAAGCCTGTGCACCACAACTACTGAGCCTGCACTCTAGAGACCGCGTGCCACAACTATGGAGCCCGCGTGCCACAACTACTGAAGCCCACGCACCTAGAACCCGTGTTCCACAACAAGAGAAGCCAGCGCAATGAGAAGCCCGTGCACCACAATGAAGAGTAGCCCCTGCTCGCTGCAGCTAGAGAAAGCTCGCGTGCAGCAAGAAGACCCAACGCAGCCAAAAATAAAATAAATTAAATAAAATAAATTTAAAAAAAAAAAGATCTGCATTTGTAAACAACAACAGGTCCAAGAGATTTCATGGCAATGGCAAATTCTATGGACATTTGCAATTTATATAAGCAGTGTCAGAGCATAGTAAAAATACATTTTAAAATCCTAAATAAAATATTTGCATATGAAGTCCTGAATTTATCAAAAGAACATTACATCATAAGCAACTAGAGTTTGTCTTAAGAATGCTAAAAGGGCTCAACATTAGAAAATCTATTAATATATGTTATTACATTAACAGATTAATATAGAAAATTTATATAATCATCTCAATAAATGCCAAAATACCATTTGCTATAATGTCACCTGATACATGAACAATAAGAACTACAACAAAACTCTTCAAATTATTTAATAATCTCAAAAAAAAAGGAGGTCCTAAGTAAGGCATGATATCCAGAAGCCATTAAATAGGAGACTCATACATTTCACTGCATTATAATATATGCTGGGCTAAAATATGGTATACACCACACCAATGCAAGATGTTAATAACAGGAGAAACTGTGGGCGGTGGGAATAGGGGGGAGAGTGGGTATATGAGAACTGTCTGCTTTCTGTTCAATTTTTTATAAACCTAAAAGTGTTCTAAGAAATAAAGTCTATTAACATAAAATATATATGTATATGTATGTATATGTACATATATCAACAAAGAGGAACAAACAACAACAAACTACAGAAAACACTTGTAACGCATCTATCTCATGTTTTGTTAGTGAAATTGTAAGCTGAAGCATGGCCTCTTTTAGAAACTTTGAATTAAAATTAAAAATCCACGTGCTCTTTAGTTGAACAAGTTTATTTTTATGAGTTAACATATAGAAATACTCATAGATGAATACAAATGTTTACCTATAAATGTGTTTATTCCAGATTGATTGTTTATAGTAGGAAGAGGCTGAAACTGCCTAAATGGCCATCAAGATTATAGGGACTATGACATATCCATGAAATGAAATACCAGGCAGTCATGTTTTTGAAAAAGAAGTAGATTTATAAGCACTGATATGGAATGACATATTCAAAAGTGTAGTTGGTAGTGCTGTGGCAGAAAGCAACAGTGGCATGGAACCATTGGTGTTTGTTAAGGGTGTGTGTGTGAGAGAGAGACAGAGACAGAGACAGAGACAGAGACATAGAGAATCCATGCAGAGCCTACCTAGAGAAGGATGCACATAAAAAAATGTCAACAGGCAGATGAATGGATAAAGAAGATGTGGTTCATATATACAATGGAATATTACTCAACATAAAAAAGAATGAAATAATGTGGTTTGCAGCAACACAGATGGACCTAGAGATTATCGTACTAAATTAAGTAAGTCATACAAAGACAAATACCATATAATATCACTAATATGTGGAATCTAAAAAAATGATACAAATGAACTTATTTACAAAACAGAAACATAGTCACAGACATGGAAAACAAACTTATGGTTATCATAGTGAGGGAGGGATAAATTAGGAGTTTAGGATTAGCAGATACAAACTACCATATATAAAAAGCTAAATGACAAGGTCCTACTATATAGCACAGGGAACTGTATTCAATATCTTGTAATAAACTATAATAGAAAAGAATATGAAAAAGAATATACATATACATATAAATTTACATATGACTGAATCACTTTGCTGTACACCAGAAACTAACACAACACTGTAAATCAACTATACTTCAATTTAAAAAAATAATAACTTAAAAAAAATGGCGACAGAACCAGTGCTGGGAGAGAAAATGGGGACTGAAAGTCAGGGATGTGAGGAAATTATTTTTCACTGTTTATTTTTATTTTCTTTGAAATTTTCCCATGTACATATACTTAAAAATATATATCTTAGGGGGAAAAAAACCCAGGAAACTATGAATATAAGAGAATATTCTTAATTAGATAAAGGTTATCTATCTCAAACCCACAACAACAGTCAGACATCAGAGTGACACATTAGAATCAGTCCCATTAAATTCAGACATAAAATAAGGATATGTACTATTTGTGCTAATATTCAAACTTTACCTGATGCAATAAGATGAGGGGGAGGTATAAATGCTAGAAATGATAAAAATTATCACTTTCACAAATGGTATAATTATCCACATAGAAAATCCAAAAGAATCAACTGAAAAATTATTCAAACTTTAAATTTTATTAGAATATTTTTAATTTATTTTAAGAAGTTTATCCAGGTAGTCAAATAAATATAAGATTCACATACAGAAATCAGTAGCTTTTTTTATGCATCAGACAAAACCAACCTAAAAGTGTAACTTAAACACACACACACACACATACACACATTCAAGAGAGCCACATTTCAAAATATACAGGACTAAACACAGAAAAGAAACATACCATACTTATGTAAAAGAAGTTATAAAGCTTTACCAAAGAACATAAAATAAGATTTGAATAAATGGGGAGATACACCATGGTATAAAGATGTCGATTCTCCTATAAATTAATATCTAAATTCAGGAAAATTCCTATCAAATTGCCAGTGGGTTTACTTGACAAGCTTATTCTAAAATTCATCTATAAGAAAAATATTTAAATAGAAACAAGAAAATTTTGATATAGAATGATGGTGACATTGCTCATTTAAAGGGCAATATAAATGACCCCTGAGTGGGAAAAGATGGCCAACTTCACTAATAATCAGAGAAATGCAAAATAAGAAAATACAAGATACCATTTTTTTGTCCTTAAATATCCTTAAATATCTAAAAGATAATTTGAGGGGGGAGAGAAACAGAAACTCACAGATACTGTTGATGGAAGTTTAATTGGTCCAGTCTTTTTTGAAGGTGGTTTGGCGGTGTTTATTAATACTCTGTGCATATGGGCCAACTTGGCACTAAGAAGGTAACTTTCAGAGATGACTACAGAGCACATTTAAACATGCACCCAAAGAGCCCGATAAAGCATGTTCAAGTAGCACCATGTCTGGCAGCCAAAAATTAGACATAATTCAAAGGCTCATTAGTCAGATAGTTTTTTAAAACATGGTACATCCATATTAGGGGATACAGTGCAGTAGTTTATTCATACTGACACTGCAAGAACTTCAAGATCGGTTATGTACTCCAAGAACATATGTACTGTGTAATACAGTTTATGTTCAAAATTTGTATGTATTAATAGCTATGCACATGCATCTGATTGTAAAAACACAGAATAAAAACAAATGGTTAGGGACTTCCCTGGTGGCGCGGTGGTTAAGAATCTGCCTGCCAATGCAGGGGACACGGGTTTGAGCCCTGGTCCGGGAAGATCCCACATGCCACGGAGCAGCTAAGCCTGTACGCCACAACTACTGAGCCTGTGCTCTAGAGCCCATGAGCCACAACTACTGAGCCCGCGTGCCACAACTACTGAAGCCTGCATACCTAGAGCCCATGTTCCACAACAAGAGAAGCCACCGCAATGAGAAGCCTGCGCACTGCAAGGAAGAGTAGCCCCCGCTCGCCACAACTAGAGAAAGCCCGCGTGCAGCAACGAAGACCCAACACAGACAAAAATAAATAAATTAAATAAACAAATTAAAACAAAACAAAACAAAACAAATGGTTACCTTACCTCTGGGGACAGGACAAGGATTAGAGATGTGGTGAAATCAAAGGGGACTCCTGCTTTCTCTGTTTGTTTGAAATTTCAAGATGAAAATGTAAGTCTATATTAATTATGTAATTTAAAACCTCTCCCCAAAGTTAATGTGGCAATTTCAAAATTTAAGCACATTTTTGTTTAAAACACATTCATTTAAAATGTGTATGTCATCATGTATCTTTATTTTATAAGGACCTGAATATTTTTCAACCTTATTAAAACCATAAAAATACTTTAAAGGTGGGGGAGTGGCAACATTACCTGTTGCCTTTCTGGTTTCTCTATATAAGGACTTTATGTTTCTTTATGTTATCACTGCAAGAAAACTTCACCTCAGCATTGAGGCACATACAGTCTATATTCTCTAATCCTAAACAAATCTTATGTCAAACCTCAGTGCTGGATCAGAAAATACATACTTTTAGAATGTGTGATGAAATAACAATATTGCAAAACTCATCAAGAATCTTCTGGAAGGGTTAGGGCTCCAGTGGAGAACCAGCCTTTTTGTTAATCATGAACCTTACTTTTGGATTCTTTTTCAGATACTCTGTATAGCTTTGCTGGGGAATAAATTTAAAAGTGTTCCATAACTCATTATAATGTCTTGGAAAGCGTCTGAAAATTGGGACCACCACAGCTTCCTGACAGACATATGATATTTGGTTATTTGAAAAGCCATCGAGACAAGATGGAACATAGTCACATGCCCAAAGATTGAAATTTCTTGAAATGTGTTGCCTTTTTTCTGGGGAGATCTTCTTACATCCCAGGCCCTGGAGAAGAATCACAAGAAGGTTAGGAGAAAAATATTCAAGGTCACACAGTTCAGATGTCTTTAGTAAAACCACCTTCGTGACACCCTATCTCTAAATGCACAGCATGACCACCCTTACAAGAGGCATCCTTTATCAACCTGTTGAAGGCTATAAATTGACGCTCACAAAATCCTGGTTCTCGCAGCCTTCCACTCCCACCAAGAGGACTGGACTTCTAGAGACATGGAGGGCAGAACCGGAGAGACCACAGCCTGGACTCCCTGGGACCCCAAGTAGGTTCTCTGCACCCAGGTGGCTCCTCAGCATATCCACCCCAGGTTGCGTCTCCAGCACTCAGTGGGATGGTTCTTACACCGAGAGATCCAAAGATTCTTTCCCATCCCAAAGGATTCCCAATGAAGAAAGCAGCACCTTTGGGTCTCTGATCACAGGTTTCCTCATCAACTCTTACTAAACTGGCCATTAGAAAATTTTAAATTACATATGCGCTTGCAATCTCTTTTCGTTGCCCGGTGCTTTGTTAACCACCACTAACCAGTGCTATCAGACTTTATTTTCTTCAGTGATGGGGAAACATCACCTCCGGAGAAAAGACAACTGCAGTTATTAGGACGTCCTTCTTTATATCATGTAAGCTCCCCATCCATTCCTTTGACTCCTCACAGATCCTGGCTCTGCCATTCAGAGACACACATAGGCAATCCGTCCTTCCCATGACAGATCTTCACAAGAAAGCTCACAAATGAGACAGTTTATGGGAAAGCACATTGATGAGCATGAAATTCACAAAAACCTAGGCAGAAGGAAGGCTGGTGCAGATTTTGAAAGCTACGTGGGACTCCGAGAATTTTATGCTTTTTTCCCCCCTGGTAACCTGTTATGAGGCTTTAATCTTGTTCCAATTTTGAGGTCAGTCCTCTATCTTCAACACGTCTCAGAAAATCAAGAGCCCTAATGTCGCTCATTTTATTAGCAACTTGGAGAGAAATACTCACAGAGTCAAGGTAGAATCCAGAGTTCTGAAAGCTGTGACGATTGTCGTGTACAGAGAAGGGGAAGTTGTTATTTACTGCTTGCTGGAAAAGAGCAAGGGAAGAGATAAAAAGGCACACATCAGAACCCCAGTATGCTTCCAGAACCGACCTATAGTGGCATGGAAGGAAGACGGAGGAGGCAAAGTGACCTCTAAGTAAGAATTAAACCCATCAGGGCTTCCCTGGTGGCACAGTGGTTAAGAATCCACCTGCCAATGCAGGGGACATGGGTTCAAGCCCTGGTCCGGGGAGATCCCACATGCCTCAGAGCAACTAAGCCTGTGCGCCACAACTACTGAGCCCACGCGCCACAACTATTGAAGCCCGTGCGCCTAGAGTCCGTGCTCTGCAGCAAGAGAAGCCACTGCAATGAGAAGCCCGTGCACCACAACGAAGAGTAGCCCCCGCTTGCCACAACTAGAGAAAGCTCGCGCGCAGCAACAAAGACCCAACGCAGCCAAAAATAAATAAATAAAATAAATAAATTTATTTAAAAAAAGAAGAATTAAATCCATCGACAGCGATGGCACACACGGCACAGGGTGAGGTCTTGGGTGTGTGCATCAGCTCAAGGCTTTGAAACTCAACCTTATTGCCAGCTTGCTGAAAATCATAAAAAATGCTCTTTAAAACATCTTATTGAGAGACAAGGAAGGGAAAGTCTGTAGGCATGGAATTGAAAGCTGGAAAAGAATTTTGAGGCCATCTTCTTCTTCTGCCCAATCAGGATCCTAGTAGACCAGAGCTCTCTGGTTCAGGGCGGCTAAATGTGAAGTTAACCCTGTTTCTCCCTCCGGCCACTTCATGTCCCTAAAGTTGTTCATGAACTGGCCAGCAAGGAAGAATGTGCATGTTAAGAACTCTGTCCATAGGGACTTCCCTGGCGGTCCAGTGGTTAAGACTTCGCCTTCCAATGCAGAGGGTAAAAGTTCAGTCCCTGGTCAGAGAGCTAAGATCCCACATGCCTCACGGCCAAAAAAAACCGAAAACATAAAACAGAAGCAATATTGTAACAAATTCAATAAAGACTTTAAAAATGGTCTACATCCAAAAAAAAAAAATCTTTAAAAAGAAAAGAAAAGAACTCTGTCCATAGAGGAGCCTAACTTTATTGTCTGGACCAGAGGTAGTTCCTTCTAAAGACTATTTGAGGTATCGTACTGACCAGTGTATGAGGTAGGATGCTACCAGAAGTTAGGGGTCCAGGGAGGGCAAGTGAGCAGTTCCCTCCGAGAAAGAGTTGTCTGGTGGCAGCGGTGCCACCCCCTTGAAGAGCCAGGGGGGCACATGGCCAGCTCTCAGGACTCACCTTCTCCCGCACTTTGTAGATTGGCGGTAGCTTCTCCTCCACTTGCCGAGATAAACGTGGACTATTGGACTCTTTTAACATCGTACGTGTGATGGATTCTGGTGTCTTTTGCATTAGTCCAATGTGAGGGAACTGGAAAAACAGCACACGCCTTGATTAAAACCAGACACATCTGAATCTCTAAGCCAAGTATCAGGGCTTCCTCTGTAAAGGGATTAAAATGCAATTTGGGTGCTTCTGGCATGCGATGGAAATGGCATAATTTTTGTAATTTTCAAGTATTCTTTCCAAGACAAAAAATATTGTCATGGCCTGAGGCCACCACTGCCGGTTGTTTCAAGTTACAGGGGCCACCCTGCTGCTCGGAGCCTGGAAATGTTTCCGAGGCCTGGTGAGGAGGGTGTGGCCCCTGGTGAGGGGGTTGATGTACTCTGAGGAGACAGTGTATTATTTGAGATCTTCCTTGTGGTAAGGGAGCTCTCTGCACTTGGGGCCAAGGATTCAGCCCATGTTCACAGGGGTGAGCCAACCTCCTGCAGGTATGAAGTGGACCTTAGGACACGGGGAAGGGGAGGAGAGAAAGGTCACGTTGAGTCTCCACGGAGAATGTAGAATGGTAGAGGGTGGGAAGATTATTTGGATGGCTGGGGGTGGGCTTTAGTATCTCTCTATGAACAGAAGGGAAGGAAACAGGACTGGGCCTAGGGAGGCAGTCCCAACAAAGGCCTGGACCAACCCCACAGGGAGCTCTAGACATGGGATGCCTTCTCAGAGTCAGCCTGATGGAGTGAGAGGACTGGGCCTTTGTGAGCCTTTGTCAATCAGTCACTGGGTAGAAGAGGACGGTGGGGACCCAGAAAGTGACCTTGGGGCAGCAGCTCTTTTCAGCCAAGGAATACCTAGGGGTGGGCCTCCCAAGCCACACTTTCAGCAGCAGCGCAAGTAGTCCATTCCCGAATTCCCCCTGAAGAGGGATGCGAGTGGTGCTTGACAGCCACTGTAGCTCACCCCAATTTTATATAAACAGCACCTCTTAAAAGCCACCCCAACAAAGTGGACTTTGAAGCAGGGATCTCAAGGAGAGGAATATGAATGGAAACTACAATACAAACAGAAGGCAAGACCCTGACTCTTAGCGAAAATTCCTGAAAAGGGAGGAAGCATAATGTGGTGGTGGGTCACAGAGAGTAGATCCAAACGCCCTGAGACCAATCCCAGCTCTCTCTCCCACGAGGTCAGCCTTCCGCAAGAGACAATTTTTCCAGGCCCCAGTTTCTTCATCTGTAAAATGGAAATAACAATACTTACTTGATAGGGTAGATGTGATTAAAGGAGAAAATGCACGCACCCAGAGAGTGTACAATAGCTGTTGGCAGGTTCTATTTTTGCTCACAGCTGTCCCCTCCCTTGTCACCAAACCCACTGTCACACCCAAAGTCAGTCTTTCCTTCTCTTTGGGATTATAATGGTATTGGCTAACACTGCCATTCTCTCCCATTCCTTCTCAAGTCATGATATAACTGCACATATAAGTAGGTTTTTGTTTAATTTCTGCACAAGAATGCATTTAGTATGCTACTATTTATGTCAAAAGGTAGAGAGATTATGTCATCTATGTGGTATACTTGGTGGGGCATTGTTGGCAGAGAAAAGGAGAACCAATCGTCCAGATGACACATAGCCTCAGAGAGATCTTGTAAACTCAGTGCTGAGTGGAAAGAAGAAACAAAATGAGATCTATAACCCAACACCATTTATGTAAATAAATAATCCATGCACACAAAACAACAATACATAATTTACAAGAACACATCTCAGTAAAAGAACTCCCATTAAACATGTGTGAATAGCTGCCTGTGGGGCGAGCAGAGTAGGAACCGGGATCAAGGGCAAGGAGACAACCACACAAACCAACACACCATCACGTGGACGGGCTCTTCCACGGCCGAGCGACAGGGTCACCTCGGAGGAGGGCACCAGGGAAGGAAGAACACTTTTTTTGCCGTAGTTTATATGTTTCTTAATGAAGCGCATCTATTAATTGTCTCGTTTTTCCAACGAAAATAATTGTATTTGTTTCTGATTAGAGTTGTAATACATGCTTATGGTTTTTAAAAGTTCAAACAATAAAGAAAAACATAAGGAAGTAGAATTCCCTTGAAATCCCATCACTCTTTCCCCTTAACTTTTTTTTTTATCTATTTTACTTTTCTTTTCTTTTCTTTTTTTTTTTAAATTAATTAATTTATTTATTAATTTTTGGCTGTTTTGGGTCTTTGTTTCTGTGCGAGGGCTTCCTCTAGTTGCGGCAAGCGGGGGCCACTCTTCATTGAGGTGCGCGGGCCTCTTACTGTCGCAGCCTCTCTTGTTGCGGAGCATAGGCTCCAGGCACGCAGGCTTCAGCAGTTGTAGCATGCAGGCTCAGCAGCTGTGGCGCACGGGCTTAGTTGCTCCGCGGCATGTGGGATCTTCCCGGACCAGGGCTCGAACCCGTGTCCCCTGCATTGGCAGGTGGATTCTTAACCACTGCGCCACCAGGGAAGTCCTCCCCTTAACTCTCTGGTGACCAACTTTGTCATGCATCCTTGTGCAACTGTACACCCATATATATGCATAATTTGCATATATAGGATCGTATTATAAATGTGGCTTCAAAAATTATAAATTTATAAAATTATAAATGTGACCTTTTTATTTATTTTTCTGATCTTCTCTGTTTTATTTTTTTATTTGAATTTTATTTATCTATTTTTTATATAGCAGGTTCTTATTAGTTACCTATTTTATACATATTAGTGTGTATATGTCAATCCCAATCTCCCAATTCATCCCACCATCCCCCCCAACCCCGCTTTCCCCCCTTGGTGTCCATACGTTTGTTCTCTACATCTGTGTCTCAACTTCTACCCGGCCAACCGGTCCATCTGTACCACTTTTCTAGATTCCACATATATGGGTTAATATATGATATTTGTTTTTCTCTTTCTGACTTACTTCACTCTGTATGACAGTCTCTAGGTCCATCCACATCTCTACAAATGATCCAATTTCGTTTCTTTTTACGGCTGAGTAATATTCCATTGTATGTATGTGCCACATCTTCTTTATCCATTCATATGTTGATGGACATTTAGGCTGCTTCCATGTCCTGGCTATTGTAACTGGTGCTGCAATGAACATTGGGGTGCATGTATCTTTTTGAATTACGGTTTTCTCAGGGTATATGCCCAGTAGTGGGATTGCTGGGTCATATGGTAATTCTATTTTTAGTTTTTTAAGGAACCTCCATAGTGGCTGCACCAATTTACATTCCCACCAACAGCACAGGAGGGTTCCCTTTTCTCTACACCCTCTCCAGCATTTGTTGTTTGTAGATTTTCTGATGATGCCCATTCTGACTGGTGTGAGGTGATCCCTCATTGTGGTTTTGATTTGCAATAAATGCCTTTTTATAATTTAATAGTAACTTTTGGTTTCTGTTTCCTTCCCCTTCTTGTCACCCCCACCAACACCCCAGATAACAGTGATAACAATAGTAATGACAATAGCTCTCGTATGATCCTTTACAAACACCCGTACCTACAAAAGGGACTTACACTGCTTTATAAAAATTGGACCATATGATACATACTATTTTACACCTTGCTTTTCTCACTTAACAATATACCCCAGAAATTTTTCAAAATCAACCTATACATTTCTAATTCATCCTGTATTATATATATTTTTTAATGTTTTTAAACAATTTTTAAGTAAATATAAATAATACAGAGGGCCTCCAGACTGAGAACCTTTCCCTTTTCCCCTCCTCCAATCTGATTTTCCAAGTTATGGAAAATCAGGCCAAGGTGGAGAGTTTTTCTACATCACGAAGGATCCCTCTCACCAGCTAAATGACAACTGACTTGAGTTCATTTGTATTCTGCAAGTCTGTGGACTAAATCACTGTAAAAAAATAAATGGCTCTAGCATTTTAATTTCACTCTTTTAAAATATATATTTAATGGCTATAACATGATAGCTGTGAAATAAACCCTTCTGTTAGATATTGTAGCCGTGAAATACAGCTTTTTAACTAGTTGGCAGTGAAATTTTTGCTGCATTCAATCACTCAGTGACTGAAATATTAAATAGGAAGGTGAAAGTGTCTGCAGAGAGCCTTTTCTACCTAGCAACAGCCAGGTTACCACCAGCAAGGTCAACTGCAAAATGACTGTCACCTCCAATGTGGCAATTAGTCTCCCAAAGGGGCTGCTGCTGACGCAAAGCCAACAATTTCTTTAATTTTCCCAACAAGTTACTTTGGGAAACTTCACGTCAGCACTATTCTCTTTACGCTCTTAGGTGCCGGCAGCAGAAAGGACCCACACCAAAGGCTCCCCACTTAAACTGGGCCCAGGTACTTTCCTGGGACACCAGTGGGAGATGCAATGTTCTTTCTCGATTTCTGCCTTATAACAGAACCCTGACTTTGTTTGGGGTGGCAACGTGGTTGGTTAAAAAATACCCCCCCAAACTCCCTTGCAGCTAAATTGGCCATGTGACCAGTTGAAACGAAAGCAGAAGTCTGTGGGTGGGGTTCGTGGGAAAGAGATTGTTTCCCCCAGAAAAAGGGGCCGACTTAGCTGACAGGTGCCTTCCATCTATTTATCCGTTGACTTTCCTCTCATTTACCTGCCAGAGTTGACACACTGCACTAAGGATGACAGGACAGGAGGCTGAAAAGAACCTGGGCCTTTGACAACGCCCTGGGGCATCTGTACCAGCCCTGAACTGCCTCCCTCTGGACTGATTGTTACTTGAGAAACACAGACCCCTGTCTGGATAAGGTACTGTAGTCAGCTTTTTATAATATTCAAACACAGCCCTAACTGATACTGTAGGTGATAAAAAGAGGCCAAGCTATTTAGTCTGAGAAGCTTACGTTGTCTCTTCCTAACCAATTAGTGTATGTAGTTCACGTTATTTCCCATTTTACTTTGGCTTCCAGGAAACTCAGAGTCAAATTTGATGTCCAAATAGCTACTGTTTAGGCCATATGGCCTGCATATCTATGTTACATACTTTCCCAGTCTCAGCCTCTTAAAGTATATTTAAACTGGTTCTGAATTCTTATTTTTATATACTTTACTACTTTATTGTGAATATTTTCCATTCATTACTTTAAATCTGTGAAATGGAGCAGGGTATACAAGAAAGAATATCAGTATAAATATGTACCCCTTGGAATCTGTGGGGGATTGGTTCCCCCCATCCCACCCTGTGGGTACCAAAATCCAAGGATGCTCAGGTCCCTTAGTTTCCCTTCGGTATCTGTGGGTTCTGCATGGTGGACATATATACATATATATATATTACATATATTATATATTATCTATATAATAGTTAGCAAGTATTGAGTGGTTACTGTGTTTCCATGCATTATACTAAGCACCTTTGTACGAATTATCTCATTAATCCCCACCATGGCCTCTAACCTTAGTATATTATGCTCCCATTTGACAAAGAGACTGAGATTTAGAAAGACTAAGTTGCTTAGGGTTTTTAAAGCCTTCAGGCGCAAATTTTCCAAGATGTTTTCCATTTTTCTTTTTCCTTTTAAACAAACAAATTTTTAAAAAAATTTTCTATGTATTACTGCTCTAGAAGAGGCTAGTACCACAATTTTCTCTGATACAACCAGTGGGGAAAAAAAAAGACAAAGGTAACCAGCCTCATGGAGTTTATATAATAAATTATATAGTATGTCAGAAGATAGATGTTATAGAAAAGAGAAAAAGCAGGGCACATACCAATTACTGCTTAGTGAACAGTCACAAGTTGCCAGCCTGCTGAGCGTTTTATACTCAGATTAATTTCATTTGGTCCTCCCAAGGATACTATGAGATTCCCATTTCACAGATGAAGGAGCTGAGGCTGGGTGAAGTGATTTGTCAGACGTCATACTATAGTAAGTAGCAGAAGTGGGATCCGAACTCAGTTCTGTGTCCTGACCACACCCACGTGACCGGAGAAAGATGAGAGAGGGCACCATTCTTCTTACCCATCTTCCATCCTTGTCTGAAGGTGGGTTGAAGCGTCTCCCTTTGGCCATTTTCTGCAGGAAGCTGAAGGGGGCTGAGGTTGGCTCGCTTATCCCTCCATCGCCTCATGAATTCTACACCTGGGAAGCCACTCCTCCTTGTTCCTGATCTTTAATTCTCAGCCTCTACCAGGAGGGGAAGTCCGGGAGTGGTCCCTGTTGTCATAGCATCAGAGCCCACCCATCACAATGGGGGAGGAGTGCGGGTCTTCCAAGCCCCCCAAGGGCTCCTGCCTCGGGTCCCTTGCAGCTGTCGCTCCCCAGTGTGTAAGCCTCCAGGTCCCAGGTGAGGAAGCCATACACACAGGTCACACAGGTGTGGACCAGACAGTCTTGAGACAATGGCGAACTCTGTACCCTCCAAATCCTCTGATGACTTCTGAGTTGAATATCCTCATGGTAACCATCTATTCCAACCTCTTAGTTTTCAGAGAAGTGAGTTGACTCTGCCTTGTCTACACCCAGCCAGGCCTCAGGCCTCCCCACGTGCTCCTTTCCTGGCCGCCTGCATGTCCCAGCTCACTCACTGTGACTCCCCTTACTGCCCACTGCTGAGGCCATGACGAAGCAGCAATCGTGAGTAGTTATTAAATACCAGGTGCTGTGCTGAGCGCTTTCACGTGTTTTACTTTTTCTCCATGAACCTTTGGGGTTTACAAGTGAGGAAACAGAGCCACGTACCCAGTGGAGGGGGCGCCGGGTCACGGGACAGCTCCAGGGCTCGCAAGCCTTTCGAGGGCCACCTGGCGTCTCCCAAGTTGCAGAGGTGGCTCCGGAGAGCTGGCCTTCCTCTGGGGGTCCGGACACTCAAGTCCTGCCTCACTTCTACTCAGTTACGTGACTTCTGCTTTTCTTTCCCCTCTTCCCTCCCTCCCTACCTCCCTTCCTTCCTTCCTTCTTTCCTTCCTTCCTTCTTTCCTTCCTTCCTCCCTTCCTTCATTTCTTTCCTTCCTTCCTTTTATAAATTCTGTGTCTTGACAATTCTCTTGGCTACTCCATGTGAAAATAAGAGTAAACACCAATGGGAGAATCTGTCCAACTCTCTTTTTTTTTATAAGAAATTGTGTCCTCAGATGCAAGAGGGAAGAGATATGGGAACATATTGTATGTGTATAACTGATTCACTTTGTTATAAAGCAGAAGCTAACACACCATTGTAAGGCAATTATACTTCAATAAAGATGTTTAAAAAAAAAAAAAAAGAAATTGTGTCCTCAAGCCCCTCTTCCCCTAATCATCGGCGAGGGTGTCCTAACAAGAGTTGCCGGGTTAGTGATATGGGACCTCTCCTCTGGCCAGCACCGACGGCCCAGAGAGGTGTGTTCCTGGATGAGATGCCTGAGGTGGAACACGGACTGAAACTGAGCAGGTGTTAGTAAACATCTCCACTTACAGATGAGGAAAGGGAGTCTCAGAGAGGTGGAGGGACTCACCCATAGTCACATAGCTAATTTGTAGCAAAGTCTAAACTAGAACCCAGATGTACTGAGGCCAATTTCAATGCCAGCATCAAACAGGATTCGTTTCACTGCACTTCCCTGACCACATTAAATTATTGGGCAGTGAATTTTCTAGGATTGCTTTTAACCCCCTTTCTTTAATCTGCATGAAACTGGGCCTCTTAGCCATGATCCCTCCCCACTGTGAGCTCTGGCAGGCCAGGGGTCAAATGACTGCCATCATGTGCTCCTCCGGTGGCCCTCCCTCCCCAGTAGATGTCATGCCAGGGAGCTCTGCACAAATGGAGGGGAAGGATGAGTGCAGAATGCTGCTTCTCCCACATCAAGAGACTGAAAGTAAAGCAATAAGGAGGCAGGGAGCCGAAGACTGAGACTAAAAACCTAGAAACAGTGCCATTTCCAAACCATAGTATTTCACAGACATTCCCTTTGTCTCCACCAATGGAGCAGAAAATCCTTTAGATCTAAAATCTCGTTTCTAAATATATTCTGCATCTCCTCTGTATTTAGTCTTATGCTCTATTAAACAAGGTATACAATCACTGGTCAAGGTGTATTCCAATTTTCCCCTTTTGAACGATTGTTTAAAATTCTAAAAAATTTGTCCAAGAAAATCAAAAGCAAATAAAGAAAACCCGGCCAGGAAAAATGAAATCCAATTTTTCTTCAGCTAGGATTTCCTAGCTGCAGATTGGGGTGCGGTTGTTCAGTGTTGATGTTATTCTTTTCAGAGGTTTGAATTACTGAGCTGAACTTGGAGACCCATTCTGAAAACCAGTTCTGTAGCACTCAGGGCACTAAGATCACTGGGGCTGAGAACACCGGGGGGTCGAGCTCCATCCTGCTTTGGGTCTTTGCATGAGCTGGGCCCTGCTCGGAATGCAGTGTTGCAACACAGCCTGTTAAAGGGAGCTGCAAAGGCAGTGCTGAGACATGGGCGTGTTCATTCAACAAATACTGACGGAACACCCACTACGTGTCAGCACTGTGTTCAAACAGTGGTAAGACAATCACCAAAATCAGTTTTTCATAAGTAGTAAATCATGGATTTGCCAATACATCAGATGACTAGGACCCCCAATTATTGATTAACCAAAAATTATTTTCGGTGAGCTATCTACAACATTTGTATCTAACTGTTCCACCCAATGTATTTTTCGAAATGACAGCTGTTGTGTACTTTGACTTTTAGATCTTTTACATCTGAAGTGTTAAGGACCTTATGAAAAGCAGCTGTGCCTGTCTCCTCCACGTGTTTTCAGCGCACTGTGCCATTCCTTGTTTTAATCAGCAATTTGCTGTCTTTGGTGGGAGAGAAAGTGGTGGAACCACGGGTGTGTTTTCACACACGCATCGGCCACGTGCCCACGTGTGCTGCCCGCACAACTCTCAGACCTGCACACACAGGCATGCTGCAGTTCATCATGCCACCAAAAGTTTCACCTCCACCTTCACGTCCACAAATCCCGGACGACTTAACTTGCATATGGGAAAAGCCGAGCCATCTGCACGTAAAGTGTTGAGCATCTGAGAAATTCTCAGGCATCTGAATTATAAAACACATTTTCTTTTCACCCTGCAAGGTAAACTATCTGGATTCTTTCTGCAAATAGCAACAGAATTGAGGTGACTCAATTGTACGTTTTTATTATGGTTCATGATTCGTATGGAACTCATGGAAATTACAATGGATGCACAACCCATTTGCACATCATCTTGAAAAGTACTCAGGCATCTGTCATGTGAAGCACATTTTTTGTTTGTTTGTTTTACCCTACGTTGCAAACTATCTGGAAAATTAACTGCATCTCTCTCCCTTCCACTCAAGAAAACAATTCCTGGATCAAGACAAGTAAGACGAATTGAAAGACAAGGAGGAGAACTTGACCAACCTGGAAGTTTGTTCAGTTGAAAGGTAGAAACAGTAACATTTATAAAAACGCTTGACTCTGCTGACACGCATGAGTTGGTAAAGATGTGAGACATTGCCCAGGTAATGACAATTTTTGATAACCTTGCTGAAACGTGAATTGCTATAAACTTTTCAAATCGTGTCTTGAGAAGCTTTTGGTTCATTGATAACTTGGAGAATTGGTCGCTCAAAAAATTGCTGCAATCTAGCAAATTGTACTGGACACAGTGAAGGTCACAGTAGATACTGTCACTGTCCTCACGAAGCTGGCTCTCTTGTGGGGAGACAGACGTACCACCCAGATAATTGGTTATAGTTATGAGAGGTACTGGGTGCTCAAGATCATGTGACAGTGGGACCTGCATGAATCTGAAGGGTGACCAGGAAGGTGATGGGGAGCACGTGCCAGGTGGATGGAGAGCCCGTCAGAGGCCCTGATATTGGGTGGAGCTTGACTCACTCAGGAACCAAAAGGAGGTCAGAGGACCACGCAGGGTGGAGATGATAGAGGAAAAACTAGAAGGCGGGCCACTCAGGGCCTCCAGGCCATCCGAGAGCTGTGGACAGGCACCTTGCCCTTTGTGACCTTGACCAGCTGGCCAGTGTCGGTAGCAGACAGAGACTTGAGGAACAGGTAACAACAACACACCAGTTGAAAACTTTGGCTTTTTTAGAAAAATCACCTTTGAAATAAGACTCACCCTTAGGATGCAGCAGGCGTGCCGAGTTTATTCTTTCTCCAAATTCTGAAAAAGACAGGCAGAAATGTTTAGTTTGATTTCCATTTCTCCACTGGATGCATTTATTATTCCTATTTTCACTTCTGTGTTTCCGTGTTTGTTGAGGTTTACGTGAAGACTTGATGCTATTGTTTCCACCCCCTGGAAAGACAGCAGCTTTTGTCCTCTCACAGTTTGAATGGGACAGTCCTCTGAAGACACAGAATAAAAGACAGCAGTAATTACAAGTGTGGTTCAGAACGGAGAGCACTGGAATGGAAAATGCCAGCCTCCACAATCGTAAAGCAAAACAGCCAAATAAATATATATTTTTCAGCTGAAGAGGAAATGAACAGTGCCTTGGAACGTGATGGTAAGTTCATCTCCATCCCACGCAGGGAGAAGAGAGAGGAGGCGAGGTCCCTCAATGAAGAAGAGATCTGTAGGTCTTTTAAAATCTCCTCTCTCCTCTTACCGTGTACCATAAAATATAACGGCGATTTCATCAACTTGGCAGCAAACTGTGAGCTAATAGAAGAGCCTTGTTACAAAGATAATAAGAAGACAAAGTCATAAATGACAGACGTGGGCTGAGTCCTGACGTTAGACCCCAATTTCTCCAGCTCGACTGGGATCCGATGTTCATCAATTCAGTTAATCGTGTGGATGACCACCAATTTGTCCTTTCTTGCTTGCTCTTTCTTCACATTCCAGGGTATTTCTGTCCACCGGGGGTGCCCTGAAAAGGCAAATAGGAAATGTACACAGCATCTAGGCTTGCGATGTTGCCTTCGCAAGGTCTTTTTTTCCCTACTTCCTTCTAAGTTGGCTGTGAGGTAAGGAACCTTCCCACCACCAAGGCCTCACTGCTCCAGGTGTGGTCCTTGGACCAGCAACCCAAGCACCACTTGGGAGTTTATTAGAAATGCAGAGTCTCAGGCCCATGTCCAGACCTACTGAATCCGAATCTGCATTTTAACAAGATGCCCGGGTGATCTGTGTGCACATAAAGTTTGAGAAGCACCACCCTGGAGAATCTCAAGGCCCTGGTTGGTGCTTGAGACTTTCTTGGTCTTTCTGTGAAAAGACAGAGGACTCAGGGCACCCGTGGGCCCATTTGACCTTGTACCTACAGAGAAGAATTGCAGCCTAATTCTTGGACAAGGTTCACTGTCCTTTTAGACTTTTAAAGATTTGGAAACTCAAGTAGGAGGCTAAAAGAGTTTACATCCTATTTACCTAGGAGGTTTTCCCTTCGGCGCTTAAAACCTTTTTAGAAGGCATAACACCGACCTCAGTGTGCCTGATATGGAAGTAGGGAAGTAGAGAAGGTTTTCCCCCAGAGGACCCTGAGACACATGCTGTTTCTTTGCACAGTTATATAAACAGGCTGCAGTGTGGTTGTCTTAACGTTTCATTTAGATTCCTACCCCACTGATTCAACGGTGGCTCAGGCAAATGATAGTAAACCAAACTCATGGTTCCGCCATGCCACGGTCCAGTCGTTTTGACGGTGGGAGAATGACCCCATCAGGGCTGTGCGCCTAATTAAGTACCTGGTCAATAACCCGCTCCCACTGGACCAAGCCATTTGCTTTCTCCACTGTGGGAACAAGATCAAACTGGGCAGTGAATGTGGTCAGTTCATGCAGGAAGAACTCATATGAGGTGAGGACGGATTGATTGGAATTAGTTATTTCAGAACCAGTGCTGGAGATGGCAGAGAGATAGCGCTTTCCTTCCTCGGGTGATTCCAATCCTCCTTCACAAAGGTGAGACAAGGACCACGTCCAGCACACCAGGGGCACACGCATGTGGACCATTTAGAGCAAGCATCCTAATGTGCAGGCGTGTATCTCTCCAGGGAGGGCTCAGAAATTTGGGAACAGACCGTCGTTGGTATGTTGGTATGCACACAGCTCACGGCTGCACGAGGTCTCTAATTGTTTTGCAGTGAGATAAGAACCCTCTGTTTTATCCGAAGTCTCAGGACAGCTTATTGACTGCACTGTCTAGCTGTACAGCACATAACAGCATTGTTAGGGGAAATGTCAGCAAAGGCACTGAAGGGTGGAAAAACATGAAATCAGATTTCTCACATGACGAGGGCTTGGACAGTTGCTGGGCTTTGGCTCCCACTGAATGGGGCCGAGGATTCTTTTCAGGCTGATTCGATCAGACACCGCATAGCGTTTGTCCAGCCAACCCACCGCGCAGTTAACACATTTTAACAAGTCACCTCCTCTTCCTCCTCCCAGAAAGAGGTCTGGAACGGGCGGACACTTTACCAGTCGCTTCACAGAGAAATCATTTTCATAACATCCCGAGCCTCCTAAGACTTCATGTTGTATTCTTACATCAGCCATCTGCTAGGGTAGACGCATCCATACGACATCTTCTTCCGCTGGCACAATTAAAAGAGATTCTCTCCGTTCGAACCTTGTGTTACATTTACATTCAAAGTTACGTTGCTCTCTCTTTGCCCTTGCCATCAAGGAATTGTGGGAATTCAAGTTAAGAGGCTTTTAATGGTTCTGTGATAACTGTGATTATAAACTGTGAATCAGGTTGCGGGAGCATCGAAGTTCAGCTGCATCTCAGGCAAAGACGTCACCGTTGCTTTTGATCCTCGGTTGAAATTTGGTTTCCAGTGTTCAGACGCCACCATTGTAAAAAAATAAAAAATAAAAGCCACCTCATTTGCTTTACAATTGCTTTGATAACAATTTTAAAGCCTTTAAACGCACATTTTCCTTTTGATATATTAGCAGTATTTAGAAACACATCCTGTTGCTAAAAATTAAATTTCAAAGGCTACAATTGTATTTCCTGCTTCCTTTTAGATGCTGGGTTTATTTAAAACACATGCAACATGTTAGGCACGTGTGCGCGCACACACACACGCACTCACACGTACTCACACGCTGCCTTCAACATTTCACTGCCAAATATTTAGAAATAAATTTTTACTGAGTTCTCTGAACATGTAATTACTGCTTTGAGGCTAGTTAATGAAAATATACTTTTCTTTGAAACATGTTGGCTCTACTAAATGAGACTTTCCTTGTGAGTCCATAGATGAATCGATGGTGAGCCTCCTTGAAAAAAAGAGGCATTCTGATCATTGTTGCCAGATGTCTCAAGCAAGCCTGCCAAGCTGGGGCCAGAAACACAGCCTTAAAATAGTAGGCACGGAACTGCACCATCAGCCAATTAGGGCCCTTAGAGCAAATTAGCTCTCATTTCCCATTGGCCAGAGCAGCTGGGACTTGTGCACGGACAGCCCGGGAACATTCCAGTGAGCATCTCCTACTGTGGCCAACTGTTGCTGGCATCTGAAAAAGCCGCAGAGAACAGTCAGACCCCAGTTTTAAAAAACTGCCTTGCTGAAACACCTCAACTCACTTCCCAATAAGATCCCCATGGCCATCCCTGGAGAGCAGGGCATTGTCTAAGGCAAAATAATCCCTGTGGGTAGAATAGTTCCAAATGGCAAAGCCCTCACAAAGTTGGCCCCTAGAGAGAAGGTCTTACTCTCAGGTAAGAGAGCCCTTACCTACAGGCCATCCTTGAGGAGAAATCAATGAGGTTGGTTCAGTGGGAAATCCACAAGAATGGAAGCTGAGTGATCGAGCAACAGACAGTACATGATCTCCAGTTGGAGGTTGCATTCAACATCAATTTTAAAAGAGACATTTGAACAAAAAGCCATGGGAAGCATCGAACCCTTAAAGACCAGTTCATCTGTAAGGAACAAAGGACCACTGAAGCAGAAAGTCGCATCTACAAAGGTCAGCTCTTGGCAACATATACCCCACTGGGCAGCCAGGAGCACTTTAGACACTGTCCAGCGATGCTGCCAGCACTGACATCAGGACCAATAATTAAGAAATTACTATTGGCAGCAAAGAGTGATTTGGTTGCAATAGCTCTCCAAAAGCCTTAAAAATATCCATGTTTGTGATCCAGTAATTTTACTTCTGAAAATTTACCACAATACCCACATGTTTGCACAAAGATGTATCCCGAAGTATGCTCATTATACTATTTGTTAGAGAAAAAAAAAATCGAAACATAAAGTTGAACCCAATGCAGTCATGAAAAACATAGAAGAATGACAACAGAAAAATGTTTACATTGCATTGTACAGTCAAAAAGAAAGGTAAATACTTCTACAGGATGATCCTCTTTTGTAAAAATGTACATACGTATTCATGGAAAGTGGAAAGTTACACTAAAATTTTAGAATTAATTGAATTTCTTTTTTTTCTTCATTGAGCTTTTCCAAATTTCCATAATGAGCATGTCTTGCTATCATGGTAGGAAACAAAGCTAAAAGAATTTAAAAAGAAGGTATAGCAAAGCAAGTAATGCACGATCAATGTCTTGCAACAGTTCAGGCCCGGACAAGGAGAAGGGCATGTAAATTAAGCTATAAAGTATACAGAATCCGTGATGTCTGCTTAGAGCAGAGAGAGCTAGACTGACTATGGTCAAATCATGAATTTACATGTGTTCCAGGAAAGTGTTTTACAGGCAATCCTCCACATTGCGTTAGGTGCTGAAGGTACCACGGTCAATTATCAGTGGTTCATACTCTAGAGGGCCCACGGCCTGAATGAGGAATGCGTCCACACTTCCAAAGAAGCATTTCATTCCACCCTGGTGGCAGGCAAAGTTCCCCCGTCAGCTCTAGTGGAATCCACCTTAATAAGCTTTGCATTATGGAAAGTAAAATCATATAAAGCTTAAAGTCAGCAGCAGCATGACCCTTGGCCTTAACCCAGACTTTTAAGAGTAAGACCTTGAAGTCAAACAATGAGGAATAATGCAGTTCCAAGTTCCAGCAGTAGCTCTGGAAGCTCTCTAGCTGCTGAGATCTTTAAGCAGGAATGCTAAGACATGCTCAAACGTCTTCACGGGCTCTTATGAACACAATCTGAAACTTTCAGTGCTTCGCATCCTCAGGAATCAGACCCCAAAAAGGTAGATCAGGTCAATTTGGGATACCCCTCCTCTCCACTACTGAAAAGCTTTTGCCATGATTTCTTTGATACAAGCGTTAATTTTTATAGTTAATAGATCACCTGACAGACTTCCACCTGACAGGGGGTTAAGGCAGGCCCCAAGGGCACTGGCCAAGTGATCAAGGCCAAGGCTCAGTCCTAAGGACCAGAGTTGATAACTTCCATATTTGATTTATTCCATTATTAATCACCCTATCAATATCATTAACATAAAGTAACATATTTCTCTGTTAAACAAAATAGGCATTTTCATCCTGCATCTTTGTTGACCATGTTTTCTGGATTTTAGTGCAGTTGGACTCTTTGGTCTGAAAATATTGCCAACCTCTGTTCTAACCCAATCCAGTGGAGTAAAACAGAGTTTTTAAAAGTGTGTCTTGAATTATCTGTTGTGTGTTCTCTAAGTTGTACAGTAAAGCAAAAGCCACCTGAATGCTAGTACCTCAATATTTCTCTGTATTTCTCAATATTCTCAATATTTCTCTGCAGGACAAAAATTCCAACATTTAGAAATGTATAAGCAGTGGCAAAAACCCTGGGGAAACCCACCCAGGGATGGCGTCTGGAGGCAGCGTTGGCCGGTGGGTGAGAACACAGCATGGGGTGCTTGCACCCCAGCACCACTACTTACTTGGTGTGTGATCTTGAGCAAGTTACTTAATCTCTTTGTGCATCAGTTTTTTCACCTGTAAAATGGAAATAAAAAACTAGTACCTACCACTTTGGGTTATTATAAGGATTGAAGCTATTGATATAGGTCAAATGCACACAAAAAAGTGCCTGACACATAGTTAGGTGGAAATAAATGTTAGCTCTTTTGACTCTATGTTACTGGTCCCCCAAAGTGCATGAATTTTGTCACGAGGCCCATGGGAACTCAGTGGTGGTGAAGGCAGAAGGAGGAGGGGGCCTAGGAAATCAGAGATGGGCAGGACCAGAGCTAAGGACCCGTTTTGAGGCTCTGGAGGTCTCTCCATAGTGTCGGGGCTTTGGGATGTAAAGGAGGCTGTGGCAGAGGCAGATGCTCTCCGGGCCAACCAGAAAAGCCCACCAAGAAGATATCCTAATTCTCAAAGATGGCTTCTCCAGGATTCTCCCAGGCCCTGACCTTGGATTCTGCCTCTCATTCTCTTCCTGGTTCAAACATGAGACCCCATGCAGCTGTGCTGGCATCTGTTCTTCTTATGACTTGGAGGTAGGGGGGTGCAGCCAGGTGGCATGTGAGTGGGTTGAGGGCGAGGAGGAGTGCTGTGCAGAAGGGGCCCCCCGCGCACCACACGGGGAGCCTGGAAGTCTCAAAGGCAAATACGGATTCTGCACAGCTTTGCTAATGGAAAGGCTTGCTTCGGTCTGAATTGAGGTCTTCCAAGAAAAATCACCAGCAGTGACAGGCTCTTCAATATGGGATCTAGCCACAGGCCAAAGATCAAGCTTCGCTGAACCAGAGAGAGGGAAGAAATGACAGTCAAACATCTTCTTTTTCCGCACACAGACTGTAATCAGCTCTCCACAAGGTCATCCTGGAACTCCAAGGACAGTCCAGACCCTCCTGGCTCTCCTCAGTAATGGACGGAGGCAATGGTGCAGATAATCCAGCCAAACGGTGTGTAATCCAAAAGCCATTTCCATTTGGCCTTGGGAGAAGTTTCCGTGCTCATTCTGAGTTTGGGTGTATGCGAGCCTCCCCGCCAGGTCTGGGGCGCACGTTGGGGTCTGGGCAGGTCCCAAGCTGAGGCTACCCTCAGAGGGAGGCATCTCCCAGCAGCAGCTGTGTGGACTCTGGTCACTGCAGAGCACGGGCGGCTTTGCCGGCCGGTCAGGATGGGATGTGGGTAGGGGTTCTCCACCTGCCCCCCCTTCCCTGGTCCATTCTCCATCCTTGTCTGACTTGTCCAGAGGGCTGACCCTGCCAACAGCATCACCTGGGCTCCTTTGCCTTCTGGCTTTCTGGCAGGTTTGAGTGATAGGACGCGGGAGAAGAGAAAGGAGGGAAAACCTGGGATATCTCTTCCCTACTTCCTTCCTGTTCTGGCATAATTTCTCTGGTAACCTCTATTTTCCTTCCACCTCCGCCCCAGTTCCAGTCTTCACTGAGCTCCAGAACACCACTCCCTCCCTTATGCCTTTGGTCCCCTGGTGGTAGGGACAAAGCCTTGTAGTCCCATGTGTGTCCATGAGTGATGCTTTCATTAACGCATTTTCACTAAACCGTCTGGAGTGAGCTCTGTTTCCCGCTGAACCCTGGCGGACAGAGGGTGGTACAGGATGGGGCTGAAGTTGGAGCTGGAGCTGAGAGCCTGGGAGGGCTGAAGCAGAGAGGCATCTCAATACCTGCTCAGAGCACAGCCCCTCCCTAGATCTGACTGAAGCCCACTGCCCCTTTTTGTGTAGAGGCCGCTTGGCTCTGCCTAGCCTGCCCCCCATTCCAGACAAGTGGCATCAGGTACAACCCACCTGAATAATTCAGTGTTGGAGGCCAAATCATCTCTTCCTTGTGATCATCTGGGATGACCAACTTCCCTCGGAAATGGAGACATCACATTTTAAAAGGAGAGACTTACATGTGGAATCTAGAAAAATGGTACAGATGAACCTATTTTCAGGGCAGGAATAGAGACGCAGATGTAGAGAACGGATGTGTGGACACAGGGCAGAGGGGAAGGGAGGGTGGGATGAATTTGGAAATTGGGATTGACATATATACACTGCCGTGTGTAAAATAAATAGCTGATGGGAACCTGCTGTATAGCACAGGGAGCTCAGCTGGGTGCTCTGTGATAACCTAGATGAGTGAGATGGGGGGAGGGGGGGAGGCAGGTCCAAGGGGGAGGGGATATATGTATACATATAGCTGATTCACTTCATTGTACAGCAGAAACTAACACAACATTGTAAAGCGACTATACCCCAATAAAAAATAAAATAAAAAGATAAAAGGAGCGACTTACCCAACATCCTTGAATTTTCCTTCTGAGCCCCCTTCTCTAATCCTGTCCTCTTAAAACTGGGATTGGGGGCTTCCCTGGTGGCGCAGTGGTTGAGAATCTGCCTGCCAATTCAGGGGACACGGGTTCGAGCCCTGGTCTGGGGGGATCCCACATGCCACGGAGCACCTGGGCCCATGAGCCACAATTACTGAGCCTGCATGTCTGGAGCCTGTGCTCCGCAACAAGAGAGGCCGCGATAGTGAGAGGCCCGCGCACCGCGATGAAGAGTGGCCCCTGCTTGCTACAACTGGAGAAAGCCCTCGCACAGAGACGAAGACCCAACACAGCCATAAATAAATAAATAAAATAAAATAAAATAAAAAAGATAACTGCTTTAAAAAAAAAAAAACTGGGATTGGGATTGTGAGAGAGGATCTTTCATTGATCACCAGTTCCTTGACCTTGACCCTGACCCTATTGTCTATAATCACCACCCGCGTTCTTTCTCCTTAATCTGCTCAACTTTCTGGCTTCCCGTTGGTTGAAGCCATAGCTGCTCCAGCTCTGCCTCTGTGACAATCCATTTGCTTGCTCTATTGCTGGACAATTCGGTTGTTTCTGACAGTTCTAACATCTAGTTATACTGCAGAGCTTCCGGCCTCTGTGAATGGCACCGCCATCCATCCAGTTCCACACACCAAGGACTTGGGTGTCATCCCCGTACCGTTCTTTCCTCCACTCCCCAAACCCAAGCCATCCCCGGGTCTTGGCATATCTCTCTAATGAACCCACCTCTCTTGAACTCTGCTTCCAACACCCTGGTTTAAGTGACACTATTTCTCAACTGGGTGGCTGCCTCCTTCCAGGAATCCCCACATCCACACTGCCCTCCTCACCAAGCCATCCTGCACCCCGTGGGCTTTGAAACTGTAAATCAAACCATGTCAACTCTTAAAACCCCTTCAGAGGTCTCCATTACGCTGAGCACAAAGACAGTCTTTCCTGGGTCCATAGACCCCTGGCCGCTCTGGCCCCTGCCCTTGCCTCTGGCTGCATCTCGCACCATCTTCCCCTCCTTTTCTGCATTCCCTCCACAGACCTCAATCTGCTCCCATTGACCTTAGTACACTGCTCTGCCCCATGCCCACCTTACCCCTTTATCTCCCTGACTCCTATTCATCCTTCAGATCTTAAACATCACGTCCTCTAGACCAAGTCGGTTCGCCCAGGTAAGTGTAGAAACCTGAACCTTCCTTCAAAGCTCCCATCACAGTTTGTAATATGTCATGTGTTCTACTAGCTTCATAAACCCAGGAATTACCTTTGGTTTTGCTCTCACCCCCACATTCTGGTACATGGCAGGTGCTTAATACTCTTGAATAAATGATAGGTATTTTCTATTAAAAATATGCTACAAATTTCTGGGTCAACATGGCCAATTTACCACATGCTTCTATTTCCTCTCCTTCTGGAATCCCCCCAATAAAGGAATTTTTCAAAGGTGTAGACCCACAAGAACGAAGAGAACTAAAGAAGTGACAATAAGGAAAGAAAGATTCAGCAGATTTTTTTGGAATATACAAAGCAGGTGGAGAAACAGTAGCGGATGCAGCAAAGAGCAGCAGCTACATCTCAGGTGCCACTAGGAAGTTAGCCACGTGACACACACAGAACTGGGAGACACAGATAGTGTGGAGAGTGGGGGCAGGGCAAGTCGGGGGCTGAGAACAGAGGATTGGTTGAAAATTTGTAGACAGAAGGGTTAAACCCTCACTCCTTTCCCATCCTATGTAGCCAAGCAACTATTCCTCCCATCTCCACTCTGACATCACCAGCAGGCGAGCAGAGGCTTATCCTCCAGAAAAAATGAACCTGAGAGCCTCCACAGGTGAGACATGAGACATGGAGGTGAAGGAGCACAGGACTAAAAATGGGCACTTCAGTGAAAGGCTAATAATCACAGTTAATCTGGAGAAAAGCCCTTAGGCACAGGGACACAGCTTCTGGCAGCCACAAGTTGGCCAGAGCACACTGAATGGTCTCCAGACAGGGGCAGGGCACAGATAGAGTCCATTACAATGAACATGTGTGATGTGACAGCTGCAATTTGATCCTGGATCAGCAAAAGAAGAAAGGCAGCTATAAAGGATGGCATGAGACCATTGGGGAATTCAAATACAGACTCTATATTGGATTTTATTTTATGATAATAGTATTATGCAAATATAGGTGAATGTCCTTGTTCTGAGAAGAGCTATGCTGAAGTATTTAGGATGGAGGCATCACAATACCTGTACCTTCCAAATATTCAACAAAGGAAATTATACTCATATAGATATACATGTGAATATATGTATAGAGAGATAGAAATATAAGTGGGTGGATGGATGGATGATAGACCAACTGACCAGGAGAGAAAAAGACAAAATCAGAGGAAGCTGATGTGGCAAAATGTTAACAATAATGAGGCTAGGTGTGGAGTATTCAGGTGTTTGTTGTTCTGTTCTTTAGGTTTTTTTAATAGTAGGCTTGACATTTTTCAAAATAAAACAGAAAAAAAAAAAAAGAATCCAAGTAGCATAACCATTTCTCAGCAGCAGCACTGAAAGCTAAAACCAATAACAAGGGTGCCTTATACTGAATGATTTTTCAGTTCAGGTTTCTATTCCCAGCCAAACTATCTTCCCAAATAGTAAGGGTTATACAAATATATTTTTAACACATGCAAGAACTCAATATTTTTATATCCCATGTAAATTTTCTCAGGAAACTACTGAAATATGTGCTTCGAACAACACAGGTGGGATGCGGGAAATAACAGGAGAAAGCAGGGAAGACAGAGGATGCAGTGGTGCAAAGAAACATCCACTCCAGACTGGAGTAGGAGGATATTGGGCTTCTGCAAAAAGACGAAAAAAAAAAAAAAAAAAAAGAACTCTTGGGCTTCCCTGGTGGCACAGTGGTTGAGAATCTGCCTGCCAATGCAGGGGACACGGGTTCGAGCCCTGGTCTGGGAAGATCCCACATGCCGCGGAGCAACTACGCCCGTGAGCCACAATTGCTGAGCCTGCGTGTCTGGAGCCTGTGCTCCGCAACAAGAGAGGCCGCTACAGTGAGAGGCCCGCGCACCGCGATGAAGAAGAGTGGCCCCCACTTGCCACAACTAGAGAAAGCCCTCGCACAGAAACGAAGACCTAACACAGCCATAAATGAATGAATAAATAAATAAATGAATAAATAAAAATTAAAAAAAAAAAAAGAACTCTTGTGCCTGCCCCAGTGGAACTTGTTATCAGTAAACATGTAGCAGGGCATTAAGGAAAATGTAGTGATGATAGTACATACAAAACTGAGCAAATGTAAAGTTGATGTCACTGTTAACTCCAGAAAAAAAAGAGTATTCCGGAAAATAGACAAGGGGCTAGAGCACGTCTGGCTCAGCAGCTGACAACATTTGTAAAGTTACAATAGACAAAACACTGATTTATTATTTAACCAAAACTATGCGAGGGTGGGGGTGGGGAGTGTGTAGAAAAGTAGGGAGTTGTTGTAATTAAGTCCTCACATGTCTGATTTAACATGTCTGGAAATTAAAAGATAATGTTAAAAAATGATTAATCAAGAAATAGCCATCCAAAACAACTGAAAGCAGAGGCTCAGATGGATATTTATGTTCATAGCAGCATTTGCAGCAGCCAAAAGGTGGAAACAACCTAAATTCACAGGCAGATGAATGCATACACAAAATGTGGCATATACATACAATGGAATATTACTCAACCTTAAGAAGGAAGGAAGTTCTGACACCTGCTGCAGCATGGATGAGTTTTGAAGACTTTATGCTCGGTGAGATAAGCCGGTCACAAAAGGACAAATATTGTGATTCCACTTCTATGAGGTACCTAGAATAGGCAAATTCATAGAGACAGAAAACAGAGGTTATGAGGGGCTGAGGGGATGGGGGAGTGGAGAGCTATTGTTTAATGGGCACAGAGTTTCTGTTTGGGAAGGTAAAAAAGCTGTGGAGTTGGATGGTGGTGATGGTCCCACAACATTGTGGATGTGCTTAATGCCACCGAACTGCACACTTAAAAATGGATTAAATGGATTAAAAGAAATACTTGTATAAGAATAATATTTGGAGTTACAGTGGGAACCAACAGGAGCAACAGCCAGGAGTTGTGAGCACTCACCACCTGGAAGTGACATGGGGAGATGGGAGGAACGTGGCCAGAAACTGCTCCTTTTTATTACAGTCCTTTCTGCAGTTTGACTTTTAAAAGTACAGTGTTCACATTCCTACAGGCCTGCTTTAAATACTTTATGTATATGCTCATTTAATTCTCGTATCACTATGAGGTAGGTGTCTGTTCCACATTTTGGAGAAAGAAAACAGATCGAGGGAGGTGGAGAGGGCTCCAGCCTGGGCAGGCTGACTCCAGAATCCCTGCTCTCGATCATTCTACTTTGCTGCCTTTAATGCATGTGTATTACTGTGATACAAGTAAAAAATTAATTTTAAAAATATGCTTGCATACATATTTTATGCGCTAGTGTGAGAATATCAGATTCCTGGGAGTGGAACACCCCCAATTTCTATAAAAGATGAAACATGGCATTCAGTTCATCATGTGGGCATAAAAGCTACTGGAATAACACTGATACTGACATTATGCTCATTTTATTATGGAACTGAAGCACAGAAGCAAATGACTTGTCTTTGTATTATAATATTTTTAACATCTTTATTGGAGTATAATTGCTTTAAAATGGTGTGTTAGTTTCTGCTTTATAACAAAGTGAATCAGCTATACATATACATATATCCCCATATCTCCTCACTCTTCTGTCTCCCTCCCACCCTCCCTATCCCATCCCTCTAGGTGGTCACAAAGCACCAAGCTAATCTCCCTGCTCTATGCGGCTGCTTTCCACTAGCTATCTATTTACATTTGGTAGTGTATATATGTCCATGCCACTCTCTCACTTCGTCCCAGCTTACCCTTCCCCATCCCCGTGTCCTCAAGTCCATTCTCTACGTCTGCATCTTAATTCCTGTCCTGCCCATAGGTTCTTCAGAACCATTATTTTTTTAGATTCCATATATATGTGTTAGCATACGGTATTTGTTTTTCTCTTTCTGACTTACTTCACTCTGTATGACAGACTCTAGCTCCATCCACCTCACTACAAATAACTCAATTTCATTTCTTTTTACGGCTGAGTAATATTCCATTGTATATATGTGCCACATCTTCTTTATCCATTCATCTGTTGATCGACATTTAGGTTGCTTCCATGTCCTGGCTATTGTAAATAGAGCTGCAATGAACATTTTGGTACATGAGTCTTCTTGAATTATGGTTTTCTCAGGGTATATGCCCAGTAGTGGGATTGCTGGGTCATATGGTAGTTCTATTTTTACTTTTTTGAGGAACCTCCATACTGTTCTCCATAGTGGCTGTATCAATTTACATTCCCACCAACAGTGCAAGAGGGTTCCCTTTTCTCTACACCCTCTCCAGCATTTATTGTTTCTAGATTTTTTGATGATGCCCATTCTGACTGGTGTGAGGTGATACCTCATTGTAGTTTTGATTTGCATTTCTCTAATGATTAGTGATGTTGAGCATCCTTTCATGTGTTTGCTGGCAATCTGTATCTCTTCTTTGGAGAAATGTCTATTTAGGTCTTCTGACCATTTTTGGATTGGGTTGTTTGTTTTTTTGATATTGAGCTGCATGAGCTGCTTGTAAATTTTGGAGATTAATCCTTTGTCAGTTGCTTCAAATGCAAATATTTTCTCCCATTCTGAGGGTTGTATTTTCATCTTGTTTATGGTTTCCTTTGCTGTGCAAAAGCTTTTAAGTTTCATTAGGTCCCATTTGTTTATTTTTGTTTTTATTTCCATTTCTCTAGGAGGTGGGTCAAAAAGGATCTTGCTGTGATTTATGTCATAGAGTGTTCTGCCTATGTTGTCCTCTAAGAGTTTTATAGTGTCCGGTCTTACATTTACATCTCGAATCCATTTTGAGTTTATTTCTGTATATGGTGTTAGGGAGTGTTCTAATTTCATTCTTTTCCATGTAGCTGTCCAGTTTTCCCAGCACCACTTATTGAAGAGGCTGTCTTTTCTCCATTGTATATTCTTGCCTCCTTTATCAAAGATAAGGTGACCATATGGGCGTGGGTTTATCTCTGGGCTTTCTATCCTGTTCCACTGATCTATATTTCTGTTTTTGTGCCAGTACCATACTGGCTTGATTACTGTAGCTTTGTAGTATAGTCTGAAGTCAGGGAGCCTGATTCCTCCAGCTCCGTTTTTCTTTCTCAAGATTGCTTTGGCTATTTGGGGTCTTTTGTGTTTCCATATGAATTGTAAAATTTTCTGTTCTAATTCTGTGAAAAATGCCATTGGTAGTTTGATAGGGATTGCACTGAATCTGTAGATTGCTTTGGGTAGTATAGTCACTTTCACAATGTTGATTCTTCCAATCCAAGAACGTGGTATATCTCTCCATCTGTTTGTATCATCTTTAATTTCTTTCATCAGTGTTTTATAGTTTTCTAGGTCTTTTGTCTCCTTAGGTAGGTTTATTCATAGGTATTTTATTCTTTTTGTTGCAGTGGTAAATAGGAGTGTTTCCCTAATTTCTCTTGTATTATAATTTTTAACAGGTCTCCCTGGTTTTTGTAGCCCCCCCCAATTTTCCCTCTCAGCTCCCCTGTCACAGTGATCATCACCATAATGGTACTTGTGGAATAAAACACAAGAAAAATGAGCACTGAGACAGTACATCAAGCTTCCTTTACAAATAGAGGAAAGCAATTTTTCAGTTAGAAAACATGTTGAAATATTATTTTTACAGTGAAAATAGTTACATCACAATTTTAAATTACATTTCCATTTGAAATGGAGTCGATTTGCACCACCTACTGGAATATACAGATCTATATATTCAGAGGTTTCAAAATTATAAAACCACTTTTAAATTTTAGAGTTACATGTCTAGTTATCTTAAAGAGACCAGCCCCTTTGACATGCTGGAAATACCAAATGCTAATTTACTTCAGGGACCATTTTCTAAAACAAACTTTCTTTAAAAGCCAAATTTAATCATCTAGCTAAATTAACAAATTGTACAGCTGCTTATAAAAATGAAATGATTAAGCCAAATGCATCAACCAAAGAGATAAAAATGTAAATTAGAAGCAAAACTGAAATCAATACACATTATCAGTTGCTAACTCACTATTAAAAAAGAGGATTCAAACAGACAAATGGAAAATGGCAGGAAACATAAGCAAACAGGATAATAAACAGAACATAACTCAACATTAATTTAAAAATAACTCACCCAATGAAAATTTGATAGTGTTTATACCCAAAGTAATAATCATTGTCATGGCTTAAATACAGCCAAACATCAACACACAAAATATTTGTATTTAGGTTTTTTGACATTTTAAAGGAAACATCCACAGAAAATTTCATGTTTCATTACAAACTACTCCAAGCAATAAATTTCTCAGAGAGAATTTCAAGATGGCAGAGGAGATGTGGAGATCACCTTCCTCCCCACAAATACATCAGAGGGCTTCCCTGGTGGCGCAGTGGTTGAGAATCTGCCTGCCAGTGCAGGGGACACGGGTTCGAGCCCTGGTCTGGGAGGATCCCATATGCCGCAGAGCAACTGGGCCCATGAGCCACAACTGCTAAGCCTGCGCGTCTGGAGCCTGTGCTCCGCAACAGGAGAGGCCGCGATAGTGAGAGGCCCGCGCACCGCGATGAAGAGTGGCCCCCGCTTGCCGCAACTGGACGAAGCCCTCGCACAGAAACGAAGACCCAACACAGCCAAAATAAATAAATAAATAAATAATAATTAAAGGTGCTAATAATTAAAAAAAAAAATCAGAAATGCATCTACATGTGGAACAACTCCTAAAGAACACCTACTGAATGCTGGCAGAAGACCTCAGACTTCCCAAAAGGCAAGAAACTCCCCACGTACCTGGGTAGGTCAAAAGAAAAAAGAAAAAGAGACAAAAGAATAGGGACGGGACCTGCACCTCTGGGAGGGAGCCGTGAAGGAGGAAAAGTTTCCACACGCTAGGAATCTCCTTCACTGGCAGAGATGGGGGGTGGCGGGGGGAAGCTTCGGAGCCACGGAGGAGAGCGCAGCAACAGGGGTGCGGAGGGCAAAGCGGAGAGATTCCCGCACAGAGGATTCATGCCAACCAGCACTCACCAGCCCGAGAGGCTTGTCTGCTCCCCCGCCGGGGCGGGCGGGGGCTGAGAGCTGAGGCTCAGGCTTTGGAGGTCAGATCCCAGGGAGAGGACTGGGGTTGGCTGCATGGACACAGCCTGAAGGGGGCTGCAGCTGGCCAGGAGGGAGTCCAGGAAAATGTCTGGACCTGCCTAAGAGGCAAGAGACCATTGTTTCAGGTTGCGCGAAGAGAGGGTATCAGAGCACCGCCTAAACAGGCTCCAGAGAGGGGCGCAAGCCGCGGCTATCAGCGTGGACACCAGAGACGGACACAAGACACTAAGGCTGCTGCTGCTGCAGCCACCAAGAAGCCTGTGTGCAAGCACAGGGCACTATCCACACCTCCCCTCCTGGGAACCTGTGCAGCCCGCCACTGCCAGGGTCCCATGATCCAGGGACAACTTCCCTGGGAGAACACACAGCACGTCTCAGGCTGGTGCAACGTCATGCCAGCCTCTGCCGCTGCAGGCTCACCCCGCATTCCATACCCCTCCCTCCCCCCGGCCTGAGTGAGCCAGAGCCCCTGAATCAGCTGCTCCTTTAACCCCGTCCTGTCTGAGCGAAGAACAGATGCCCTCAGGCAACCTACACACAGAGGCGGGTCCAAATCCAAAGCTGAACCCCGGGAGCTGTGCGAACAAAGAAAAGAAAGGGAAATCTCTCCCAGAAGCCTCAGGAGCAGCAGATTAAATCTCCACAATCAACTTGATGTACCCTGTATCTGTGGAATACCTGAATAGACAACGAATCATCCCAAACTTGAGGTGGTGGACTTTGGGAGCAACTGTAGACTTGGGGTTTGCTTTCTGCATCTAATTTGTTTCTGGTTTTACGTCTATCTTAGTTTAGTATTTAGAGTTTATTATCATTGGTAGATTTGTTTATTGATTTGTTTGCTCTCTTCCTTTTTTTTATATATAGATATATATATATTTTTTCCTTTTTCTCTTTTTGTGAGTGTGTATGTGTATGCTTCTTTGTGTTATTTTGTCTGTATAGCTTTGCTTTTACCATTTGTCCTAGGGTTTTGTCTGTCCATTTTGTTTGTTTGTTTGTTTTTGGTTTTTTTAGTAAGTTTTTAGCACTTGTTATCATTAGTGAATCTGTTTTTTGGTTTGGTTGCTCTCTTCTTTCTTTTTTTTCTTTTTTAAATTACTTTTAATTTTTTTAATTTTTAATAATTAAAAAATTTTTTTATTTTAATAACTTTATTTTATTCCTTCTTTTCTTTCTTTCTCCCTCTCTCTCTCTCTCTCTCTCCCCCCCCCCCTTTCTTTCTTTTTTATCTCCCTTTTCTTCTGAGCCGTGTAGCTGACAGGGTCTTGCTGCTCCAGCTGGGAGTCAGGCCTGTGTCTCTGAGGTGGGAGAGCTGAGTTCAGGACATTGGTCCACCAGAGACCTCCCAGCTCCACGTAATATCAAACGGCAAAAGCTCTTCCAGAGATCTCCATCTCAACGCTAAGACCAAGCTCCACTCAACGACCAGCAATCTATAGTGCTGGACACCCTATGCCAAACAACTAGCAAGACAGGAATACACCCCACCCATTAGCAGAGAGGCTGCCTAAAATCATAAGGTCACAGACACCCCAAAACACACCACCGGATGCAGTCCTTCCCACCAGAAAGACAAGATCCAGCCTCATCCACCAGAACACAGGCAACAGTCCCCTCCACCAGGAAGCCAACACAACCCACTGAACCAACCTTAGCCATGGGGGGCAGACACCAAAAACAACAGGAACTACAAACCTGCAGCCTGGGAAAAGGAGACCCCAAACACAGTAAGTTAAGCAAAATGAGAAAACAGAGAAACACACAGCAGATGAAGGAGCAAGGTAAAAACTCACCAGACCAAACAAATGAAGAGGAAATAGGCAGTCTACCTGAAAAAGAATTCACAATAATGATACTAAACATGATCTAAAATCTTGGAAATAGAATGGAGAAAATATAAGAAACGTTTAACAAGGACCTAGAAGAACTAAAGAGCAAACAAACAATGATGAACAACACAGTAAATGAAAATAAAAATTCTCTAGAAGGAATCAACAGCAGAATAACTGAGGCAGAAGAACAGATAAGTGACCTGGAAGATAAAATAGTGGAAATAACTACTGCAGAGCAGAATAAAGAGAAAAGAATGAAAAGAATTGAGGACAGTATCAGAGACCTCTGGGACAACACTAAATGCACCAACATTTGAATTACAGAGGTCCCAGAAGAAGAAGAGAAAAAGAAAGGGTCTGAGAAAATATTTGAAGAGATTATAGTTGAAAACTTCCCTAATATGGGAAAGGAAATAGTCAATCAAGTCCAGGAAGCATAGACAGTCCCATACAGGATAAATCCAAGGAGAAACACGCCAAGATACATATTAATCAAATTATCAAAAATTAAATACAAAGAAAAAATATTAAAAGCAGTAAGGGAAAAACAACAAATAACATACAAGGGAATCCCCATAAGGTTAACAGCTGATCTTTCAGCAGAAACTCTGCAAGCCAGAAGGGAGTGGCAGGACATATTTAAAGTGATGAAAGGGAAAAAGCTACAACCAAGATTACTCTACCCAGCAAGGATCTCATTCAGATTCGACAGAGAAATTAAAACCTTCACAAATGAGCAAAAGCTAAGAGAATTCAGCACCACCAAACCAGCTTTACAACAAATGCTAAAGGAACTTCTCTAGACAGGAAACACAAGAGAAGGAAAAGACCTACAATAACAAACCCAAAACAATTAAGAAAATGGGAATAGGAACATACATATCAATAATTACCTTAAATGTAAATGGATTGAATGCTCCAACCAAAAGACATAGACTGGCTGAATGGATACAAAAACAAGACCAGTATATATGCTGTCTACAAGAGACCCACTTCACACCTAGGGATATATACAGACTGAAAGTGAGGGGATGGAAAAAGATATTCCATGCAAATGGAAATCAAAAGAAAGCTGGAGTAGCAATTCTCATATCAGACAAAATAGACTTTAAAATAAAAACGCTTACAAGAGACAAAGAAGGACACTACCTAATGATCAAGGGATCAATCCAAGAAGAAGACATAACAATTGTAAATAATTATGCACCCAACATAGGAGCACCTCAATACATAAGGGAAATACTAATAGCCATAAAAGGGGAAATCAACAGTAACACAATCATAGTAGGGGACTTTAACATCCCACTTTCACCAATGGACAGATCATCCAAAATGAAAATAAATAAGGAAACACAAGCTTTAAATGATGCATTAAATAAGATGGACTTAATTGATATTTATAGGACGTTCCATCCAAAAACAACAGAATACACTTTTTTCTCAAGTGCTCATGGAACATTCTCCAGGATAGATCATATCTTGGGTCACAAATCAAGCCTTGGTAAATTTAAGAAAATTGAAATTGTATCAAGTATTTTTTCTGACCACAACACTATGACACTAGATATCAATTACAGGAAAAAATCTGTATAAAATACAAACACATGCAGGCTAAACAATACACTACTAAATAATCAAGAGATCACTGAAGAAATCAAAGGGTAAATCAAAAAATACGAAGAAACAAATGACAATGAAAACACGATGACGCAAAATCTATGGGTTGCAGCAAAAGCATTTGCAAGAGGGAAGTTTATAGCAATACAATCCTACCTCAAGAACCAAGAAACATCTCAAATAAACAACCTAACTTTACACCTAAAGCGATTAGAGAAAGAAAAACAAAAAAATCCCAAAGTTAGCAGAAGGAAAGAAATCATAAAGATCAGATCAGAAATAAATGAAAAAAAAATGAGGGAAACAAATGCAAAGATCAATAAAACTAAAAGCGTTTTTTTGAGAAGATAAATAAAATTGATAAACCGTTAGCCAGATTCATGAAGAAAAAAAGGGAGAAGACACAAATCAATAGAATTAGAGATGAAAAAGGAGAAGTAACAACTGACACTGCAGAAATACAAAGGATCATGAGAGATTGCTACAAGCAACTATATGCTAATAAAATGGACAACCTGGAAGAAATGGACAAATTCTTAGAAAAGCACAACCTCTGAGACTGAACCAGGAAGAAATAGAAAATATAAACAGACCAATCACAAGTAATGAAATTGAGACTGTGATTAAAAATCTTCCAACAAACAAAAGCCCAGGACCAGATGGCTTCACAGGAGAATTCTATCAAACACTTAGAGAAGAGCTAACAGCTATCCTTCTCAAACTCTTCCAAAATATAGCAGAGGGAGGAACACTCCCAAACTCTTTCTACAAGGCCACCATCGCCCTGATACCAAAACTAGACAAGGATGTCACAAAGAAATAAAACTACAGGCCAATATCACTAATGAACATAGATGCAAAAATCCTCAGCAAAATACTAGCAAACAGATTCCAACAGCACATTAAAAGGATCATCCACCATGATCAAGTGGGGTTTATCCCAGGAATGCAAGGATTCTTCAATATACACAAATCAATCAATGTGATAAACCATATTAACAAAATGGAGGAGAGAAACCACATGATCATCTCAATAGATGCAGAGAAAGCTTTCGACAAAATTCAACACCCATTTATGATAAAAACCCTCCAGAAAGTAGGCATAGAGGGAACTTACCTCAACATAAAAAGGGCCATATATGACAAACCCACAGCCAACATTGTTCTCAATGGTGAAAAACTGAAACCATTTCCCCTAAGATCAGGAACAAGACAAAGTTGTCCACTCTCACCAGTATTATTCAACATAGTTTTGGAAATTTTAGCCACAGCAATCAGAGAAGAAAAAGAAATAAAAGGAATCCAAATCAGAAAAGAAGATGTAAAGCTGTCACTGTTTGCAGATGACATGATACTATACATAGAGAATCCTAAAACTGCCGCCAGAAAACTACTAGAGCTAATCAATGAATTTGGTAAAGTAGCAAGATACAAAATTAATGCACAGAAATCTCTTGCATTCCTATACATTAATGATGAAAAATCTGAAAGAGAAATTAAGGAAACACTCCCATTTACCACTGCAACAAAAAGAATAAAATACCTAGGAATAAACCTACCTAAGGAGACAAAAGACCTGTATGCAGAAAACTATAAGACACTGATGAAGGAAATTAAAGATGATACCAACAGATGGAGAGATATACCACGTTCTTGGATTGGAAGAATCAACATTGTGAAAGTGACTATACTACCCAAAGCAATCTACAGATTCAATGCAATCCCTATCAAACTACCAATGGCATTTTTCACAGAACTAGAACAAAAAATTTCACAATTTGTATGGAAACACAAAAGACTCCAAATTGCCAAAGCAATCTTGAGAAAGAAACACAGAGCTGGAGGAATCAGACTCCCTGACTTCATACTATACTACAAAGCTACAGTAATCAAGCCGGTATGGTACTGGCACAAAAACAGAAACATCTATCAATGGAACAGGATAGAAAGCCCAGAGATAAACCCATGCACATATGGTCACCTTATTTTTGATAAAGGAGGCAAGAATATACAATGGAGAAAAGACAGCCTCTTCAATAAGTGGTGCTGGGAAAACTGGACAGCTACATGGAAAAGAATGAAATTAGAACACTCCCTAGCACCATATACAGAAATAAACTCAAAATGGATTAAAGACCTAATTGTAAGACCAGACACTATTAAACTCTTAGAGGACAACATAGGCAGAACACTCTATAACATAAATCACAGCAAGATCCTTTTTGACCCACCTCCTAGAGAAATGGAAATAAAAACAAAAATAAACAAATGGGACCTAATGAAACTTAAGAGCTATTGCACAGCAAAGGAAACCATAAACAAGATGAAAATACAACCCTCAGAATGGGAGAAAATATTTGCAAATGAAGCAACTGACAAAGGATTAATCTCCAAAATTTACAAGCAGCTCATGCAGCTCAATATCAAAAAAACAAACAACCCAATCCAAAAATGGTCAGAAGACCTAAATAGACATTCCTCCAAAGAAGAGATACAGATTACCAACAAACACATGAAAGGATGCTCAACATCACTAATCATTAGAGAAATGCAAATCAAAACTACAATGAGGTATCACCTCACACCAGTCAGAATGGCCATCATCAAAAAATCTAGAAACAATAAATGCTGGAGAGGGTGTAGAGAAAAGGGAACCCTCTTGCACTGTTGGTGGGAATGTATACTGATACAGCCACTATGGAGAACGGTATGGAGGTTCCTCAAAAAACTAAAAATAGAACTACCATATGACCCAGCAATCCCACTACTGGGCATATACCCTGAGAAAACCATAATTCAAAAAGAGTCAAGTACCACAATGTTCATCACAGCTTTATTTACAATAGCCAGGACATGGAAGCAACCTAAGTGTCTATTGACAGATGAATGGATAAAGAAGATGTGGCACATATATACAATGGAATATTACTCAGCCGTAAAAAGAAATGAAATTGAGTTATTTGTAGTGAGGTGGATGGAGCTAGAGTCTGTCATACAGAGTGAAGTAAGTCAGAAAGAGAAAAACAAATACCGTATGCTAACACATATATATGGAATCTAAAAAAATAATGGTTCTGAAGAACCTATGGGCAGGACAGGAATAAAGACGCAGATGCAGAGAATGGACTTGAGGACACGGGGATGGGGAAGGGTAAGCTGGGACGAAGTGAGAGAGTGGCATGAACTTACATACACCACCAAATGTAAAATTGATAGCTACTGGGAAGCAGCTGTATAGCACAGGGAGATCAGCTCGGTGCTTTGTGACCACCTAGAGGGGTGGGATAGGGAGGGTGGGAGGGAGACCCAAGAGGGAGGAGATATGGGGATATATGTATACATATAGCTGATTCACTTTGTTATACAGCAGAAACTACCACAACATTGTAAAGCAGTTATACTCCAATAAAGATGTTAAAAAAAATAAATTTCTGGATATATAGTAGCCACATTTATTATTGTATAATTGACAGAGATTCAGAAAAAAATTACATCTACAATATCTACCATTCTAGATGAAATTGCTTTAGAATAGAAGCCTAAATATATTACATTTTAATTTCTTGAAACTTATTATAGCATTCCACTTATTTTATGGGTATTTTGTCTGAAAATTGATTTTATTTTTATATGTCAATTAAATTAGATGTCAACTAAATTAACTGAAGCATAAAATATGCCAGCAAGATATATTTAGAAATACACATGGCAAAATGGTGTGCATGTAACAGGAATCTGATTTAAACTCACAAGCACAAAAAGTCCCCATGCAACTGTGACCAACTCATCCCTAATCCTCTTCGTTGTTGCAGGTGGTTTGTGCATGACAAGCCTGTTTACAGTGACCAATGTCATGAGCAAGGTTGCTAGAAGGTTTTTCTTTGTCATTTTAGTTCACAGCTGGTGTGATTCCATTCTTAAGGTTCTCATCTGCATCAGAAAGCTTGGGTTGTTTAATTTCTACCAGGTGAGTGGACAGTCTCTCCCCAGACATCACATCCGTGGACCCTAATCCTAAGCCTAAGGTTAAGGTTGGCTCACCACCTCTGTGGAGATGACTCCCACACCTAAATCTGCAGCCCTGACCTCTTTTTACTGCTCAAGTGGTATATCCTCCTGCCTGCTGAGGACCGTCCTAGGTGCCCCAAAGGTACCTCAAACCTATATGCCCCAGAGCCAACTCATGACCTATCCCTCCAACCTCACCTTCTTTCAGTGTTCCCAGATCGTCCACCCCATTTATCTGACCAATTACCCCTGATACGTATTTCCCACTTGCCCCTAATCCAATCCCCCCGAAGTCCTGGCCATTTTACTTTCTAAATCTCCCTGGAGCCTGTCTGCAATTCGCCATCTCCACTATCCCACTGGTCCAAAGAACCATTATGTCTAGCCAGGACCAATTCAAGATGGTGTAGCCTTGTTTACCGTGATCCTGTGACCCTTTGCTCAAAGCCTTTCACTGAGGATCCTGAGAAATTCCTTAACAAGGTCACGGAGACCTCCCCTGGTCAGTGCGCACCTGCCTCTCCAGCCCCGCCTCCCATCTCAAGCTCCTGCGGCTCCTGTCCCAGCCTTACCACCGTGTTCCCCTGCCTCACAATGGCTGTGCCTCTCTCCGTTGATACCAGGACTTCACCTATGCTTTTCCCTCTGCCTGGAATTCTCTTCTCTGCCCTTTTTGCCTAGTTACCTCCTCCCTGACTTTACTGACTGGGTCAAGTCATAGTTGCAAGTTCACATTTGGGAGCGGGAACTTACTTGACAGCTTCTGCATATGCCCCCACTAAACTGTTTTCACTCACCTTTGTGTTCCCAGCACCCAGCACACCACCTGTACATAGAAACATGGAATAATTCACTCAAATCAGAGTCAGCGGGGCGCCTGCTCTGGCTTTCCTCTGGCCACCCCTGCCCTAACTCCCCTGCAACACACAGGGAGACAGGCCCACCTGGAGCTCCTGAGAGCCTGCCCTAATGGCTCCAAGCCTGCTTCGGGGCCCACACAGTGTGCTTCCCAGGCCTGACCCCCAGAGGACCTGGTGTTTGTACCCCTATGCCCAAGGGGTGGCCAGGGGGCACCTGTTAGAAGGGTCAGAGGATAGAACATTTTAATAGTCTCCAAGGGGTGGCTGTGATGAAGGTGTACTAGCCAAGCAAGGAGGAGAGGACATATTTTATTTAACAATTTGTTGGCTTAATATATAACTTAGATATTTAGCCATATGCTCAGCAGACTCCATTTACAGTCTTCCCCAGGCCCTGCAAAAAAAAAGCAAACAAAACAAATGAAAAACAAAACAAAAATCAAAAAACAAGCACAGGGCTGGTTTCATGCATATCTGAGAATAAACTTTCTCTCTCATTCAATATCGAGATGATCCCCTGTATCCCATCTGCAATCTGAGCTCAAAGGAGGATTGACTCTTAAAGTCAACAGAGATAGAAATATTAATGCCAAAACTCGATAAGCACAATGAATGGGGTGGCGAGGGGGGCGGGGTGAATTACTGAAGTCATTCAGTATCAAAAACATGTTCCAAAATCGTCATATGACACCAAAACATTAAAAATTATGTTCTTTGGATAGTGCGATGATGCATTTTCTTGCCTTTTTGCGTTTTGCTACGTTTGAATTTTCCAACATAAACGGGCCCACATTTGTAATGAAAACCTTATTCTTTTGAAAAATCAAGTTACTGTTCTGTTTCATTTACAAAACATGAACGTTTTGCCAAAGCTCACCATCTTCTTTGCCCTCTCTTACATGGAAGCAATGCTAGGAATTTTCTGTCCATGTATTTATTTCACCGGCAGAGACAAAAAAACCGTATTTTCTCAGAACTCAGCAGCAAAAGACTACAGTTATACTTACATTTTATGTAGTGGGGAATCACAGTAAGCCTCATTTATAGGTTTAAAAAATGCATCGCCTGGCTAGTGGAAGCTGGGTTCACTTTATTTCAGGCAGCTACCTGAGTTTTCTTATACCACCCCTGCTGCCTAACTTCCATTAAGCCCACCTTGATTTCTTCCGGTTTCCTAAGTGTGGTCTGCAGTATGTTTTTCATAGCCATGCCCTAAAAATCCAGTTTTGGTTTTCCTTACTTAGAAATAAGTATTATCTAGTTCTTAACCTAAGAAGAACCAATTGCCCTCCTCCCCCCGCCACCCCTCCTTCCCCCATTCCTCCCACCAAGCCCCTTGCACCTTGTATTCCAGCCAACTGGGGGACTACCACAGCTCCCTCAGCTATTCCCACCTCCACGTTTTGGCAAGTGTTTTTCCTTCACTGTCCCACCTCACACTCAACCCTCCAAGTCCCTCCTCAACACCTCAGGCTCCACGGCCCTTGCTGACCTCCCTGAACCCTCACCCCTCCCAGCCCAGTGTGTCTATCTCAACCTGGAATGTCCCCCACACCTGGTCTTTTCCCTTCCTCAGTGGTTACATCCACCTTCTATTGCTGACTACTTGCTACAGCCCTTGTCCTCTTCCCAGAACTAGATCATGTGCCTTTGAGGTTAGGAACCCTGTTCTGCCGACATCCTTAACCCAGCACTGTGCCTAGGACTAGACGCCTGTCTGTCGGGTGGAACTGAATTAAGCCTACGTCGTTTGGCCAGTCTCAACATTTCTCCCTTGAGAAATGTGTCTGCCTAGGGCTCCCTTGAGAAATGTGTCTGCCTAGGGCTCCCTTGAGAAAGGTGTCTTTTCATAGCCAATCCAGGAGACTGACTTAAGACAGTGATTGACAGAAGAAAATGGCCAGAAAAATGCAACAGGGAGCATTAAATTAAGAATAATTAAGGAGGGCTTCCCTGGTGGTGCAGTGGTTAAGAATCTGCCTGCCAATGCAGGGGACATGGGTTCGAGCCCTGGTCCGGGAAGATCCCACATGCCACGGAGCAACTAGGCCTGTGTGCCATGACTACTGAGCCTGGGCTCTAGAGACCACGAGCCACAACTACTGAGCCCATGTGCCACAACTACTGAAGCCTGTGCACCTAGAGCCCATGCTCTGCAACAAGAGAAGCCACCGCAATGAGAAGCCTGCGCACCACAACGAAGAGTAGGTCCGGCTCACCGCAACTAGAGGAAGCCCGCGCACAGCAACGACGACCCAACGCAGCCAAAAATAAACAAATAAATTTATTTTTAAAAAAAAGTATAGGGGCTTCCCTGGTGGCGCAGTGGTTGAGAATCTGCCTGCTAATGCAGGGGACACGGGTTCGAGCCCTGGTCTGGGAAGATCCCACATGCCACGGAGCAGCTGGGCCCGTGAGCCACAATTGCTGAGCCTGCGCGTCTGGAGCCTGTGCCCCGCGACGGGAGGGGCCGCGATAGTGAGAGGCCCGCGCACCGCGATGAAGAGCGGTCCCCGCACCGCGATGAAGAGTGGCCCCCGCTTGCCGCAACTGGAGAAAGCCCTCGCACGAACCGAAGACCCAACACAGCCAAAAATAAAAATAAATAAATAAATAAATAAATAAGAAAAAAAAAAAAAAAAGTATAAGCTAATTTCAATAATCATCAGAGGAAGGGGAGGGTGTGTGGAAGGAGATTGGATGGTGTTGGTCACTTTTCAAGGTGGATAATGGTGATGGGTACATGGGGGTTCATTTTACCTTTCTCTCTGCTTAGGTGTATATTTGAAATTTTTGTGATGAAAAGATTTGAAGAAGGCGGCAAAGGAGGAGGAGAAGCAGAAGCTGATTTGCAGATTCAGAAGGGACCCTGGGCAGAGGAAAAAGGGCTTGGCATATGCGTCTCTCCCTTTGGGAACCATCTCTCCTGGTAGCAGCACTCCTGCTCTCCAAGCACCTCTCCTCCTGCATCTATACACACCGCCCCACCACTCATTTATATGGCCCCCCACGCTCAGACCTTTGACCTGAGTAACACCATCCCAGGCTCTGTCTCTTGGGTAATGCCCCATGTTCTAGAACATTCCCAGAGGGGCATGGGAGCCCCTCCAAGCCAGGCTCTACTTTAACTAATACAGTTGGCAAACCCTCATCCATGTGTGTGATGTCACACACTGAGATCTTCTGGGGCAGAAAGTCCTTGATGCTTCTTAAATCATACCAAGCAGGGCCCCTGCAAGAAAGGATCTGCCACAGGTCAAAGGAGCCATCATGGCGGAAATTTCTCCACTCCGGAAGCTAGTAGAGAACTGACCACCCTCCGCCCAGAATGGCTCCATTCTAAATGACCCCTCAGAAGCTCTTCCCTATGGCTGTGATTCTCCCATGAGTCACTGAAGTCAGATAATACACATTCACTACAGCCAAGATGCACAAAGCACTGTATTGATTTCATACTCAGGTCTTTCCAAAACAATTCATGACATCCACAGCCATCATGTCCAACCAGTTTTAGGGATAAACAAGCAGGAGACCCTCCAACATGAGAGCTCACTCTTATGCAGTCCCTTTCCTACTTCCAGACCATTAAAGGAGAGATATTTGTAATGTAGATGAGGCCAGTCCTTTTGCACAATGTTGACAGACACGAGGAAGATTCCAGAGAGAAATGCCACAGCAGCAAATGAATATAAATGATGCTTTTTAACTCTGTGCTTATAAAATGCCTTTTGTACCTGAATCTCAAAGCGCTCTAAGAAGCAAGTCTTTGGCACTTCCACTCAGGGTAACTGTGAATGGTCAGATCTTCTCAAGTCATTTGTGATAAGAAAGAACAAAAGTCCGGACACTTTTAAAATGCAATATTCTTGCCTTCTGGGTAGTAAACAAAAGCGTGCAGATGGATAATGACATCTGTGGATTCTGGCTTCATTTCCTGGAGAGAACAAAATGTAAATAAATATGTAAAAAATTGTCATATGTGGATAACACTCGTGGTCCATCCAGTAGTTACCATTCTGTCCAACATGCTCCTGCAGTGGATTCCATTCCTGGGTGCAGCCTTGTGACTGCATTACACTGACAAGGTAAAATAGATCTCTTCAATGCCCACAGGAAGACAAATATAGAAATGTTTAGTGAAAAGGTCCAGTTCTGACACCGGACACTTTTGCACTAAGTGATGCCTTCCTTTTGTTCTCTCCACTGGAAGCTTCCTTGGAAATGCTTAATGGCTAAATGATTCATTAGGGTCTGCAAAGGCCAAGTCCTTAACTGGAAAGGCAGAGGCCTGCCTGAGGGATTGATTTGAAGGTTCATTTGAGAATTCTTTCCTTCTCACCCTCAGCCTAAGGTGCGTGCCCAGCATGAATCACCACTAGTGCTCCAGCCACCAGTGAGGTGCCTGGAGAGCAGTCGTTAGTGAGTTTGGAACTGTTGCTAAGATTCGTTTAGAGTAATAATCAGCTTCGGAGGATAAAACTCACAAAGACACTAAGGACGTTTCTGCTGGGAAAGTAACACCCAGCAGAGACAACCTGCCCCTACGATCACCTGTGTTCAATTCTGAAAGTCAAGGCTAATAGCTTGCAAAAGAATTTGAGTTCATCGTGTATCTAGAAAAGTATCTGCATTGAGTTCAAATGCAGTCGAAATGATTTCCAAATAGTTTCAAGTATTTTGCTTAAATGTTATTAGTCTACAGAACAACAATTAAATAATTATCAAGAATAACTATGTAAGGTATCCTGTAATTGTAAATGAGTGTTCCTTGCTATTACACTGGTAAATTGCACATCAAGATTTGCATTATCTTATACTCTAAAATTTTTCTACTCTGGTCAAATTAAAGTGTAAAGGAAAATATAGATTATTAATTTACTAACTGTTCTTGACCTAAAGAGTAGCCAGCATGTGGTTTTTGGTTCTAAAAAGCAGTGGTCTATAAACTCTTATCATATACTATTATTAGCTGAAAAAAATTCTGAACATGTAGCCCCAATATATGCATCTTAATTTATTTGTAAATAATATACTAGCAGTAATACATTAGCATAAAAACACAAAAGTAGAAAATGTTTAAAGTCTAAAACAATATTTTAAATATTTTAATTTTATTTGTTGATTGCAAACTAGTTCTGCTCTCACTAGCATTTTTTTAAAGAGAGTAAAGTGGTCAAATAGGTTTATTTTTGTGACTCTTGGCTGAAAATTCTGCGATATAACAATTTGAAGTGTGCTTCTAAGTTCCGTTTATTTTAAAACTTGGTTTTAATGGCTGTCATTGCTTAAAATATCTCAAAAGATAAGTAAACTAACTAGGAAGAATCACACCGCTTACCAAGTCAAACTGCTCATTTCAATTGTTTCCACAAATCATGCAAAAGTTTTAAATGAAATGTGGCTAAATTTCCATCTCCTCTGAAGTCCACCAATCTTCCTTTTATAAACCAATTAAATGGTGTCAAGGAATAATTCAGAGATGCTTAGCTAGTTGTTTTACATGCAATTCATTTACTTGTACATGAGGAAGAAAGGTCAATTGACTGTTGTCATGGAACACAATTAAAAACAGGATGTGTAAAATAGAGGAGAGGAAAAACCCTGCTGGCAGCTGGGAATGGTGAATCTTACACGCACATTTTGGGGGTAAACAAATCAGTTGGAGGCTGACAAAGAGATCAGTCTGGGCGTTCTGAGTAGGCCAACTAGCAGTATCAAAGAAAACAATTATGACGTGGATCCAAAAACTCTCCATCTGGGAGATCTCCTGGTGGCACAGTGGTTAAGAATCCACCTGCCAATGCAGGGGACACGGGTTCGAGCCCTGGCCTGGGAAGATCCCACATGCCGCGGAGCAACTAAACCCATGCGCCACAACTACTGAGCCTGCGCCATAGAGCCCGCGAGCCACAACTACTGAGCCCGTGCGCCACAACTACTGAAGCCCGTGCGACTAGAGCCCGTGTTCCACAAGAGAAGCCAGCAGAATGAGAAGCCTGCACACCCCAATGAAGAGTAGCCCCCACCCACTGCAACTAGAGAAAGCCCACACGCAGCAACGAAGACCCAACGCAGCCAAAAATAAATAAATAAATTTATAAAGAGGTGAGAAATTTCAGTTTCTAAGTTTTGTGTGGACATTTGTCTTTTTTTTTTTTATATAAGCGATACATGTCATTTTTAGCAACAAAATCATGTAACACTGGAAAGATCTGCAAACCTCTATTTTCAAAAATGCTCTCTCCTGAGAAGAGAAGGATTCAATTCTTTTGAAAACCAATGAGTTTCTCACTCATTGTTAAAAACATCACCGTTATCATGAAGGAACAGATTAAGTCTGTTTATTTTTGTGAAACTCTCTCCTACACCATCCTAATGACAGCTACTTGTCATCACAGAAAAGATGAGGAAATGTGGAATACTTTCTGTAAAACAAAATATAGTAACTCATTTTTTAAGCTTGACAATTCTTTCAAGTGCTTTGTCACAAGATGATCTGTGATCTGTGTGGTACATGAGATTTTCAAGGTCACCTCTCATCTTATTACAAAACTCTGAAAAGATTCTTCTAAAGGTCTTTTTTTTTTTTAAGTCTTTATTGAATTTGTTACAATATTGCTTCTGTCTTACCTTTTGGTTTTTTTGGCTGTGAGGCACGTGGGATCTTAGCTCCCCAACCAGGTATCGAACTTGCACCCCCTGCATTGGAAGGCAAAGTCTTAATCACTGGACCGCCAGTGAAGTCCCTAAAGGTCCTGTTTTGTCATCATATTTTACCCTGTGGATGGCATTCGGTGGCCCACCCAAGCCACCATATGCCGTGGTAGACTGCATAATGGTCCACAGACACCCAATGTCCTTCCTTAGGGGACCATTAGTCTTCACCACCACCTGGATGCTAAGCTTGGCCATGTGTATCATTTTGGCCAAAAAAAGTGAGAGGTAGTGTGTTTGTCACTTCTGAGCAGGAGCTTTAGGAGCTAGTTTACGGTTCACCAATCTCTTTGTTGCCCACCACCCCTACTAGTTCCAGATGCAGGTTGCTTCATCAACCTGGGTTCTAGAGTAAAAATTACCTGGACCAGTGAAAGTCTGTCCCAAATGTCACATGTGACATACTGCTACTAAATATTTGGAAATTCTTACCCCCAATTTTTTCTGTTTATCTTAAATTTATTTATTTTACTTGGCATCCCTAATTTAAGTCACTGACATCTGGGAATCATTTGTTTTGGCTGCATAACCCAATCATACTGGACTGATACACCAGCTGACCATGGCCCAAGGAAGGGCACCTGTGTCAACCTGTATGTTAAGCATTAGTAAGGCTTAATTTTGCCTTTACTTTCCAGATTAAAACACAAAACAAAACAGAAGCCACAGTTCTTCCTGCACCCCAGGGGATAATCCTTGGAGATCACTGTTCTAAGTTGTGGTCTGCAGGCCAAGGCGGTCAGACACTAGTAACTCACTAAAAACGCAGATTCCCCAGCACTGGCCTAGCAATACTGACTTAGCATCTGGAGGTGGTTAGAGAATTTGCTCGCTTAACAAGTTCCTCAGGTGATTCAGAAGCAAATTAAAGTTCCACTGGCCAGTGTTTGCAATTTGACTGTTTTAAAGACTAAGTGTACTAACTAGTACTCCGGGACCTGGGTACCAGTCCTGCCTTTGCTATGTAAACTACCTTTGCACGATATTCAACAGGTCAAGTCTATCCTCCTTTCTGGACTGCACTGCTCTCATCTAAAGAGGGACAGGATTGGCTCAGATAATCTCAAATCTCTCTTCCAGCTCAAAGTCCAGGACCAGGAATCAGAAAACCAGGGACTTTCAGTAACCAGCAGGCAAAGTACACAAGCGAGGCTGAGTAGGTATAAGACACTAGGTCATGGAGGGGACGGTGGCAAACAGACCGAAGGGCCCAAGCCTCAGTCTAAGTGCTCCCTGAAGTTTCCCTCTCTGCAGGCGGGGCTGTTCAGGAATTCCAAGGGCCCTAAGCATATCTGCCTTACATGCAACTGTAAAAGTTTTAGAAAAGATTTCGAATTTTGCTTTGGAAAGTACTGTGTGCTACGAGTAACTAAATGAATTTTTGATTGGCATTTCTCTGAAATCATCTTGGGTGCTGGGAGGATTTTTATAAGCAGAGAAAATCTAACATACAAATTGTTTTAGAATGGAACAAACTGTGTGAATACTAACTTTAATAATTAATGACATTGACACTGCAAAGTTTGTAGCTACTTCATTAAACATTTTAGCTTTCATTTTGCAAGATTAAAAATATGTATATCTTGGGGCCAACAACATTGTTTTTATGTCTCGAACATTTTGATAAGCATTTTAAAAGCCTGTTGGCACCCGTCATTTTACCTGCATTAGCCTAAGGGCTAAAACAGTTCTGTGGGCTGGTGCTGCTCTGGCGTCGGTAAAACAGATGATCAGACAGAACATTAGCCCTTGAGGAGCTCACAGTCAGCAAGGGAGGTAGATACAAGTAAGTAATTTTTCTATAAGGGGTCAAGTGCAGGAAAAAGCTACATACAAGTTTTGGGAACAAAGAAAGGGACCCTATGGGGTAAGGAGAGGGAGGTGTCAGGAGAGACTTTTTAGGGATGATACCTGTGACAGATGAGTCTTTAGGAATGAGCCAGATGAGGAAGGGAAAGGTATTCTAGGCAAAGGAAAAGCACCAGCAGACACAGGTTATGGGACAACTTGTTGAAGCAGCAAACTATAAGCAGTTCATTCATTCAGCAAACATCTCTTTAGTGGTGATGGCATCAGGCACTGGGGAGACAGGTAAACACGTGAGAGCACTGATTGGTTACAAGATCCAGGATAACTGCCCCTGCAGGGCAGAGCAGGCCACAGATGATGCAGTACACCTTGACGGGGGCTAGGGGCTGGGAGCTGGGGGGCAGGGAAGGAGGGGAAGGCAGACACTGGAAAAATATAAAAATGAACATAAATAAGTGTCTTAAAATGTGAAGTTCTGGAAGTAATGACCCATGTTTTCCCACATTATATTTCAATCACAGACATTAAAAACAATGATATTAACTTAAACCCAGAGCACATAAACGTTTTTGAAGAGGGAAAAGAAAAAAATTAATAAGCACTTAGAGCTAGAAGAATGTGTCAACTTTGTGTAATTCAGATGTGCTCAGTTTCTCCTGCCATCAGGGACCATCCTCCTTCACTACCTAAATCTCTCTAGTCCTGCCCTGTGAGAGGCCCCAGGATATCTGGTCCCTCCTCAGGTTTCCTTCCACAAACAGTTCCTGGGCGTCCCTGGTTCCCCCAGCCCAACGCCTGCTCTCATGGTCCCCTCGGCCACTGACCTCTCTTTTTCTGTGCTGCGTTCCTGGCTCTCTGTGTTTCATTCTTCTCGCTGCCTTTTCACAGGCTGTTTCCAGCACATTTTCTCCCTAAGCATTTATCAACAAGGGTTCAGGCACTTACTTCTCAAGCGGCCTGCAGTATATATGAGTCCTGAAGAAAGAATCACTGCTACGTCAGGAAATCCCTTCTTGCAAACACAGAATTATACAATAAAACAACAGAATTCAAAGATCATTAGAAGCTAAATTATATATGTATAAAAGCTTAATAAAATGACATTTTACTATAAAATAATGCATAATCAGAAAGAAAAATAGGAAAATGAAGCTTTAAAGAATAAATTTTAAATCATTTCATTTTACCCCGTAGATATGTTTTTATGGACATTGACACAGAAATAAACGTCTGTGAAATTAAGATCTTATCATAGGTTTGCTTTAAATTTTTTTTTTATCACAACATCACGCACGATCTTACAGTACAGGTACACTTACAGTACCATACAATGTGCAATTTAAATGTTCTTGAATATTCTTGAAAAACAATTTATTGATAATAGTTGCACAAGTTAATGGTATTATGTACCAAAAGTAGACTTAACCATCCTCCTAATGTCCTTAGACCTTTAAGTTGTGTTCAACTTTTTACTATAATGTAAAATAACAATGTGTTACTTGCAAAAAACGAAAAAGAATTAACTGCAAAATATAAACAGAAAATTATAGATATCAAAACCAATACATGTTGATTTAAGTGCTACAAAATATACTATGGTATTAAATTCACTGTTAAATATAAATCATAAAAATGTTTGTTACAATTGAAAACAATTTGTAAATTGAGTTTGCTAAGTTACAAGGACTTCTAAATCTGGAGATAATTAGTGTATTATCAGCACCTGATGTAAATTACGAATTGAGACAGCCAAATAATTGCAAAGGCAAAACTAATTTTTCAAGAAACTTTCAATATTTTACTGCGTAACAAAACAGTTTTATGAAGGCTGTGGCTGCATGGAACGATACGATACTGGGTTTCGGCTCAGAGGATAAGAGCCTAGCACCTTCGAAGCTTTAAGGCGGCCTTGGCTATTTCTCTACCTCTTTGCTACTCAAAGCACTGGCATCATCTCCTGGGGGTCTGGTAGAGATGCAGAATCTCAGGCCCCTCTCAGACCAACTGAATCAAAATCTGCATGTCAACTAGATCCCCAGGTGTTTCCTGAGCCCTTTAACGCTCGAGAAGTCCCTGGACCACCGGAATGCCCTCTGCTAGTTCCCTGGGGCCCGACAAATACGGGGCTCTCCGTAGATGCTCCAGGCGTCACTAAGCAGCAAACTCTGCACCTCTGGGGGTGCCGTCTCCTCTGAAATCCATCCCTTCAGCAAAGGCGGAGGGCCTCCTCTCCCCGCGGAGCCCCGCCGCTCCTACACTCGGGACCGCGAGGCCCATGCACGCACTGCGATGAGCGGACAGGACGCCGAGGCCCGGCTGGCTTGAGTCTGGACGGCCCCTCACCTGGGCATGTCTTTCCCTTCCTGGGCCTGTGAGCCCGCCTGCAAACCGAGGGGGCACTGAAAGCTGGGGCTGGAAGAGTGCTGACACTTCACAACTTTACGTGCCGGGAGCCGCTGGTTACACCTACAGCCTCTCTTCCCCGCCCACGCAGAGATGACCTCTAAGGCTTTGACTCCGCCCAAAGCCCAAGTCCCGAGGACTGTTGGCCAACAAAGACCGGCGTGCAAGGGGTGGAGCCTGGGAGTCAGATAACGCGAGAGGTAGTTTCCCTCTTTCATCGGCGCACGACAGTTCCCGCCCCCGCCGCGAAGCTGGTCTCTACCGGGGGGGGAGGCGGGGCCGGGCCTCTGGAGCAAACGTCGCGAGATTTGAACGCGTCCGCGCCAGTTCTTCCTGTCAGAGGCCGGAAGTGCGGGGCGTATCTGGCGCCTGCTCTGCTGGGCAGCGACGCCTCTGGGCCCGGCTCTCTGCGACGGCTTCTCTGGTCGAGCCTCGCCTGGCCTTGCCTCGCCTCACCTGGACCGAGGTGATGGGGGACTCTAAAGAGGCCGGGACCGAGGCTCCGCCGGCCGGGACCGCTGCTCGGGGAGGGCTCAGCCTCTTGTCCCAAGGAGAGTCCGAGGAACCTTCAGCACAGGTGAGTCGGCGGTGGGGCGGGACCTGCAGGGCTCCGTGGGCTGCGGGCCCGCTTGTCCCGGGAGGGATGTCACGGTTCCCGGCGGCTAATGGCGCCTTCTCCACGCCTACCCGACGGCCCCCCAAACGGAGTGGAAGTCCGTGTGCCTGTCGGTGAGTACTCAGGCATGTACTTGCAGGTCATTCGTATCAAAAGCAGTCCTGGCTTCCCAGTCGATGATAACCGACAGGTGAGTTAGACACGACCTCCGCTCTCAAGGAGCGTACGTGTAAATATGTGGTTCCCAAGTCGGCACCGCCTTGCGGAGCTGAAGGGAGAAGAGAGCGAGCTCACCGAGATGGCACTGAGCTAATTAATGTTAGAAGGGCGCAAAGTGTTTGCCAGGCCGAAGCGGGGCTGCGTGAAGGAAGGTTGGAAGAGTTAACTTAGACCCTGAGCTTTCTTGGGGGTGTGCAAGTGAAATCTGTGCGCACCCCCCCAGGGACTTGCTATGAAGTTAGACATTCAGAGTATGTGTGTCGTAAACTGACTAATCAGTTTCTAAACGCTTACTTAAAAACAAAAAAGGCCCAGATATCTCACCACAAACTTTCTAAATGACGTGTGTTATTGAAATTGAAATACATCTTTAATATTGAACAGAGGTTTTATTAAATTTTGCGCTTAGTTAACGTGCTACTCTTGACTCCTTGGTTTCTGCTTCTACACTTTCTTATGAATGTTTTAAAAGATAGTTCGTTTGGCCTGTTTCCTAGCTAATAACCGTACTCATCACACTCCTTGACTCACCTTTTTTTCTTTGAAATTATGTGAAAAAGAGCTAAGTAAATGGTACACATTTACGCTCACATTTATTAACTGCTGTTAGTAACACGTAGTATATGTTCTTGTAAGCCTGATGTGGTAGGGTTTTTATTATTATTATTAAGGTGGGGTTTTTTTATTCCTAGTAGTGTACGTTAAAATTTCATTTAATATTTTAATCAGGGATCAGCTTTATTTCTTGGAGGCAATGAAGTGAAGAGCCGCGCTGTGGTGAAATACTCTTCTGCCCCTCCTCGGACAGCATTTGCACGCCTCCAAGAGAAAACAGACTTGAAACTCCCACCTGCCAACTGGTTACGAGAGAGTGCCAAGCTAGGACCAGCAGGAACTACCATTCTTGGCAACAGTAGGAAAAGCAAGCCATTTTCAAGGTAAATATTAACTGATGGCATTTTTACCTGTCCCTCAACCCTCCACCTTAAAACTCTTAATACTTGCTGTTCAGTTTAATTTGTAATGCTCATCAACGTGCCAAGATTTCACTTTGGTAAAAGATTATATTTGACTTTCAATGTCCTTTTTCCCCCTGATAATAGGACTCTGTTAAAATATGAAGATATCAATCGCATGTGCTTCTTTCAAGTCTGCATCATGTTATTAACAAAGATGAGTTTTGACCACTAAAATTCCATCAGCTATTTTAATTTTAGCCGATTTACATACCTTTTCAATATGTGAATGCAGAGAATCAGGGTGGCACATGATGAGGAAAACCCTTAACACTGCCTAACCTGTCCTGTGGAATTTTTCATTAAATGGTGGTGGATCATCTGGGCTGAAAAAGCAGTGATGTAAAAACACAGCATGTCGAGTGATGTACACCCTTGACTTTGACACTTGCTGGTGGTATTTAAAGTTGAGAGAGTGGCCTGGGTCTTACAGAGAAAAATGTACTGATGTCCATATTCTTGTAGACCGTTTAATGTATGGGGTTCTCTTTTTTCCTCTCAGCGATTGAACCTAAAATATTTCTGCATAACATATAGCAAGAGCCATAAATACACTAGTACCTTATGTGCCAGTAGTTTGGAAATTATCCTAATGACTCAGAAAGTAAAAGTTATATTTGTAAAATGTTGCTTGTTTGTAGCATTATTTATACTAGCAAAAAAAAAATTGGAAATAGTCTGCATATCTTCTTTTAGAAGAATGGCTTAATAAATTATAGGTCAAGAGAATTCAATGTTATAAAGTGATTTAAATGATAATTATATTGACTGTGTACAGACACTGTGCTGAGTACTTTATATGTTTATCTCATTTCATTCGCACAACAACCCTTTGAGTTTGGTACTGTTAACTAACTTTCCTGCGGAAAACTGAAGCTTGGAAAGGTTAAGTAACTTGCCTAGACCACATGGTAAATCATCAGCATGCTTTGAAGTGAGGCAGTCCTAAGTAAGTATCTTGACTCTCTGCCACCTACTAACTGAAAAATGGTGACATCAGCTGCCTTTCAGGCTTGCAGATTATAGATGTGCCTCATGTGGTACCTGGCACAAGTTGGGTGCTCAGTTAGCTGTTTTTTCTCTTTCTGGTTGAATTGGTTTCATGTGCATTTTTTTCTCATATACTTTTTAAAGGGGTAGTAGTGTATATCACTGGGAACATAATCCCAGAGACTAAAATTCTGATAAATGTTTCTGTTGCTATTTTTCTCATCTCCCCACCTAAAAAGAATAATAACTCGAACTGACTGTTTTCTATTGGATATTTTTTAGACTTCATGACTACAAAAATAAAAATAATTGTTAATTGTTTTTATTCTAAATATTTATTATTAATTGCTTCTATTACTATTCTGTTATTACTATCTTTTATAAAATCCAAGATGCCATTGATTTTTAAGTCACCCCATTTTAATTTATTTTTTCTTGAACTATAGTTGATTTACAATGTTGTGTTAGTTTCTGGTGTACAGGAGAGTGATTCAGTTTTATATATATATATATATATATATATATACACACACACACACACACATACACACACATATGTACATATTCTTTTTCATTGTGGTTTATCACAGGATATTGAATATAGTTCCTGTGCTCTACAGTAGGAACTTGTTGTTTATCCATTCTATATATAATAGTTTGCATCTGCTAATCCCAAACTCCCAATCTATTCCTCCCCCACCCCCCTCCCCCATCGGAACCACAAGTCTGTTTTCTATGTCTGTTAAGTGATGCCATTATTTTATGTACCATTAAGAAGGAAAAACTAGCCAACTGTAATGGTGATAGGCATACTGATTTCGGAGGTGTTAGAATGTGAAAAATGTGTATCCAAGAAGCGATGAAATATAGTATTCTATTATAAACAATACCTGCACCGCCATGAACGTGATTTTTGTGGCCTTTGTTTTCTCCTTCAGCTTTGGGATGGCATACGACTTTATTGATTCAGTGGGAAATGATGTGGATGTTGTCTCTGACTCTGAAGTAAGTGTCCTTATTGCAAATGTAGTTGGGATGTTTGTGCTGGGGATTTATAACCTGCTTTGTCTGCAGTCTTGGAAAATTAGTGATGACATAAGCTACAACTATCTGATTATTGAATACCTTTTTTATTAAAGTAACACTGTTCACTGCATCTTTCCTCAAAGAGGAGGGAGCAACCCCCCAAATAGTGGCAGTGGTAATTAATATTAGTATTGATGGTTGTGTTTTAATGATAGCAGTTTTGATGATAGCAATTATAATGTTGGGTTATGTAATGTTACTAGTTGGGAATTAGATGCGATACTTCTGGTAAAATCTATTGATCCTTAGTTGGCCAATTTTATCTGAGATGCTAAAAGCCTGGGTCAGTGCAACAGTGTGACCTGTACATACTTTATGAAATTCCATCGTGTACAAATAAATCTTTGACTGTCATTTACATTAACACAGGGTGACTGGTAAAGTGTAGGTGATTCTGGTTCTAAAGCTCTGTCTTCTATGTGTTTATAAGTAGCTCTTTGTGTAAAATACAGTTTGTATGACCTTAAGGAAATAAGGTTTATTATGCTTTAAAGTTGAGTGAAGTTAAAATTTGAAAGATTCCAGATCACACTACAAAGGTCTTTCTAAATTGTTTTTTCCTCTTGATTTTTTTCAAGAACATAAAAAAGCTCCTGAAGATTCCCTACAGCAAATCGCACGTGAGCATGGCAGTGCACCGCATAGGAAGGACTCTCTTATTAGACGAGTTAGATATTCAAGAACTATTTATGAGATCATCTCAGGTAATACTTGAAAAATAACAAGAAAAACACTATTTTAACAACTTAAGGGAACTAGAAATGTGATTTTGTTTCAAAGAAAGGCCAGAGTTGAAACGTGGTTGAGTACTTCAACCAAGAAGTGAAAAGTTTCACTGAAGATGAAAAAGCTTTAATAAAGAAAAAATAGAAAAGAGAACGGTGAAGAAACTTAACTTCATTGAAACCAACAGCCAGGATTCTTGCAAGGAAAAGGGTGAAGTAAATGAAGAAAGTTGTGAAAAATCTGAAATTTAAGGGACTGGTTAAATTTTTGAAAAATCCTTTGATGTCTCCATTAAAGACATTTTCATGAAACATGGCTGCCAGGAAATGTGAAAAATGTTTAAAAAATTATTCCTATGAATATATAGTTATATTAGAATTAATTGGTTCTCTTCAAGTAGAGCTTCTCAAACTGTATGTGGTGAATGACTATTCCCCCCGTTATTTTGTAAAGTATAATAATATAATAATATTGCAGTTTCTGAAAGCTTACTCGGTACTTCTGTATTTACCTTGTCATTACAAATAGTTCATGGTTGCAAATAGTTCATGGTCTTGCCACTCCCGTAGTCTACTCTTTAAAGAATATTCCTGCAGTGCTTTGATATAGGAAAATAAGTTACAGTGATTTAAATTGACGTTTAAAATAAATGTTTTTCCATTTGAAAAGACCACAGTTCAGTTCAGTCTGTATGTGTCAGCCCCTGGGCAGGATCTTGAGAATCACAGTACTTGCTTCCTAACGGCTTATAATTTGGGGGTTATAAACACACAGATAATTTTAATGCAGTGTGCATAGTGGGACTGATTCCAGGCACTGAAGAACATGTTATAGAGAAGAGTCACCTCTCCTTGTCTGGCTTAAGGAGAGGAGGAAGACAGGGAGATTTCCTAAAAGCGGTGATAGGGACTGAGTCTAGAAAGGTAAATGTTTTACGAGTGTAGGTTTATGAAGCGGTATTTTAAAAAAAGTATTTCCTATAAGAGGGCAATAGGTAACGAATTGTTTTGACGGCAAGCTTGGTTAATTTATCAGTTTCTTATGTTTGTTCTATTTATCAATTTCTTATGTTATTCAGACTGGTGATTGGACGTGGTTAAAAGAGTTTTATCAAAGACTTATTGATCAGAAGTGGCAGAGGAAGAAAAAAAGCAAAGAACACTGGTATCAGAAGGCTATTCTTTCGAAGTTTTTATATTACAGGTACTTGGCTACTTGTTTATTTTTATCTTAAGAGGAAAAATGAAATTCTGATCTAAAACGTAATTTGAAGCCAGGAAAAGTAATTTAAGTTTTGCTGCTATTATTGTTGACATTTGCCCTATATTGCTTTTTTAACGAGATTTGTGCTTGATTATAGAATCTGGTTTTTAAAAACCGGTGGCCTGTTACATAAAGTTAACTTCAGTAACAGTGTGGTATTTTTTCTTTCTGATTTGGCCAGTATCAACGGTGATGGAGCTGCTCAGCCTGTCCCATCTGCCACAGAACAGCAGGAATCGTCCAGCGCAGATCAGACAAACGATTCGGGTGGGGCTTCCTGGCCCGCCCCCTTTGAAATGCCTTCTTCAGTCTCTGAAGACCCCGGTGCTTCTAGCCAGGTTAGTTAGTACCTAGATGCTAATTCAGCAAGCTCATCTAAGGAGACAAAATCAGTTATTCTGTTAATAAAAATAGACGAATCGGAGTGAAAAATATTCCATCAATTTATGTCTTCACAGTTACAAAAAGTACTTTTTTTAGTTTTTCAATATGGAATTTACAAGGGCTGTCGTGAATGGCTAGATGTGATGTTTTTTAAGAAATAATTCAAAAGCATTTAAAAGTTTTTATCACATTTAAGATAGCTTATCAATATTTTTATCGATACTGATTATCTCCTTAAAGTCATAAGGAGATAACGGTATATTTAAACTGTAGAAATATTAAATGCCTATCAGATATTGAGACTCACAGGCCTGTTTGTAATTTAAATACTGATCTTCTGCCTTAACTTTTAGTCAGATTGTTAGGCCTGAAATAGCCCTGCAGATTTTCTAGATGAAGTTGTTAAGACTTAAGCTACATTAATGTTATAAAGCTTTTAGAAAGGAAGAGAGAGTAGACTGTTACCTCTTTTGTCTCTTATATTCTTGGTTCTTATTGTTCATTTGTTTTTGTCCTTATTGTGTCTATCAAAGAATAAAAATAACTCCGTAGATGTAAATTGTGCATGTTTATTTTTAGGAAAATATATTGACAAGCTTGAGGAAGGTAAAAATAAGATCTTTAACTTGGTAAATTGTGTTTTTCCTCTTGCTGTGTATTCTCACACGTTGAACATTCAGCATTTGTCCAGGTACTATCTATCGTCACACCTTATAAGGTTATAGGGGACAAATAGCTTTAACTTGATTTTAGTTTTAGTAGGTTTTCAGATAGAGATGCGTCATTAAACTATGTAGTGACCTTAATTTTTTTCCAAAGTTGGGAAAACTAAGGAAAAGGAAGGGAGTAATTACCGTGCCTGTCCATATAGTGATAACTGTAGGAGGTGGGTATGTTACCTAAATGAGAAGGGACGTGGGTGCTGGGTGCTAGGAGGGTCCCATGTCATGACTTGGGTAGTGGTTACATAGGTAATTTGCTTTCTAATTAGTCATTATACTATATTCTGTATTATTTGTTTTATGTACTTTCCTATATGTGATTGTACTTCACTAAAGGAGTTTCTAAAAAATTACTTAGTATTCCTTGACTTCAAAACACACACATTATAAAAAGACCACATAATAGAAATACTAGTGTTCGACCACCCATTTCCTCCTTTATGAGCCTTATCATCTGTCCTTTAAGGGTTACTATGAAAAACCTTGGAGGCTTTTGAGAATCTGCAGACCTGCATGTGGAGGAAGTGAACTGGAATCTACTTAATGCCTCTTAGGCCATGTACTTTACTCCACGTGTGGCGTATAAATTTGTTTCATCCTTGGAGCTGCATATGTATTGTGTTGATGGTATCATTTTACAAATAAGTAAATAAAGCTCATAAAAAGTAGATGTTTGTCTGTGGCCACAGAGCTGATGAAGTTCCAGCTAGGGTTTGAACCCTGATATTTCTGACTTCAGAGGCCTGTTCTCACAGCATTACTCCAGTGTGCCCATGTATTCCACACATTTAGAAGGGCCCTGTAAGCAGTCGGGTTGTCTTAGCAATGGCGTATTCCTAAGTAGAGCTACCCTGCCTAAAAATAATCTTTTACAGAATACTTTTTATAACATATTTAAATCTTTAAATTTCAACATTTAGAGATTTATTTTTGTTCGTAAGCTATCACCTCACGAATTCTTGCTCCCAACACTGAAACGGCTAGTTTGAGGCCTGTGTTAGGCAGTAACAGAGTTTAAGTAGGTCTCTGTGGTATGGCCGTGGAGCCAGACCTTTATCGAGGACATTATAACCTAGAGCCCGAACTCCCACTAAAGCAGCTACCTGGCAAATACAGTTTTGGGGGTTGATAACTTGTCTGTGTAAATAAACAGTATAATAAATGTTTGAAACCCTTTAAGGACCCTTTGAGAAGAAGACAAGACATGGCAGAAGCACTGGAGATTACCCCCCCATGCTTGCAGTTATACGTACTTTGCAGGCGGGTGCTAGGCCTGTTAGCACACACATAGGAATAAGCAACGCACACACATGCTCACGTGTGCATGCACATATGCATGCTCATCTTGGTTTAAAGTAATGTTTTTTAATGGCAACTGCCCTTATGGTTGGAAAGTTGAGTGGTGGACTGCATTTACCCATGTCAAAGATTCCTCTTCCTATGTGTTTTCAAAATATATTCCACAGAATCTAATAAGAATAAGAAAGTGTTATGAGATCAAATAAATGTGAGGACATTGGCTTATACAGAGGCGAAGTAGGTTTTCCAGTGCAGGACCTCTTAGGGGCTTTTTAATGGTAATAAGAATTGTTACTCTCCAAAAGCAAATCCTTGGTAAGCAGTGTTTTTCAAACCTGGCTCTAGAAATTTTTCACCCAGCGACTAGACTTCTGTGAAACACACACTAGGAAATGTGAAACTGGAGGCTGTTCTGATGACCAGTGTCTCAAAAATATGGCTGAGGTTTCTTAGGAATTTTTTAATCCAGTAGGGACGGGGTATGCTGAAAGAGCAGTGCTATTCTGATTCACCCAAAAAAAGAGGAAAGAAAGCTTGGAAAGCTTAAAATAATCTTTCATTGTTACTTGAATAAGATCTAAATGTGATTAGCTTATTATAGTAACCGATAATTAGGAGCTGAAGTATGTCACCCAGTGATGAGAGTTAATGATTTGTATTAGCCCTGATTTACAAGAGTAGATTTGAGGTGTACACTTTGAATGTTTAGGTGATACTCTTTAACAGTAGGCCATTTTAAAGTAATTACGGCAGCAGAATCACTCCTTATCCTTGCACTTTTCACAGGGAGGTGAGCCTCTTGAACCCTCATACATAGTGGGGCATGTGGCCTCAGCACCTAAAGAACAAACCCTGACTACTTTATTCAATGACGGGGAGAACAGTCAGGTACGCTTTTCGTGGTGTCCAAGGTGAGACACCTAATCCCGAGTCTACTTCGTCACTTAAAAACTAGTCTAAATTGGATTCATAGGGGAAGAAATCCACTTGATCCTGAATCTCTTTCTAAGCATCTCTGTGATCTTAGAGCTCTGTGGCTTTAATTTACCTTGTCTCCCTTGTCTTTTCCTTTTTCTAGTCTTTCTGTGGATCATGGGGGGAGATTACTGATCTCCTGTTTATTATATAACCTTTCTATTTGATTTTAAATCACAGGGTCTTAAAAATGATTTTGCTCGGAATATTTTATGGACGTTTGAAGACATACATATGCTAGTTGGCTCCAACATGCCTATATTTGGAGGAGGCAGATATCCAGCAGTCAGCCTACGTCTCAGGTAACCAGGCTTGTGTCCCTTTAGAATCAGCCTTCCATCTGCTTTCACCTCTCCATTCCAGCATCGTTTCCTTTTTAGTTTTTTTTCACTTCCCTCCTTGCCCCACCAGTTGAAATGGCTGCAGTAAGGAAGGAGTGTTTTGGCAAATGCTGAAAGCCCTCTGGCTGGCTTTTCATTCTAGTCCTCAGTGAGTGGAGTCAGAGATCTGCTGTGCTGACCTAGTCTTAAGTCTGAATCTACAGCTTGTGAGAATATAATGTAGTTTATTTAACTAGTCAAGGAGATGGTCTCCCAGCTTTCTGTTAACTAATTGTGAGCATTTGTTTAATGTTCCAGGTGTATGTGTTCGTACTAGTCCGTGTGAATTCTGACTTGGGCACTGTGGTGCACGCTGGTCAGTCTTTCACTTCAGGTTGTGTGAAGAGCGTGCAGTAGGCTCCCGGTCATCCGCTCTCATAGTTCCTCCTATTCTTGCTGAAAACTCTTACGGACACCCATTAGAAGTCCAAGAAAAGCTTGTGGAAGGATGTTAAGTACAACACACCACATAAGCTACATGTGCGTGTCTCATCAGAAGAGAAAGCATAAATGGCATTCTCCAACTAGGGAGAATAGATTAAAATATTTTAATGGGGGAGATAAGTCTCAGATGATTGATTATGGAACAGCTTAATTAAATCAAATAACGCTAGAAATGTGTATTTTTAGGGATAACAACAAACCAATTAATGTGCTAACTGGAATCGACTATTGGTTGGACAACTTGATATGCAATGTACCAGAGCTTGTCATGTGTTTTCATGTAAATGGAATTGTACAGGTAAGATAGATACAGTGTGACTTTTAAAATAATGTCTCAAATACAGATTGGAGCAGAAAGTACCTCACTAAAGTTTTTAAGGCTCTTAAATACTAAGGTGTATTTTGGCAAGGAAGATAGCTATGGATAAACTCAAATTTGAGTGTTTTCACGTTTGAGTTGGTGATATCAGAATTCTAGATATTATAGGAGTCTAATTTTACAGGTAATTTGTGGGCAGGTCATAATACAGTACTAAAAGCTATATTTGTAGCCAGAGAACTGTAATTTTAATGCCAGGCACCCATAGTAATTACCTGAAAGTGTCTAAACAGTGGAGGTGTTTAGTCAGTATACAAATACCTACTCAGTTTATGCAAAGTTTTAAGGAAAGGCCCCAGCATTGCATAAAAGTAAATAGTTTATATAGCAAATTGTTATTGAGCATATTCTATTTATGAGGGACTTTGTCCCCATCAGAAATGTTGGAGGAAAAACGATAAGGTTTGGTCACTACTCAGAACGGTTTAACCTAATGGGAAATAAGAATGCGCAAAGAGAAAAATTGGAGACAGTGGGTGAAGGATTCAAAGTGTAGTGCACAGAGCAGTCTGGATGATCGGAGAAGGGTGAGATCACTTCTGTTTTGATGTGCTCGGTTTTCCAGCTGATTTGTAGTTTCTAGTCTTAGAGTACTTCAGAAAATATGGTAAGAGGCCTTTAGGGAAGTGTAAGCAGAAGACAAGCTAAAGCTACAGAGGCGCTTTAAAAATCATGATAGTAATAGCCTTGCAGCCTTTACTCTAACTGTTGCCTCCACGCTCCATGCTCCATTTCTGTAAAGGAATAGAGTCCATAGCTCAAGGGGAAAAGAGGATATACTGGAGACACCGCCCAGATGACTATAGTGTCAGGGGAAAGAAAAAGCCAGAAATACATATTTTGAGAAAGCTTACTGGGCGAAGTCTGCCTTCATTTACCACCTTCCCAGTTGAAAACCATTAGGGTAGAATAGAAGAAAGTGTAGAGCGTGACTTGTTCCATGGTTAGGACAGAAATGAGATCCTGCCTAAGTGTGTGCTTCAAAATCTGGTGATGACTCCCCCTTGAGAATTATCCCTGTGGTAAACCACCACATTGCTGGCAGGGATGGGTCAGATTTCTTTGGAGTATCAGGGCAGAAAAAAGACCAAAAACCAGTGCCTTAAACTCTCATGCTGCGTAGGTCTCTAGTTGTGGGATTTGTATATTTGGTCACTTTTTTTTTTTTTTTAAGGATTTTCTTATTTATTTATTTATTTATTTATTTATTTTTGGCTGTGTTGGGTCTTCGGTTCGTGCGAGGGCTTTCTCCAGTTGCGGCAAGCGGGGGCCACTCTTCATCGCGGTGCGGGGACCGCTCTTCATCGCGGTGCGCGGGCCTTTCTCTATCGCGGCCCCTCCCGTCGCGGGGCACAGGCTCCAGACGCGCAGGCTCAGCAATTGTGGCTCACGGGCCCAGCTGCTCCGTGGCATGTGGGATCTTCCCAGACCAGGGCTCGAACCCGTGTCCCCTGCATTAGCAGGCAGATTCTCAACCACTGCGCCACCAGGGAAGCCCTGGTCACTTTTTAATAAGAGAAGTGTTGCTGTGTAGGTTTTCTCTTAAACTATGTTCTATCTGTTTTACAGAAGTATGAAATGATAAAGACAGAAGAGATTCCCAATTTGGAAAACTCTAATTTTTCTACTAAAGTCATAAAAGATATTGCACAGAATATTTTATCATTTTTGAAATCTAATTGTACCAAAGAAGGACATACCTATTGGCTATTTAAAGGTAAACTAATTCTTGAATGAATAGTAATTGATTTGAGTGGCAACTGTAAAGTGAGGTTTATTTGGTTTTTTTGTTTTTTTGGTTTTTTCCCAGCAAGTGGCAGTGATATAGTGAAGCTCTATGATCTCACTACTCTTTGTGAAGAAACTGAAGACAAATACCAAAATCCATTCACAATGCCAGTGGCTATTCTCTTATATAAGTGAGTGCTTTAAGAAGTTAAGATGAAGAATTAGCCTTACTTACAATTTTTAAGTGTATAGCCACATTATATACGCCAAGGTTTTAAATACCTTTTAGATTTTCATAGTTTAAAAAAAGTGTATGTATGTATGTATATATACACCTATATACTGTTCCAAAATAAATGGGGAAGAGGGGAGGGCAGGTGTATAAAACACAATATTTAGCTGTTTCTTATGGCCCTTATTCCACTGGAAGGAAAGAAGAGCGTGCCTAGACTTGAGTCTTGTAGAGAATGATGAATGGGGAGTAAAGTTGATATGAACTTCTTTTAGGGTTGCTTGCAACATGATGATGAAGAAGAATCAAAATAAGAAACACTATGGGACTGTTAGAACCCTGCTTCTGAATTGTGTTAAATTGCTGGACAAAAGCAGGCATCCTCAAGTAAGATTAACATATGCTCTCTAAAAGAATTCTGGCATTCCGATAGAGAATTGTTGCCTGGACATTAAAGCCGCCTAATTCATAGCCTGTAACTGCCCAATGGATCCAGTTTGGTAGCCAGGTACCGCGTGTGGCTCTTGAGCACTTAAAATGTGCTTCATCTGAATCGAGATGTGCTTTCAATGTAAAATACACACTGAATTTTGAAGAGTGTGTGTGCGTGCATGTGTGTACCCATTACATGATGAAATATTTTGTTTATTGAGTCAAATATTTTGTTTATTGAGTTTATTTATTAAAAATTGATTTCACCAGATTTTACTTTTTTTAATGTAGCCACTAGAAAATTTTAAATTTTGTGTCTGGCTCACATTTCTCTTGGATAGCACTGTTCTATAAGTTTAGAATTCACATAATTTTAATAAAGTAGTGCTGTTTTTCCTTTGTATTATCACTGTTAGAAGGTGGGAAACTATGATCTCTTGAAAGATCCATTTACATGAATGTCAGTATGAATAAGGTCCACATCCTGTACCTCAGTATATAAAAGCATCTCTTAAAACAACCTCAGTTCTGTGCCCATGGTTTTACACCACCCTTATTACCCTCAGGTGTCTGAATTTGACAGCTGTATGTTTCAGTGTAAGGATAGTTGTTGTGTCCTGTTTAAGTCAGAAGAGATACGTAGTATCTGTGATTTTTTTTTAAAGATCCAAGTTCATTTTAATTGTGGCCACGTGCAGTTTGGAGATAAAGATTATCCTAGAGACCAAACCAGGATAAACTGTTCTTGAAGAAAAATGGCAAAGCAATTTCTGGCTTAAATATCTAATTGATGATTAAGGTGATGGTGGTTAATAAGTTAAAAATAGTGTTAAGGCTATTGCATGTCTGAGACTAAGAATTACTTAAACAGTAGAGTAGAATAAATGCTGATTTTAAGAGAAACCAGATTTTCTGGACTTTTTCCTCATTAAGCTAGTGGAGGTTTTCCCCCTGAAACCATATTAGTTGCCTATTAAAGATAAACTAATTAGTTAAACTAATAAGTTCATAGCTTGTAAAGAGATAAACTAATTAGTTCATAGCTTGTAAAGAGAAATTCTGGTTTCTTGGTTGATGAGGAGTGATGTGTTGCTAACATTTTAGTTATGACACTTTACACATGAAAACTTGTCTCCAGTGAAATACATTTGCCACTTTTTCTTAAGAGAGAGGGGTGGGAATGGAATAATTTTAGGAAATAAACATATCAACCCATGAGGATTTTACAGAGTACGTTCAGAGTATTGGTACTTTGAATCAGGAACATTTCAGTGTGTATTAACAGTCTGTGGTGGAAACAGCCTGTCTGCAGGTCTCCTAAAATTTGTTAGTACAGTAGTAAAATTCATTCCACTTTAGAATGCTCAATTTTGATGAGTTACTTATATTTTTTTTCTTTTTGTAAGATTATTGCTTCAGCCAATTACATGCTTTCAGAACTTTTCCAATTGGATGAACCTAAAAAAGAAGAAAGTTCAGAATCTCCATTAAATGAGAATTCTGATGAAAGTTATAGTGAAGAGGAGGAGGAGATGCCAGATAGTGATGAAAACGGATCCTACAGCACCTGTTCCGATCCATCAGATGATAACAAAGCAGTAGCTATAATTAAGTCTGTTGGAGAATTGTCAGTTCCAGAAAAATACAAATCCATTCATCAGATCAGAGTAAGCATATTGAAATTTGTATTAAAATTTCATCAATGGAAAAACAAACAATTGTTAATTGAATACAGTTAGCATCTCAAAAGATGGCATTACTTCAGTAAATCTTTTACGGTCTAGGGTCTAATAATCATTAGCTCTATGAATTCTGAAACTTGGTTTTATAATTGTCCCAGGGTAACTGATCCACATGCAGACCTATGGTGGGCTGATGTGTAAATGACATCAATATGTTAATTTTTATGTGGGAGATTTTCCTTTACAGTGACCAGTGTGCAGCCCTGGCTGCTCACCGCGGTACTTCTTCCTGGTTGCTGTGTTGCTGGGAGACTGAATGTATAGGTTGCTTGGTGAATGTAGAACCAGAGCATACGGGTGGCTCATTGATCCATACGTGGAGAGATCTGGCACATTGTCCCTGTACTACAGGACGGTACTTTTCAGTGACTGTGGCCATGTCAGCTGGATTGGACATGTCTCTTCTCTGGTCACAGCCCGATAGACCCTAAGAGCTTCCTGCCCTTTTGGTTTCTGTTGGTGTCGATTGTGTTGACTGTCATACCATCCATCTTTTTCTAGACAGTGTAATTATGTTTCATTTTTCTAAACTATAATTACTTTCCTGTCATATTTATAGATAATCTCTTAACTTAAGCTCTGAGTTTAACTTTCAGATGGAAATTTTATATCCAGATAGGTTTTTAGAGGACACCTCTGTGTCACCCCAAAACATTGCCTGTCCTTCTGACCTTCTCTTCCTTCATTTCTCCTCTCATTTACTTTAGCCCCACTGCCTTTTTTTCTGTCTCTCATAAACCGTCTTTCTGAATTTTAGTGCACTTGCAGCTTGAACCCCGCAGTACAGTAAAAAAATGTTTCTGATTATAAACAGAAACATTGATTGTAAAAGGTACCTGTATTTGGGAAATTGCATTGTAACAGAACGCAATTACATTTGGAGAATGGTATGCTTACAGATTTTTTTTTTTTTTTTTTTTACAGAGACAGCACTTTCTATCAATATTGAAAGCACTCAGAAATACAGTCATAGTATTCATATAAACATGTCTTTCGTGGTAGCTTTGCCTTATCTCAGTACTTTTTGAAGTACAGACAGCATGGCTCCAGAGCCCCGGCCTCAGCACTCGCTCACTGAGTGCTTGAACACATTACTTAACATCTGTGTTTACTTCTCTGTATAACGAGAATGGTAATTCCAGCCTCATAAAATTCACCAAATGGAATGCCTCGCAGAAACTCTTACACATGATATCACTTAGTAGATGGAGGCTATTAACTGGTTCTCCTCCTAATTAAGTATATAAATTATACAGTGAGACCATTGGCAATACTTGTTAACTTATTGCTAAATTGATGATATTGTTAACTGTGTGTTACCAAGAACTAGTGCTGATTAGGAGTCAAGCTCACCCATCGGATTAGATATACATTTATTTAAAACATTACTCCTCCCATTCTTGCTTTTTTTGTTGTAATAGAATTATTTTTTTGAATTTTAAGTACTTAAAGCAACACGTATGCTGGAAGATCTTTTTAAGCAAGATTTTTGTTGATGCTTATATCAGTTTACTCTGCAATTAAACAGTGCATTAGCCTTAAAATGTGAGATACCTCACTGAGCTGAATATACAGAAAATTCCAAAATTATTGACTTGTAGAGTTTTAGTAATTCCCAGGAGATGGAATTTGCATATTGGTGCATATTAATAATTTTAAATGTTTGTTTCTGAAGCCCAGTTGTGCGTTTCCAGTTTGCCATGACACAGAAGAGCGCTGTAGACTTGTGCTTAGCTACGTTCTGGAGGTAAGTTTCAGTGTAGACTGCACCGTTTCAGTAAAATTTGTACTTGATATGCAAATAGTGTTTGTTTATTGGTGCCTAAATGTTATTCTGAGTGATATTCTACTGTGATTTTCACCCCCTTTAAGCATAAGTTGAAAATTAATGTCTCCTAATTTTCAGGTCAAATGTAGTAGTTTTTTAAAGTCTGTTTTCAAAATTTAAATTCTCCTAAATGTATCTAGTAGTCCAGATATTGCCTTATATTTAGTTTCCAGTTGGTGTTCAGTGACATGTATAGTAAACATTTCTCTTCTTTTAAAGGGTTTAAAATCTGTGGACAGCAGCATCAAAAAAGAAAGTGACCTCCCTGCTGCTGACCCCAACACCCCAATCCCACTAAAATATGAAGATGAATCCACAAGGGGGGGTCCTGAGGGTCTGGAGAAGCAGATGGCCTTGTTTTTGGACAAAAGTAAGTTGAATTGAAGTGCAAATAAGGCCTTTTCAGCGGAATAATATAGTAGGCCTTTTCAACAGCAGACTTAGGTCAATTAAGGCATTCATTGAAAGGAATTCAGAGAAAGGATATCATGTGAATGGAAAGTAGGGGAAGATATCCTTTCATTCGAAATATAAAATGAAACAGGATAATTTCGATCCTTTATAGATAATTCTAAGAAGAACATAAGGAACCTGCTTCCTCCTGTTACCTGCTGTGAGGAACTAATGCCTTCAGCGCGGTGGGGTTCTCCTGAGAAAGCCCCTCTTCAGTAGACGCAGTCAAGGATTTAAGCACAAGGACTTAGGAACCAAACCGCACAGCTTCAGATCTCGGCTTCACTAGGGCAGGTTGTTTGACTTTTTTGAGCCTTGTTTTCTCTCTCAAAGTAGAGACAATAATAGTCCCTACTTTAAAGGGCTGTTACACGGATTCAGTGAGTTAATGTATGTAACGTGCTTAGAACTGTGCACATAATGAGCACCTTAGGAGTGGTAGCCGTTGTCCTCTCACGGCACTTGAATAAGCTGCAAGAATCACTTATAAAGGGTCTGATTTGTTCCTCAAGAACATCACTTCATGAGGAACATGTGGACTTTGAAGTCAAAGTCCTGAATTTCTCGTTTATTTTAATCTAAGTTTTGTTTCTTTTTCCAACCTTATCCCCCTCCCTTTGTTTTTTTTAATCGGTTTCAGTTATTTTAAAAAGTGTTTTGAAAGCCTGTATGTTTAAAATAGTATCAAGTGCTTTCTAAAAGGTCTTTTCTTCCCTTCATGAACATAAGGGGGCGGGGGGCAGCGTGCGTGGCAGGATTCATTTCCCCAGCATTTATGTAGTGCTTCCTGTGTGCCAGCCTGAGTCTACCCACAGTGAGGAGGACCACACCAGCACTTGAGACCCCTGTCTCTCTGCTTCCTTCATGGTGTTCTCTTCTCTGAAATGCCTTTTCCGTCTCCTCCTTCCTCCCCATCTCAGCTGTTGAAAATCCTGCTCTTGTTTAAGGTGTCCGTCCTCACCTCTATCCCCAGAATTCCTTGGTTCCCTCACCACTCTGTCCTGTGAGCACTTAACTGAAGCCTGCCTTAGTCATCGTCAGCTGTGTCTAATGGTTTTACACACACACACGAACACACTTGTGAGCAAAACTTCATCTTCTTCATCTTTGGTTTTCTCACAATGCCTCACACACAGAAAATGCATATAGTAGCAGAGGAAAAAGAAATACATGCACAAATAAAACCATAAGAGACTAAGTACTTTTCATTGCTTCGAAAGACTCAAGTGTTGGAGCTGATCAAAAGATGAGACATCTTGAAGCTGGGAGATGATGGGGGGTGGGTTCCCACAGCATTTTGCTCTTCTCTCTGTCATTGCACTTAATATATTTTGTTGTGGTTTATGTTATTGGCCCATCTCCACCCCTGGTCTGTGGGGTCTTCAAGGACAGAGGCCATATAACTTCATGTCACTGTTTCTGGTGCCTAGCACGGTGCTTGGCACAGAAGTGATCATTTGTTGGCTGAAGTGGGTAGTAATGGGCTGGACTTTAGAAAGTATTCCTGGTGGAGGAAGCAGTAAACCCAGATGGGATACAGGAAAAACAGGGTCTATGTAGGCAACAAGCTGCACCTTGATTTTGGTTGGTGGAGAGTAGGCGTGGAGTACAAGGAGGTAAGACTAAAAAAAATGGAGCTCAGGAAGCGGGCTAAGATGCTGAGACATGATTGAATAAGTGGTGAGACGCCATTTTAATGTTTTAGAACAGGAGTTCCACTGTGATTAAAGCTGTGCTTTAGGAAGGTGAACTTTTTGGCAGGTCGACGCATAGACTAGAGAAAGAACGTAGATGTCAGTCATGAGCTTAGTTATGTTAGTGACCCTGAAAGAGTGACAGAGTTGACAGCTGCGGGGAAGCAGGCCTTCGGAAATCCCAAGTGAGAATGTCAAAACACTGCTATTCTACTTCATTGCATTTAAGTAGTAAAATACAGTATTTACCAGTTTTGTTGTAGCTATTAATTGTACCTAGGCCTGGAGTGTTTTTATCAAGAAGCAAAATTTTTTTTACAGTGAGACTTATATTCAAATAAAATGTGCTGCCTTTTTCCCCTCATGTCGTAGTGGGCTCCCTTCAGAAGGGTAATTATTCCAGTCAGTCTGGAATGATCCCTGGTTCTTGGCAACATAAAATGAAACTCCAGCTGATTCTCAAGTCATCAAAGGCCTATTATGTTTTGTCTGATGCTGCCATGAGTCTTCAGAAATATGGAAGAGCGTTACGATACATTAAATTAGCTTTGCAGAGCCATGGTAAGTCACTATAAATGAAAATATTTAATAGGCATTGGGAGGAGAGAATGGAGAAGGCATCTGAATCACAGTGAAATTTTAATCCTATTTCTGTTTTAAATTTAATTAAAAATTTTTTTTTCTAGTATATGTTTCCTAGTATTTTCCACTTTGGTTTAACATCGCTTCATTTTGAAATACATGAAGTCATATGTGATATCTGACATAAAATAAACTTAGATACAGTGGTACAAAGCTTTCAGCTGGTAACAGATTTTCTTAATTTTTACTGTATTCCTTCATTTTTAATATGCTGTGTTTTTTCTCCTTCCTACCCTTTCCACATAGATACTTATTGCTGCCTCTGCACCAATATGCTTTCTGAAGTGCTGCTATTTCTTTCTCAATATTTAACACTCTGTGGTGATATCCAACTAATGCTGGCCCAGAATGCAAATAATAGAGCGGCACACCTTGAAGAGTTTAATTACCAAACAAAAGAAGACCAAGAGATATTACACAGCCTCCACAGGGAGTCCAGTTGTCAAGGTATGCCAGTGAGACTCACCGTTTGATTCAGAAAAATGCCAGAAATGTTAGCGTTTCGGTATTGCTGTTTTGTTTCATCATTTCTTAATGTTAAATTGAACATGATCCTGTGTGTTTGTGTATAAAGTGGTTTTGAAGTATTTTATAATTACTAATTATACAACTAGAACTAATTAAAAAATAGTCTCTGGAGACAATCGTATTGACTTTTTACACTTCTCTTTTTGTAAGGTTTTTCTGGGAAACCCTTTAGTCAACTAACCAAGCCATGATTTTCTTTTGAGAAGGAGTAACAGTTGGTAAAAGTGGATGAATTACTTTTTGAATGGTTCACCTTTTGAATGGTTCCTGAGGGCAAAGATACAGTGATCATTATTTTTTAAATGTAGTTCACAGCTGTCTGTTTTTGGAATTGTCAGATTTTAAACCTGGAAGATAGGAGAATTTAGTCTGTAGAGCAGTATCCCTCCCTCTTAGCTCGGTACAGTTATATAAGCACCTTGCAATTAGGGCAGTAAATGAGACATGAAGTGCTTTTGTAATGTATCATGGAGTTGTTTTATTATGCTCTTAAATCGTTTATATCACTTTATATCCACATCCCAAAAAACTTTGGACTGTTAACATCTTGAGAAGTATACTGGGGGAGGAAATGTATTATTGTGGGGTTTTTTTGCCCTCTTTCTTCCCTTCTCCCCTTCTGAGTTTCTCAAATAATCATTTTATTTTAATAGACATGGTGATAAAATCCTTAGTTTGTTTTTGCCATTCCCATCATGTTAATTTCATATAAGGTACTTCTTTGTAAGAGTGATGTGCTCCTTGAAAGTTATCAGCAGGAGTACTACCCTTTTTCTCCCTTGAATTTTTGGGCCCTGCACCTGAGTTTACTCCAGTCTCCACTAGATGGCACGTTTAAGTCTTTGAGAGCTTATCTGTCAGCTTCTTCAGTGACTTAAACTTACATTGGCAAACTCTAATGCACATAACTAGTCTCTGTAGCAATCCGAACTTTATTTCAAGAACTGTTTCCAGTAATTAAAAAGGAAAAAATGGTTTACCTTGTATCAGTGGACAACTTTAGGTCTGTACCAATAAGCAGTGGACCTGGTAAAATCTGGGTCTTGGGAGTTGTTTTTAGGCAGGAAAATATTTCTTTTAATCCAACGTTAATGCCCCAAGAAAATATAGTTTTTAAAATAAATTCAGAGATCTTTTCTTTTGAAATTTAAAATTTTAGTTGTATTAATTGAATCGTACTATGTTTATACTATATTGCATATTATAGTATAAACATAATTTTACTATATGTTAGTTTGTCTTAAAAGTATTAGATTACTTAGATACTAAGGAAGAAGCGTTCATATGACTCATGGTGATGTTTCCTTTTTTTTCTTTTAAGGATTTGCATGGGCAACTGATTTGTCTACGGACTTAGAAAGTCAACTTTCAGTTAGTTGTAAATGTTATGAGGCTGCTAATGAAATCTTGCAGTTTAGTGACTTAAAAAGTCAAAATCCGGAACAGTATATACAAGTATTGAAGAGAATGGGTAACATTAGAAATGAAATCGGTGTCTTTTACATGAATCAGGCTGCCACATTACAGAGTGAGAGAGTAGGTGAGTACGTCTCTGGGGTCCTGTCTTTATTGCCTGCTCTCTTAGAAAATCATGCTGATTTTACATGGTTCAAGCCAAGAACTGTGGCATTTGATTTTATGTCATAAAGGGGTGCACTATTAAAGAATCTTTTATTATTAAATTCTCAAGGAATAAAAGTAGGAAAAGACATTATTTCCCCTTGGGAGTCATCATTTCACTGTCCTCCATCCTCCATCTGGTCAGTTCAGAAGTGAGTTGGACAGTCAGCCATGTGCTAGGCTCTATACTGGATGTGTAATTGGCTAAGACATAGTTCTCCGAGCTGAGAAGCCAGATACGAATACAAATCTCTGAAAAATGCTGTAAGTACAAATGCCGTACAGTAGAGGAGTGGGGAAAGGAGACGTTCCTTGAAGTTATGGCGTTCTTGGAAGGCTTGTGGGAAGAAGGTGTAGTTTGGGCAGATTGCAACATGATGTGATTGCAGCAGGCAGATGTGGGAAAGGTGGGATGTCTCAACCAGAGTAGGCGGCATTAGGAAGGAACCAAAGATATAGTGTCCAGTGGGTGTTTAGAGGAGCAGCGAGTGGTCTTCAGTGATTCAGGCAGAGGGGGTTGGATTCATCTGCGCCCATGTTGAGTTTGAGAAGCCAGTGGACATGTACGTGAATGGTATGATTTAGTAGTCAGTTAGAAATGTGTGCTTAGAGCTCTTTGGGTTAGCAAGGCATAGGTTGGGAACCATTCACATAGGGGTGATAGTTGAAGCCATGAGAATGGGTGAAACTGTAGAGGCTGTACACACAGCATGGGAAACCAAAAGGGCCGAGATAAAACTGAGGACAGCAGGTAGGTTGAATAAGTTATTGTGTGCCTGTTGATCTGTGAGCTGTACTTGGCACAGGGATACAGAGGTCATTGCCGGTGGGAGACCCTGTGCTTTTTTGTTGTTGTTATTTATACGTATATAATACATTTTTAAAATTGAGATATAAGAACCTATGCTTTTAAGGTGCCTCTGGAGGAGGAAGTTGGTGGAGGTGTATGAAAAGTGGTTGTCAGAAACCTAGGAGAATTAGAGAAGACACAGACTGTGCCTTTTGAAATACATGGGACCTTGTCTTTTGAATCTTTATAAAATAGTGCTTTGCTCGATGTTTTTATTTGCCTGCTTTAATATCATCTGGTTAATAGAGAAGAGGACTCCGAGTGTTGTGTCAGTCTGCCTGGCTGCCATAGACTAGGTGGTTTCAACAACAGAAATTTATTTCTCACAATGTGGAGCTGGAAGTCCAAGGCAGGATTTCTCTGAGACTTCTCTCCTTGGCTTGCAGGTGGCCACTTTCTTGCTGTGTCCTCACCTGGTCTTTTCTCTGTGTGTGTTCCTGACGTCTCTCTCTCTTATGAGAACACCAGTCATTTTGGATCAGGGTCCCCCCTTATGACCTCATAAATGAGACCTTAGTCACATTTGTGGTTAGGGCCTCAAAATGAATTTGGGGCGGGGGGCGGGGAGACACAGGTGTGATGAGAATAGTGCGCTGCAGTGGGTCCAGGTGGCTGGTGGTCCACTAGACGTCCTGTCACTGCCACGCTCTCATCATCTCATCGAGAGACACTGGTGGGTTTATGCTGATATCTGCTTACGCAATTGTTTTCTTTCTTTTTTTGTGAAGTGAGCAAAACTGTGTCTACTGCAGAGCAGCAGTTGTGGAAAAAAAGCTTTTCTTGTTTTGAAAAGGGAATTCACAACTTTGAGTCAATTGACGATGCCACAAATGCTGCCCTTTTATTATGTAACACGGGACGACTCATGCGAATTTGTGCACAGGCGCACTGTGGTGCAGGTGATGAATTTAAACGTGAATTTTCTCCAGAAGAAGGCTTGTATTACAATAAGGTAACTTGCTTACATGTTGGGCCTCATCTGTTCACACCTGATTGTCCTTTACACTTTGCTACAGCTCCACTAAAAGGTTATAAAACTAAAATAATTAACAACTGTGGTGATGGCACAGGACTAGACAGATCATTAAAACACTTAGAAACTGGCCTAAGAATACTGAGAATTTAGTAGTGAAGATGACAGGTTGAATTGGTAGGGAAAGATGATTGATTGTTCAGTAAATTACATCGGTGTAGTGAGAGCACGTCAGATGGATTAAAGATCGACACAGAGAAGTGAAACTCTCGAAGTCCCAGAGGAAAATACAGGTAGACGGTTATCTGATGGGATGGGAAAGGACTTTTGCAGCATAACACAAAGAGCAAAAATTGCGACGTAAAAGATGGATAAATTCAAATGCATAAAAATTGTTTTTTAAATGCACAACAGAAAGCAAAATTGAAAAGCAGTCCACAATCCAGGGAAAATACTTAGAGCACACATGACAGATCAGAGGTTAATAAACCCTTAATATACAAAGAACAATTAAGAATCATTGAAAATAAACTGCCCCAATAGAAGAACAAATAACCTTGAACAAAAAAGTCATACGTGTAAAAAAAAAAAAAAAAAAAAGTAAATGGTTTATATGTAAGAAAAATTTCAAAATTTAAACTTTTATGAAATTTAAAAATCAAGTTTTTTTAATCAAATTGTGAATATTTTTTGGCAAATGGTAATATCCAGCATTGGGGGAGGTACAAGAACACTCATTTAGTCAAGAACTTTGAAGCTGTTTAAATTACATTAGTGAGCAATGTTCATTGCATAGAGAACTTAAAAAAAAAAAACTGACCTTGTTTTTCTTTAAGCCTATATATACACAGAAAAAGTGGATAAGTACACACCAGAAATGTAGAAATTATTGCTGGGTGATGGAATTCAGTGTGATTTTATTTGATTACATACAATGACCATGTATTTCAGCATGGTGGTGACAGAGGTGGGAAGGGTTGCTTCTTTATACAATCAAACCCAGCAAATTTTTTATCCATAGACTTGTCAGATTATTTTGTCTAGTTTGCTAGTTATATAAGCTGTAATTCTCATTTAGAAAGAAAGGAAAACAAACGAAAAAAATGCATCCTCGTGCTTCACATGAGTCATAAAACACTCAGATGGGCTGATGATAGACTCGAGAGGAAATGTGGGCAACATGCAGTCCACTTTAAATCACTTTCTTCATTGAAATTGTGTCACTGATTTACTTTTTTCCTTTCCTCATGATATCGGTCTTTTATAAATTCTCTCAGATTAATGTTGGGGTGATTGTGAGGCATGTTTTACTTTATGGTGTATATTTAAACTGAGTCACAACGGTCCTCTTTCCTCCCTTGCAGGCTGTTGATTACTACTTGAAAGCTCTAAGATCCTTGGGAACACGAGACACACACCCAGCTGTTTGGGACTCAGTGAATTGGGAATTGTCCACTACTTATTTTACTATGGCAACTCTACAGCAAGATTATGCTCCGTTATCTAGAAAAGCTCAAGAGCAGGTAATATTTGCTGGATTATAAAGAAGTCTTAACCTTACTTATTCCTTTGTTTGACAGATATTGAGCATCTGTTACAGTTTTTTCCTTGACAAGCAGTATTTAAATGTTTTTAAAATTCTTACATAAGATTATGGGATTGTCATTTTTTTCCTCCCCCTTAAAAAAAATACACAGATTGAAAAAGAAGTCAGTGAGGCTATGATGAAGTCCCTGAAATACTGTGACGTGGACTTGGTGTCTGCTCGACAGCCTCTTTGTCAGTACCGAGCTGCAACCATCCATCACAGGCTGGCGTCCATGTACCACAGTTGTCTGAGGAATCAGGTATTGCCATTTCGATTCAAGTTAAGTGCCAAGTCCATTTAAAAGTGTTCTGGTGCTTTTCTTACTTTTCTGTAGACATTTAAAATGCCATCTATTCTTTTAGCCATTTGAGAAAAACTTGGACTGTAGGTATTTGTCCCCTCTCTCCTATGCTATGTATTTTTCTATTATAATTGGGTCTTAGTTTGCAAAATTATGTGTTTGCCTGGGTGTATTATTTAGATTTTTTTTAAATGTAGTTAGGCTTTATAGTAACGGTTCTATGCCAATTTTAAAGTATGCATTGCTCATTTAAAAAAATTTTTATTGTGAAATAGAGCATGCATATAAAAGCACATAGAAAATGTATGTGAAGCATTTATACAGTTTAAAGAATAACAAAGGAAACCCCTGTGTACCTCACCTTGAGGTTAAGGAACGGAAGAGTCCTTCAGGGATCCCCTGTGTACCCCTCCCTGTTGAGTCTCTCTCAGTACCCACCCACATTAACTACTGTCCCTGATTTTCTATTATGTCTGTACCTTTTCTGTCTTTTACCACCTAGATTAACTAGTGTCCCAGATTTTCTATTATGTATGTGCCTTTTCTGTGTTTTAACACTTAAACAGCATGTTTACATTTTACCTGGTTGTGAACTTTATAGAACAAGTCATACTGTACATATTCTTCTGTGGCTTATTGCTTTTTAGTTAACATCATGTTTTGGAGATTCTTCCAGGTTGATACACGTAGCTGTTCATTTTCTCAGCTCAATAGTATTCATTAAATGAATATATCACAGTTTATTTATCCATTCTATGATTACTGAACTTCGGGGTTGTTCTAGTTTGAGGCTATTAACAATAATATTATGAACAGTCTTATACCTGAATCCTGGTGCTCAAATGCATGTATTTCTAAGGATAATCTGAGGCCTCAGCTGAAGGTGCCTTCCTTCAGAGAGGTTGCCTTGCTTCTGCCAGGAGTCTTGTGCGTATAGTTTCTCAGGGATATATATATTTTTTTTAATTAAATTTATTTTATTTATTTATTTATGGCTGTGTTGGGTGTTCGTTTCTGTGCGAGGGCTTTCTCCAGTTGCGGCGAGTGGGGGCCACTCTTCATCGCGGTGCGCGGGCCTCTCACCATTGTGGCCTCTCTTTGTTGCGGAGCACAGGCTCCAGACGCGCAGGCCCAGCAACTGTGGCTCACGGGCCCAGCCGCTCCGCGGCACGCGGGATCTTCCCAGACCAGGGGTCGAACCCGTATCCCCTGCATTGGCAGGCAGATTCTCAACCACTGCGCCACCAGGGAAGCCCTCAGGGATATTTTTTTATTGTTTTGTTGTTCTCCCTTTCTTAGCTCAGCACCAAGACAAATTATCTTGCAGTTCCTTGGGTGTGGGTTTACTTCTGGGACGCCTTTATCCTGGAAATACTGTCCTTTGAGGTCCAGCTGAATCTGGAGAGGGTTTTTTTCCACTCTGAGCTGGCCCTAGACTCTTTTCCCCTTGCCACAGAGGGCCCCCAACCTAAATTCACATTTGTCCAGATGGCCTAATATCCTCCTGGCAAAAGCAAGCTTGAGAGACAGTTCACTGGGGGAAGAATTGTCTGTTCAGCAGATCATGCTGGGACAAGTGGGCACCTGCGTGCAGAAGGATAGGGTTGGACTCCTCCCGCACGTAACATACAAAAATAAACGGAAAATGGATTAAAGACCTGAATGTAAGAGGTAAAACTCTAAGACTTATAACAAAACACTAAGAAGTATTTAGTGGTCCAGAGACTTGGTTAAGTAGTTACTGTGAAATGAAAGCCTTAGGATTTATTTTATTTTTGGTTCTAGGTTGGTGATGAACATCTTAGGAAGCAGCACCGGGTGCTAGCAGATCTTCATTACAGCAAAGCTGTAAAGCTTTTTCAGCTTCTGAAAGATGCTCCATGTGAACTACTTAGAGTACAGTTAGAAAGAGTAGCATTTGCAGAATTTCAGATGACCAGTAAGTCTCACTTTTTTATTTCCCAGATTTGTATGCATTGGCTTAGTGTTGGATTGTCTTAGAGTGAGGCAGACTATGGATCTCTCTTGGATGTAAGCAATATTGTTTTCTTTTGAATTTGCCCATAGTTAATGTCTTTGGGTAGGGACAGTTTTTGAAATGCTTTTTAAAACTTAGAGAAATGCATTAGCTTATGTTTAGTGACTAGAAATACTGAAATATAGCCCAGGATTTCTTACTTGAAAAAAAATTATGACAAGTTAGTTTAGACAATTAAAGATTTTAAGCATCATGAACAAGATGGGAGTGGAGAAGCAGTGATGGAGAAGTGGTGGGCCTCACTGAGTCCCTTTGAACGAAGAACCAAGACTGGCAGCTTTGGATTGTGGTTCTAGAACAGACTTTAACTGCAGATCCTGAGCAAGGTGGCGATGAAGTGGGAGGGCAGGGAGGGCGAAAGCGAGGCGCTTCACTTATCCTTTCCCACGGCGGAGTAAGCTGGCCCTCCACCACTGCGCGATGTTTTCTAAGTTCCCTCCTCGCCCTTGTTCACCTGCTCCCCTTCTGCACAGGGATCTTTTGAGAAATCTCTCTTGTGTGGTAAAGAAGCAAGAGACATTTATTTGAAGTACAGCAATTCCATTGGTTTCATTTCAGTTGTTTTCTTCTATAAAATTAAAATAAATTTAATATTTAACATATGCATGACTATATAGTATCTCTGGAAGGATGGACGAGAAACTGACGGCATTGTCACTTCCGTGGCTTTCAGTGTATGCCCATTTGGACCTTATACATTTTGACAGTCTATTACCTATTCAGAACAGTTTTTAGAAATACTTTTTACTAAAAGCATCTTTTTAAACTTTTTGCCAGTATATAGTGCCTAGCTGAATGTCTCGAGTGGTCACCCAGGATTAATAGTAGCTCTTTCTGGGGGCAGACTGGGGTGATCTTCTTTTCCAATTTGCATCTTTGAATTTTCTGCCATGTTTGAATTCCTTAGAATGAGCAGGCATCGTTTTTATTAAAAAAAAAAGAAAAAAAAAAAAAGTAGATACTGGGAACAAATTTGCTAAGATGGTAAGTATGCTTAATTCCCTTTTTAAAAAATGTTTAATATTGTGACTGTAAAACCAGATAGTGAGGAAGGGAAACAATGATTGTTTATTGCCTTGTCTAGTCTTACTATTTTTCTTTAGGGATAATTACTGGACAAAAGTTGGATTTAGAAGATTTCTTGGGATGCTCATGAGCTACCTTTACAGCATTTGAAAATCGGAATTTTCATGAATACATTGACATTGGATGGGTTTCTAGATTTATATTTAAAGGAATGATCATTCTGTGTTTGACACTCTAGGTCAGAATAGCAATATTGGAAAATTAAAAACACTTTCTGGGGCTCTTGATATAATGGTGAGAACTAAGCACGCATTCCAGCTCATCAGAAAGGAGCTTGTAGAGGAATTTGACCAGGTAAATGGAAAAAAGATTTATCATTGTTTTTTATGTGTCTTAAACTAAATGCTACATGACTGTGTATAGTGGGCATATGGGATGCGTGTATGTGTATATATGTGTCTGTATATGCATTGTGTGTGTACAGATACATACATAAATACATATGCTCTGCATAAAAACATGTTAACAGTGATTTATTACATTTTCTTGGTGGAATTATTAAACTCTAATTTACAAGTGTATCTTTTATATTTTAAAATTATTTCTTGTGGGCTTCCCTGGTGGCACAGTGGTTAAGAATCCGCCTGCCAGTGCAGGGGACACGGGTTCGAGCCCTGGCCCGGGAAGATCCCACATGCCGCGGAGCAGCTAAGCCCATGCGCCACAACTACTGAGGCCCGTGCACCTAGAGCCCGTGCTCCGCAACATGAGAAGCCACCGCAATGAGAAGCCCGCACACTGCAACGAAGAGTAGCTCCCACTTGCCGCAACTAGAGAAAGCCCGCACGCAGCAACGAAGACCCAACACAGCCAAAAATAAAATAGATTTATTTTTTTAAAAAATATTTCTTTAAATAACCACATAGACCTTGGTTAATAATAAGGCCCTGGGAGTATAAAGTCTGTTAAGTTTTGCTTTTGTTTTTTTGTTTGTTTGTTTTTTTAAGAGAAAGGTCTGTGCCTTCTTTTATAATTTCCACTAAACTGTCTGCAGTTGAACGGTGATTGGGCTTAAGCAGGCTCCTTGGGAAGGCCTTCCCGGTTTGCCAGGCGTTCCCGAATTCATGCTGCCTTCTCCTGAAAGCTTGCCTGAGTCCCGGTGGCCTCCAGCCTATTTCCAAACTCTGGTTCTCAAACCATACAGTACCCATTTCCATCTTGCTCCTTGAGCGTCTGACGTTGGAAAGTCAGGAGGTTTTTGTTCAGGATTAGTTTCTTCTACGTAAGTGCCTTTTAGGTCTGAGACATTTTTTTAACGTGGTTTAGTCTATCAAAATGTTCTCAGGGGAGGGAGGAGTAGGAGGAGGCCGTGATGAGGCTGCCAGCAGGCTGGCCCTGAGGGAAAAATCATCTCAGGTTTGCTCTGTTTTGCTTTTGGTTTAAAACTTTACTGGATTATTGAAATGGCGGTTCCATCACTTTAGTATGAAACTGTGAGGTAGCTTAGGTGAAATAACTTTTTGTTGCTTCTAGCCTAAGAGTGAAGAGACCCCTCCAGCTGCTGATTCTTCTCCTAGTCTCAATCGAGAGGAAGTGATAAAACTCCTGGGTATATTTGAATCTCGCTTGTCATTCCTTCTTCTTCAGTCCGTCAAACTGCTGTCTTCAACTAAAAAGAAAACAAGGTAAATTTTGTGGAAATTTCTTTCCAAGCACCTTACCTATATACTTTTTATTACTGATACTGTAAAAGGATGGGCCCCATTCTTTGCTGTGTTTTTTAAGTGGTGCTCTTTTGTGATTTGTTAAATTGAGAATTATCTCCATGTGGCCTACTACGTGTTGAGATTATAGAAACAAAGAAATCTTGCTGCCTAAGGATAAATACCCTATAGGTTGTAATATTTTCCCTGAGAGAGATGAATGACCTGGAATGAAGACCTTGACTGTTTCTTGTAACGCTTCTGAGCATTGTGTTTAATGGGAAGTCAGAACTATAGTTTAGATACTCAGGGCCAAGCGCATCATAAAAGGTAGGTGACAGAACATCAAAGTCTCTCTAAAGCCCAGGAAACTAGTGAAGAGAAGAGTGAGCATCTCGGCAAATACACCTATAACATCTTATACAATTATGTTGTTTTCCAGAGTTATTAGGTTGGGATTAGTAATTTAATTTGAAATTCTGGTAGTAAATACTAGATCAGGAAAATAATATAAACAATATGCCTGTTTGTTTTTTTTTTAGTATAAGTATAATCCAGCCATATTACAAAATTTGAAAAATAGAAAAAGGAAAATCATTTATCTTAATATATTCATTCTTGTCAGTTATCCTGTGCATATTTTACCAATTTATAAAATTGGGATACAGATAATTTTTGTCTCTTTTTATGTTTTATTTATATATAGTAAAATTCATCCTTTGTGGTGTACAGTTCTTCAAGCTTTGACAAATGCATAGATATGTATGTCTACTGCCAAAATCACGGTACAGAGCAGTTCCATCAATCCAAAAATTCCTTCTTGCTGCCTCTTTATAGTTAATTCCTCTCCTGATTTCAGTTCCTTAGTATCTCAGGGAGAAAGCATTCTGTCTCCTGCTATGAAGTGTGACATCAGCTACAGGTTTTTGTAGATCAAGTTGAGGATGTTCCCTTCTATTCCTAGTCTGCTGAGAGTTTCTGTCATGAATGAATGTTAAATTTTTGTCAGATGCTTGTGCTATATACGTTGAAATGACTGTATCATTTTACATCTTTAATCTGTTAATATAGTGGATTACATTGATTTTTTTTTTTTTTAATGTTAAACCAGCTTTGAATCCCTGGGATAAACTAGTACTTTGTTGTGGTGTATTATTTTTTTTATGTATTGTTGGATTCCATTTGCTAATATTGTGTTGAGAATTTTTGTGTCTGTTTATAAGGGGTATTGGTCTATACTTCTCTTGTAATGGTTTTTTCTGGTTTTGGTATTCAAGCAATGCTGGCCTCATAAAATCAATTGGCAAGTGTTCCCTCTCCTGTTTTTTGAAACAAATTGGAATTTATTGGTGAAACCATTTTAACATAGAGTTGGCTTTATGAAAAGTTTTAACAATTAGTTTAATTTCATTTCATAGATATAATATTATTCAAGTTGTCTTTTTTCTTCTTGAGTTTCATCTGTTGTCAAATACATAGGTTCACAGTATTCCGTTGTTAGCCTTTTAATATCTAAAGGAGTTTTTAGTGATAGCCCTTCTCTCATTCCTGATATTAGTTTTATCTTCTCTTTTTTTTTTTTGGTCTGGTTAGAAGTTTATCAATTTTATTGATCTTTTCAAAGAACTAGCTTTTGGTTTGGTTTCTCTTCCTCCATTGTTTTTTATTTTCAGTGTCATCGATTTCTACACTTATCTATATTTCCTTGCTTTTGTTTATTTTGGGTTTAATCTGCTCTTTTTCTGTATTTATTTATTCATTCATTCATTCATTCATTTATGGCTGTGTTGTGTCTTTGTTGCTGCGGGCGGGCTTTCTCTAGTTGCGGCGAGCGGGGGCTACTCTTCGTTGCGGTGCATGGGCTTCTCATGCGGTGGCTTCTCTTGTTGTGGAGCACAGGCTGTAGGTGCATGGGCTCAGTAGTTGTGGAGCATGGGCTTAGTTGCTCCACGGCATGTGGGATCTTTCTGGACCAGGGCTTGAACCCGTGTCCCCTGCATTGGCAGGCAGATTCTTAACCACTGTGCCACCAGGGAAGTCCCTTTTTCTGGTTTCTTAAAGTGGAAGCCTAAATTACTGATTTGAGACCCTTTTTCTTTTTAAATATAAGAATTTGCCACTATAGGGACTTCCCTGGTGGTCCAATGGTTAAGACTTTGCCTTCCAATGCAGGGGGTGCGGGTTTCATCCCTGGTCGGGGAGCTGGGATCCCCCATGCCTCATGGCCAAAACACCAGAACATAAAAAGAACAAAAGCAATATTGTAACAAATTCAATAAAGACTTTAAAAATGGTCCACATCAGAAAAAAAAAATCTTGAAAAAAAAAAAAAAGTATTTGCCACTATAAATTTTCTTCTAAGCACTGCTTTTGCTGTATCTCACAAATTTTGATATATTTTCCTTTTCATTCAGTTCAGAGTAATTTTTTTATATCCCCTGAGATGTCCTCTTTGATCCATGTATTATTTAGAGGCATGCTGCTTAATGTCTGAATATTGGGACTTTCCAGATATCTTTCCATTATTGATTGCTTTATTTTAATTGTACTATGGGCGGAGATCATAACTGCATATGATTTCTCTTCTTTCACAGTTGTTTAGATTTGTTTTATGGCCAAGAATATGGTTTGCCATGGCAGGTGTTCCATGTGCACTTGAAATTATGAGTAGCCTACTGTTTGGTGGAGTGTTGTGTAAATGTCAGTTAGGTTTAGTTGGTTCAGCGTGTTGCTCAGGTCTTCTGTATTCACACTTTCTGTCCACTTGTTCAGTCAGTTACTGAGAGAAGCATGTTGAAGTTTCCAGTGACTATTGTGTGGATTCATCTGTCTCTCCTTTCGATTCTTTCAGTTTTGTTTCACCTATTTTGAGGCTCTATTAGTCACATACACATTTAGGACTGTTATATCTTGGAGAACTGAGCCCCTTATATAACATGTGATGTCCATCTTTGATATTAATATAGCTGCTCAGCTTTATTTGGTTAATGTCTTTTTCCATCTTTTGCTTTTGACCTAGCTACGTCTTTTAAATTAAATGTGAGTTTCTTATAGATCGCATATAGTTGAGTCTTGCTTTTTCAATCCATACTTATAGGTGGTATTTTTAGACCAGTCACATTTAATGTGGTTATTGATGTAGTTAGATTTAAATCTGTCATCTTGCTAGCTGTTTTCTGTTTGTCTTTTTCTGCCTTGAGTTAATTGAACATTTTCTATGATTTCTTTTTATTTCACTATTGATTTTTTATACCACTTTTTAAAGTTTTGGTGGTTGACCCAGCATTTACATTCTTAATCGGAGGCCACCTTCAAATAATATTATACTGCTTCACATGTGTGAAGACTTTAAAACAATATGCTCCCAGTTCTTCCCTTCCATCATTTGTACTGTTATCATTCATTTTACTTTTACATGTAATAAACAAACAATACACAACTACTTTTTTTGCTTAGATAGTATGCCTTTTGTCTATATAAAGTTTTAAGAGAACAAGGAATTTTTTTGCCTTTATTTATTCCATTTCTGGTGCTCTTAACTTCTGTGTAGATCATTTTTTTGTGTGGTATCATATTCTTTCTACATGAAAAACTTCCTTTATTGTTTTTTATAGTATAGGTGTGCTAGCAAGGAATTACTCCTTTCTTGTGAAAGTCTTTATTACTTCTTCATGTTTTAGAAGATCTTTTGGCTGGGTATAGAATTCTTTCCACACTTCAGAGATGTCACTGCATTGCCTTCTGGTTTGCACATTGTCTGACAAAGTCTGCTGTTCTGATCTTTGTTCTTCTGTATGTCATGTACCTTTTTCGCTCTAGCTGCCCTCAAGATTTCTTCTTTCTCTTCCCCCAGCAGTGTGGGCATTATATGCCTAGGTGATATGATTTTTTTTCCCTCCTCAGTGTTTTTATTTCTTCTCCAATTTCTCTTTTTCTTTGGTTCCACTTATACCTATATTAAACTGTTTGATACTGTTCCACAGCTTTTAGGTGTTCTGTTTTTTACAGGTTTTTTCTTTTTGTGTTTCAGCTTAGGCGATTTCCCTTGACCTGTCTTCAGGTTCACTGTTTGTTGACTCAGTTTTGTGTCACATACGGTTGGACTTGTTGAAGGCATTCTTTGTCTCTGTCACTGTGTTCCTCATTTCTAGTATGGGTTCTTTCTTATAGTTTCCCTCTCTCTGCTGCAGTTACCAATCTGATGCTGCATGTCGTCCACATTTTCCATTTGAGCCTTTTAATCATTGTCATTTTATTAAATCCCCTGTCAGATGGTTCCAACATCTGTGTCGTGTCTGAGTCTGGTTCTGTTGATTCTTTGACTCCTCGCAGTGTGTGGTTTCCTTGCCTTTCTACATCTTGTAATTGTTTGTGGGAAACTGGGCATCTCCTGTAGGATAGTAGAGCTGAGGGAAATGATTAGTAAGCCTGGCAAGTTTGTACACCTGTCTCATGCTAGGCCTTCAGTGTGGGGAGTTTGAGTTCATTTTTCAGGTCTGGCGTTGAGCTGTGGTTGAGATTTTCTTGTTGCTTTGGTTACCTCCCGTGCCCCTCTGGCAGTGCCTGGGTCGGGGTGGAGCAGCTCTGTGGAGGCTTCTTGTAACGTCTTCTCCATCTTCACGTTTGGTCTTCTTCGTGTAGCATCTCAAAGAGGGCCTGTCTTCATGCTCTTACAGCTCCCAGCTGTATTCCACTCGCTGGTCCCTCAGTGCTTTGTAGCTATTAGGGAGGGGAGGGGGCGTTGGCCAGGCTTCTCACTTGTTTTGGGTGAGCCTCAGTCTGGGGCCGACCCTGTGTCCCTGAGTGTCAGGGGTGTGGCCTTCCCCCTGCTCCCGCCCCTCCCCCAGGGCTGGTGTTTCTTCTCTTCCCTTCCCCCGTCTGCACTGACCTTCACCACCAGCGCTGCTCCCTCCCCACCCCCGCCCCACCTATTCAGGCTTCTGGTTCCTGTGGAGAAGGGTCCGGTGGGTTTGGGTTGCCTGCCCCGCCCTCTCCCACGCTGCAGCAGCTGTTCCCCTCGCCCAGGCCTGCACCACAGGAGCGCGGCCTGGGACTCTCACCAGGCTCTTGCAAACCCCCTCCCTCACCAGCCCTCTCTCGACCTCTACCAGCTCGTTAACTGTTTTAGCTAAATTCTTCTTTCCGTGTCCAGCTGTGTCCGCCCCAGGTGAGGAAGAACTTTCCTGTCTCTCCCAGTGTTAGCCTCTCTGACCTTAGTTTTCAGACTAGTTGGTGGCCCTGCAACCCCAGCTCTCTGATGGGTTCAAGCAAAGTCATGACCTTGTAGGTTGTCCTGATTTTATTGCTGTTTTTGTCGTAAGGGTGGGAATGATACTTTTTCCAGCTCTCTGCATCCTAAGCAGAAACTCCCTCTCCTAATTGTTTTTGAGTAATTCTCTCTGGTATAAGAAGAGCATTCGTTTTGAGAGGAGCACTGGGTATTAGGTGCGCTGTCGTCTCAGCCCCACTGTTAACCCTGGGCGGCTGCTCCGGGTCCTGTTACTGGTGCACAGCAAGGGTAGCCGACACACCCATCTTCTGAAGAACCAAAAGGCAAAGGAGGTGTGCGTGTAGTGACGCACAGTTGGAAAAACTCATGGTTTTTCCTGTTTAACAGCAGTGGGTAAATTTTGAGAAATTTTTTACTGGTTTCCACAAAGTGGCAGTATAAATATATATGAGATGTGAGAAACATAGTGATTCATTGGTTTTCACAAATCCATGGTTTAAGTAATTGGCTAACACGTAACAGTTCAGTCTTACAGTATCCTTTATACTCATTAACAGTCATACGTATATGACCTAAGTCATTTTTATTTTAGTGGCGGGTCCTCTAACCTGTTTATTTTAAGTTATTACTATTCTAGTTAAAAAGTTTTAACCTAAACTTTTTACACGTGATGCATAAAGTCCTATTTAGCTAATCTGTGTTAGTTTCTTAAGGTTTATTAAATAAAAGACACTTAAATGTGCTGCATGTGTTAATACGGTTAGTATGTTGACAGGTTGCACAACATAGAGACGTATTGACTAGTAAGTCAATGACTGTTTCTCTCATGTTTCACTGATACACACATGAACATCTATAATTTTATTGTGGAGAGGAGAACATCCTGTGCTGCAAGCCCAGTTATTTCACCAGGAATTAATGAACATTCCTTTCTGGAGTAAAGGGAAATCAAAATTAGCCTTTAAAAGAAAGGAAATAGTCATATGTTTTTATTTTGACTGTTTCTCCCCTTCCCTCCCACCAAAAAAAAAAAGAATAGAATAAACTGAGCTTGGTAATTCTTAGAATCCTACAGAATTGGAAAGAAATCTAAGAAAATTAAGATGCATTTAATTTAAAACAATTTTTGTTTTCCTTCTGAGATTGTGTAGGCACGTACGACGGCTGTGTCAGTACTGTCCTGCCAGAAATACTACTTTTGTCTGTTGGGTTGTGTTTTTTCTTTTTGGATCAAGAATTTATTTGCTCTTGTACTGCATTTTAATATTCACTGCTTTAGCCTCTTGACCTTTTGCTGGCTTTGGGGTTTAATATAATGAAAAAGTATAAAAAATAGAAGTAGTCTCTGAGGGTTTGGATGCCCTCTGCCATAGTCAGAGAACAGACCCTTTAGATTTGTGGGTTTTCCTGGCCAGGTATGTCCATCTAATATTTGGTTAAGAATAGTATAAAGGAAAATAAAAGAATGTAGGTTACCTTCTTTTGGAAAAAAGGTAACCCTATGAAATGATAGGACGCCTCAGAATACAGAGTTCATGGTTTCATTCACTTTGTGTGTGTGTGTGTGTGTGTGTGTGTGTGTGTGTGTGTGTGTGTGTGAAGATACCATATGTTTATTTCTGCAGGAAAAATAAACATGAACAAAAACAAATCAATTATAAAATTGAAAAGGACAATACCATTGTAAATCCTAAATAACACAGCTAGAACTATACTTCATGTCAATTTTTAGTAAGCGTGGTCAATTTTAAAATGGTCAAATACTGGCAATTTCATACGGTTCAATAAAATTTGAAGTACATAGAGAGCTTAATGGCATAGGATAAATTCTTTTCTTTTACTTCAGGTTGGCTTTTTAAAACGTTCCCAGTTTCTAGACTGAACGATATGGCTGTTGACAATACCTAAGTTTTTGCAGTATAGAGAGAGAAAGAGAGAAAAAAAGATACAGAGAAAGAGAAGCACAGTGAGACTAAATGATAGAGAAGAGAGACTGAATTTCTCCTTGTCCTGAACCTGGTTCTTAGAGAAGCGACTTTGAGCAGCTCCTGCTCTTGGACCAGTCAGCACAGCTAGTGCGGGGTGAGGGCAGAGCCCCTGCGGAACGGGGCTCTAAGGGTTCACCCCTGCAGGTCAGAACGGGGTGGCGACCAGGACGGTGATGACTGACAGGTGGACGGACAGCCCCATAATCGTCCTCCAAGGATGTGAGTCTTGGAGCTGCTGTTCCACTGCTCTGTTAGGGCTCTGTATGAGCCCTGAGATAAAGAAGTAATACTGAAAATATTTCACATCAGGTAGCAATCAATCAGAAATCAGACCCAGGTTGTGAACAGCTGGCTGAGCCATCCCAGTGCATTCCCCTGAAGAGAGCGTGAGGTCCTCTCATAAACAGGAATATCACTGTTCCCAGAGTTAGTTAGTTTGTGGACCTGGGCAGGTTTCATTAACTGTTGATGAGAGTTGCTTAAGGAAGGGAATGATTTGTAGAAATTGGAAGATAAAGATTTAACGTTCAGAATTATGATCAGAACAAATCAAAGGGTTTTATATTTACGATCTCAGAAGCCCATCAGTTATGCTCAGGCATCCCGCTGAAACGACGGTGTGATGTCCTTGTCCACAGAGACCAATTCATATTTCAGCCGGTGTTTCTAATTGCTAAGTGCTACTGCCTTGATTACTGTCAGATAGGAGTTTAAATGTCTTATAAGGTTATCGGAGGTTTGTGAATGTTAACCTTCCCCCCACAAAAAAACCCAAAACATATCCATCTTAGGCCCGCACTGCAGAGAGTGAGTAGGTCTTGAACAGTCATTTTTACTGTGCTGCGGGGGTGTTGGGTGGGCGTGGGGCGGAGAGAGGAGGAGATGTGCCTGGTGAAAGTCGGAGCGAGCGGGAAGGAGAAACGGGCCTGCAAGAGGGGAGCGCGAGCGGGCTGTCGTCGGCTGCCAGCCGGGCCTGTGGTCAGGCTGGCCGCAGTGCCGAAGAGGTGGGGCCCGTCGAAGAGCAGTAGTGGAGCTGTGAGAGAAGGGGGGCTCCTGACAGCCTGAGCCTTGATTTGGGGCAGAAGGGAGGGTCCAGGCTGCTGGTTTGCTCTCTGGCAGGCCTGACCAACAGGCACTCGGGCAACGGTGGAAGATTTGCATATTGGAGAGTGGAAAGAACGTAGCATTTGAAGTCAGAAAACATTTTGACCTTGAACCAAATTATTTAACCCTTCTGGGCTCAGTTTTCACATCATTTAGTTTTTCATTACAAAATATGAATACCAGTCCTTGCTCTCCCGAGGTGACAGGGTCACGGGCAGATCTCGTGTGCATGTGCGCACTCTCAGCTGTTCTCTGTATGTGTGGCCAGGGCTCTGCATTTATTATATCCGGACTCAAAAAATAAAAAGGATGCTAGAAACGAACTGCCGTGTGATTACTAGTCTTTTTCAGTAACATAAATATAATCCATCGATCTACCCTACCAGGGAGATATTTTCAAAATAAACTGCAAACTTAAGAAATTTTTGTTAAGACAGTTGTGAAATGGAAATTCCCTCTAGAACTCTCCAGCCAAGGGGCACTCTTCACACAGAAGCTGCGCGGCATTTCAGCTAGATGCGGGGCAGCGCGTCCGTCTCCGGCAGTGCTCGCTCCAGGGGAGCAGTCCCGCAGTCGCTCTAGGTGTGTGCCCGGAAGCTGTACCGCGTGGCTTCTCACCCTCGCCTGGCCCACTGTGTTTTCTTCACAGCACGTGTCATCTCACAGTCTGTTCTCTTCACCGTCTCCACGTGTCTTCCCCCAGCTCTTCCCTCAGTAGAATGTGGATTCCATGAAGGCAGGGGCTCTGGGTCTGTTTTGTTCATGACCACGAGTAGTTCCTGGTACATAGTAGGCGGATGAACATTTATAAAAAGAATAATCATTGGCTTTAATTGATGTTTTGAAATAAATGTTTAAAAACAGGCCCATAAGCAGTCGATGGAGTCGGCATTAATAGAACACCTGCTTCCATGTGAGAAGTGATGACAGGGCTGCCCGTGTTCAGTTTTTGGATTTCTTTTACAGCTGTTGGTGGGCATCACTCTTTGCTTCATCTCCCTCTCTCTTTTTTTAACCCAGTAGTAACCTTGAAGAAGATGTAGTCCTCAAAACCAACAAGCAGATTTACTCCCAGCTTCTAAGAGCTACTGCGAACAAAAACGCATCTCTCCTGGAAAGAATCGACGTTCTCGCCCATTTGCTGGACCAGCTGGCTCGTGGCAGCGGCGGAGGCGGCGGTGCTCTTCAGTGACTCCGCCTGGGGCTGCACCCGCAGAGATGCTGTCAGTGCCTTCTGCACTCGGGGGCTAGTGTGTCCATTTGGTGCTTCGTTTCATTAAATACGAGGGAAATACCCACTTAAAACAGGCACGGCAGTGGAAACAGAGCTCTCATTTCCCATGGCAAACAGTCATGGTTGAGTTCTTTGGCTTCTTCATTGGAGGTGCCAACATCAGAATCAGACCTAGAGCTCCCACATTCGTTTCTTTGAGAAGCATGTGGTACCTCAGTATTAACAGACTTGCTGTGAGGCAGTTAACACTTTTAATTATTTTTGAAGTATGTTAAGCTACATGGGTTTAAGAGATAATTATCTTGGATAAATGTTACTTTGGTCAAGGGAACTTTTATCCAAATGATTCTAGTGGTTCAGGTCAGTTAAAGAAACTTCCTGTACGTCCACAGTGTTCCCTTCTCAAGTGCATAGAAAAAGCCTGCCCTTTTTAAGCTTCAGTACAGGATTTTTCGAAGACTGGCCATGGTGCAGTTCTCTCTTTAGTGCATGTTCTGAATGGATCTGCTTTTCTCTGACTTTGTATGACAGTTGATCAAGAATTGGTACTCCCCCCCCCCCTTTTTTTTTTTCATTTTAAACTTGAAACTGTGAATAAGGTAAGAAAACTATTTTGAATAAATAAATTATTTATTTAAAATGTCTTTGTAGTTTTCCATTTCACATTCTTCACATTGAGTTCTGATGTGAACTGGTTTAATTAATTTTACAAAGTGAAGATTAAAACATTAAAAATAAAATTCTGCCATCCACTAAATTCTCACTAGGATATTATACTTACTACTTGCTGCTACATGGCTCTTGTCCAGTTGCTTAAGACATACTCTATTTTTCCAGTGCCTACAGCATGCAAGGCTGTACTTGTCATAGTTAATTAATCTCATTTTCACCAGCATACTCTTTCCCGTTGGGTTGATGGTTTGGATTTACGTGCATGATGCCTCTGTAGACAAGAGCCTGCCCCGCCACCAAGTCCACTGGCCTGGCCTAGTGTGGGAAGACGTGCTGCTGCCGACCCCCCTCGGTGCCACGTGCAGATGATTTTCACTGTGCAGCCCCCCTCCACTCACTAGCCACACACTGCTGAAGAAATCTGAACTAGACTAGAAAACTGCCTGGAATAAACTTGTTTTAAGCTGAATTTTTACAGACTCCTTTTTCATACACTGAGATTTTCAGATGTTTTCACTGGTGAGTTGACAGCTCTCATAGCCTGGCAGAATTATCACTTGCCATTTGTCCACTTCCTTGTAATTATGCAGTTTGCATTGTCCTCGGGACAGATTTGCATCAACTAATCATTGAAGCATTGAAAGTTTTGCCTAAATTGTAAAGCAGTTGTACGATATCAACGATGTCTCATATCAGGACAGCTGTCATTCTGTTTCCCCTTGTGGCAAGCGCACACACAGAATAAAACTCTTGTTAGTTAAACCGGGACATTGATTATACCTAATTTTGGGGTTAATGAATTCCAAAGGATATTCTGCTTAGGCAGAAAGAAGCTGGAGTTCATGATATTAGAGTTGCTCATCTTACCTCTCTCCTTAGCCAACAGCCTTTCAGTCAAGAGGAAGATGTGCTTTTAAGCAAGAAGAGATCAATTCCAGCTCTCTTCATTTGTCAGAGCAATAACATGAAAGTTCCTACAGAGGAAGAAAAGGTCCTTTTAAAATGTTTTTGTCATTTGCTGATTTTAATTTAAATTAAAGCTTTTTAAAGTGCCTGTGTTTTAGCTGTGTCTTTAGAAGTATGGGGTATTTGTGGCCTGATCGTTGAGAGTTCTTTTTCAGTTTAACTTCAGTGCCCAAATTTTGTCCTTATTACATATGACTTTGGGGGGTTTGTTTACATTAAGAATAGGTAATGGTGGCCATATTATGTATTACGTAAAAGTTAAAGGAGCATGATGCCTGAGATAACTGATACAGGAAGAATGAAGTTATCCAATTAGCTTCAAGAGTCTCATTTTGGTAGTCTAACCCTCGGAACATAAGCTGCCATATAAAGTGTTTCCTGCCTTGAAGAGGGAGGAGCACATTATAGGAGTTACAGTGAGCTGGAAAGCTGTTCTGTTGAGGGCCATTTGGGATGCAGGTGTGTATATTCAAACAGAAGAGCACCACGGGAATGGAGAGAGAGTGCAAGGGCACTAGGCTGGGGTGAGGAGAAGGAGGGGCAAGACCGACAGTGGCGGTCGACGTTTGGCCAGACACAACTAGGGAACTTTAGCTTCTTTACCTAGAAACGTGCACAGCAGTATCTGTCCTGCCACTGACCAGAGTTGTGACGAGCAAGAGAGAAATACACATGAGAACCTTTTGTACACTGTCAAGTATTAGAAAAAGATAAATTGTTAGGACAGGGATTTTGGAGTGTAGTTAATTCAAATTCTGTGATCTTTTCCATTGAATCCCCGAGTTTTCAGTGCAGCAAAATAATTTCCATGCCCTTGGGGTTCAGGGGGCGAGTGGCATCTCCCGTAATTGGACCCATGGTTATGGCTGCCTTCCTGTCTCCTGGTGAAATTGGGGCCGAGGTGGGTGGAGGGACAGATGGTGGGTATTGGGAACGTGGCTACAGAGCCCTAGACAGAGTGGAAGGCAGACAGCGATTCCTCAGGATGCTTTTTCTAACCTTTCCTACAATTTTTGTAAAATTATTTGTTGAGAAATTTGATTTTTCAATCAAGTAATTTAAAAGCTCAAGTAATGCTTTTCCCATTGGGTTTTAAGTTAAGGAGGCATGTTTGCTTCAGTTACTAAAAATCTGGTTTGTTTTCTTTGTAAAAGAAATCGGACTTTTTCTCTTAGAAATCCTCTGGCTCTCCATTTGCCTATTTTTCTCATTACGAGTTCAGGATGCAGGAATCGACGTCCCAGACGTCAAGCCACTGCTCTGAGCTAGACTGCTTGGGAAATAAGCCATTTGAAGGGAGCCAGGAATCTGTTGTTTGTCCCTGCTATTGACAACTTTCCAGCACATGCTGCCTTTGCAGAAGGCGAGCGGTGAGTGCAGGAGTAGTCAGCTGAGTCTACATTGACAGAATGGCTTTGTGGCTCTATTCCCGGAAAAACCTTAATAGTCTTCATTGGATAAGGGTCAAGGACTTGATTTCTGTTCACATCGATGCAAACACTTGCAAACCAAAGTTAAGACTGGCTTTTCTGGAAGTCATTGATTTTTAGGTTAATTTATAGCAATGAGGTAAGCAAATCTGTGGCTTTGCACCAAATTTTTTGGGCTTGAAGTTCTTAGTAATTTTTTGTATGATGGGATGATCTGCCGTGGCTGTGTATCTAGGTCTGCAGTAATTGAAAACAGCTTTTAACTAAGAACTTGGTCATCTGACAAATTTCAGTCAAGGATGACAGAAGCAACACCAGGCTGGAAAGCCTTCTATTACCAGGGACCCTTTGAAGAAGTAAAAGAACTGCTTACTTCGGTCATAAAAGGCATCGTCCAGGGACTTGGGATGCCAGGAAATCCTTCTGAAATCAATCTGGGGTAGCTTCTTCCCCGTGCATCTTCTGTCTGGGCCTGGTCCTGGTCACTGTCATATCTCTGGTATTGATTTTCTGAGAGCCAAACAAGTTGTAATGTGTTCTACTACCATTAAGTCACAGGAAACGACAGAGACAGCTTTCAGTGTGGGCCCCAGCCATCCGTGCTGTTCTGCCATGATTCCAGGAGAAAGCAGGACTTGCAGCATCCATCCGAGTGGCCTCTGCTCAAAGCAACGACTCCCCAGGCCTTGAATCACCTCTAGATTTAAGCCCAGGAGTCGATTTCTCTCTCACGTCTTCGCTGCCGCTCCCAGCCCACTGGTGCACATCAACAGCAAAAACAAAACAACAAAACCACGCCGTCTTCTTCACATCAACGTCTTATTTTTCTTCTCCTTCCTTTATAGTCTAAAGATTTTTCTGTCACACGTTAGGGGCCCATGGACTGTCCCGAATCATTTTCCTATCCTAATTAATATATCCTCTCTTTTTAAAGAAAAAAATCATGATGCTTATTATTGGATTCTTCTTTATTCCAGGGTTTTAGAATCATCTAGTTCCACCACCAGCTCCGTTTTTGCAAATGAGGAAACTGGGATAGAGTTGGAGCAATTCACCCCAATTCAGACAGCCTAGATTGAAGCAGGGATACAGCCTGGGACTCCCAAATTTTACCCAGGTGACTTTACCCACGGTCCTATGAATATTTTGTAATTTTGCTTCGTTTCATTTTAAGATCCAAATGCTAATTTCATTCTCTGAAACAGCGCAGGATTATTTTAAGCGGTCCTTATTTGTTCCTTGCCCTGAATATTTGGTATATTGTCGGCGTGCAATAGAATAAATCCACTGAGTTAGATACTTTTGAGTTCACAACTCACAAAGCATCACAAGCAGTTACATTCCTCAGCAACCAAATATTCAATCTATTTGGAAAGGTTTACCACTGAGAAGAGCATGACACGTCCGGCTAAGGTGCGATTCACTCTAACCGGGTTGATTTTTGAATTTAGAGTGTTCACAGCAAGTTAAATTTAAGATGTTTTTTAAAGCTCCAAGAATGAAATACAGCTGTAATTATAGAAATCCCCATGATGACCTAATTCTGTAATTGAGATTCTTTGAGTGTTCCCAATATAAATTCTGGACCTCTTAAGGCACAGAAAGATGTGCTTCCAACTCTGAAAGATCCGAACCATCAAAGTCCACTCTGAGGCCATTTCTTTATGTCACTGAACTGAAATAATCCTTCCTCTGTGTGATGTGAAGGAAAAGGACAACCAGATTCATGCACAGGTCTCTTATGGCAATAGTTGTGTGCAGAGTTCTTTCAGTTTGGCTCCGGCCTCAACTCTTTGAGCAATTTAAAGAAATGTGGTTCTATTACTAGGATTCAGGCCGAGGGAGGGCCCACGACTTATTTCTGGGTGGCCAGAGGAAGGAAAAGCAGCAACCACAAAACTGTGTGTGATTAGACTGTGCGCATCTGGTTTGCACAGGTGGCCAGCCTCCGCCCCGGGCACGGAGGCCGGGGAAGGCCCCCGGCCGCCTTCCCTGTGTCACCGCAGGCCCCACCTCAGCTTCTGTCTCCCGGCCAAACACTGCTCCTCCCTGCTCAGAAACTGCCACTGATTCTGCTCAGTGAAGTCCCCCCAACGCTGGCGTTCCATGTGCCCAGGCTGACGGGTCTCTCCAACCCGGCCTCACCCGGGCTGAGGGCCCTGCCGCCCCTCCCAGGGCTCAGCTGTCTCGCAGCCGCGCCTCATTCCTGCTCAGCTCTGAGGCCTTCCTTCTGCTTCCTGAGTCTGTACCCCGGCCTCACCTCCCAAGACAGACTGAAGAAAAAGAAAAGCATCTGACCTACCATTATTGTGCCTTAAAACTTAGCAATAACCCTTTAATCGTATCACATTTACCCAGGCAGCATTCACACTTTCAACTGTGGTCTCGTTCTTTATTAAATTTGAAATTAGCTTTTGATCAGAAGCTAAAAACTTTCTGTAAAACAAAAACTAAGAAGATGAAAGGCAGAATGAAATTACGTAAGGTGTCACGCCGGCATCTTGTACTTCCCATGTGACTGTGACATGCGACATTTACACAGAGCCAGAGAGAGATGGCCTGGAGCCTGCTGGCTTCCGGTCCCCATGCCTGTGCCCGTGAGGTCCGCTCTGCTCCCCGCCTGCCCCTGGGCTTCCGTGAGGAGCCTCATGTAGCTAAATGAACCCCCTCGTCTAGTGGAATTGGCTTGGCAGGCTTTCCATACCTTGTGATCAGAGAAACGTGACCAGAACCAAACTCTAGCCGCTTGTCACCGCACGGTACGTTATCAATGTCAGTATACAGTTCTCAACTATACTGTCAGTTGTATGCTCTCTGTATAACATAGATAACCATACATAGAACTCTGACATATATGTCAATTGTATGTTTTATATATATAGTCATTTATAAAACTATGTATATAGTTATAGGGACTTCCCTGGCGGTCCAGTGGTTAAGACTCTGTGCTTCCACTGCAGGGGACATGGGTTCAATCCCTGGTCATGGAACTAAGATCCCGCATGCCATGTGGCACAGCCAAAAAAAAAAAAAAAAAAAAACCAAACAAAAATTATATATCAATATATAGTTATATATATCAATGATATATGTCAGTTATATTTATCAATTTACTTAATCAGATCAATATATGTCAGTGAACACAGATCTGAGTTGTGATAAGTGGCTACACAGTGTCCACCATGTGGCCATAACTCTTGGGTCTAAGGACACTGTTTGACTCCCCCCCCCACGTGGCAGGGTTATTCTTCCATCTTTTTATCAAAATCTCAAACTATGTTTTGATTAGAAGACAAACCCTAAATGTTTTCTCTGAGGGAAACCAGAACATGCAAAGCTGCAAGACTTAGAACAAAATGATGCAAAAATTTCATCTAGACATTCTGCATTTCCTGGGAGGCGAAAATAAACCTAAATGCAGGACAGAATTGAGAAGTCTGTGATTGGGAGCTGGTGTTCTGAGGGCTGATGTCACACAGCCTGCGTCCTGACGGGTCTCAAAGCCCCAGAACCTGCCTGTCCCTCCCTTGAGCTCTGGCGGAAGACGGCGCGTCTGGAAGTCAGGTCTCCCTCGAGATGACAATGAGATCCTTCTTAGGATCATAGGAGCAGGGGATTTATTACTGAAGGGTCTTGTTCCCTACAATTCATTTTATTTTATTTTATTTTATTTATTTATTTTTTTTATAGCTACTTTATTTATTTCTTTCTTTATTTTTGGCTGTGTTGGGTCTTCGGTTCGTGCGAGGGCTTTCTCTGGTTACGGCAAGCGGGGGCCACTCTTCATCGCGGTGCAGGGACCGCTCTTCATCGCGGTGCGCGGGCCTCTCACTATCGCGGCCCCCCCCCCCCCCCCCGCTGCGGGGCACAGGCTCCAGACGCGCAGGCTCAGTAGTTGTGGCTCACGGGCCCAGCCGCTCCGCGGCACGTGGGATCCTCCCAGACCAGGGCTCGAACCCGTGTCCCCTGCATTAGCAGGCAGACTCTCAACCACTGCGCCACCAGGGAAGCCCCCATTTTATTTTTAATTTATTTTTATTTGGTTTCATGCAGCTCAGGACGCCTGGACTCAGGGAGATATTGCTGACCATTCGAATCGTTGGCTTTTCTCAGGGAGTTACTTCTCTCCTCTCCAGTGATTACCAAGCCTTTGAAGGGACTGGCTTCTCAAGGTTCAGAGTGTTTGAGTAACCAAATTGCTTATTCCAGGTAAATTGGATTTTGAGGAAATCAGTTGGATTTCAGAAGAAAACTAGCTGAGGGAGGCGTGTGACCTACAATAAAGAGAGAAGAAGGGAGAGGGGCTCCTGGCGAAGGTGTTTCCTGGTCTGTCTGTGCAGGACACTCTCCGCCTCGGAGCCGGGGGAAGGGTTTGGCGGGGAGCTTCTAGAATTTCCTTAAATACTAAGATGGCATGACCTACTTGTCATTGGGAGAACTGACATTTTTTTTCCCCTAAAACACATATCATTTACAAAGTGGGTTTGCACATTCTCAGCACTGCACACACAACATTTTTGAAAAAAAGACATTCCCTTAGTTATTCCCACAGGAGATTTTTAAGCCTGACTCTGAAAGTGAACATATTTCAGGAGGCCCGGGGTTTGGGGGCAAAGCCACTGGCTCAAGTGTAGGTCTGTCTATGATTTGCAACTGCACGTTACTGCCTGTGAAAGGGGGAAAAGAGTCCTCCCACTGTGTGTCCTTATGATTTCCTTCTCTCTAGACTTCGCATTTCAGTCCCTTTTCATCCACAAATAAACCCTTTACCCACCCTGGAGCAGCTTAGGAAGATTTATCCACGTTTTACACGCACAAGGCTCTGTGGTTTGGGCTCACGCTCCCTCCACTGAAGGAGGCATATTGAGGTTGCCAAGTGGCTGGGGCACGATGAGGGCACTTTCACTGCTTCCCAGCGCTTCTCTGCCCAGGTGTGTGCTTGACGTCAAGATGATAATTGAGAAGCTTGACTTCAAGATTATGATCGCCATGGCCGGAGGCTTACTGATCGTTGCAAGCCTGCTGATATGCTGTGTCATCTGTCTTAGCTGCAGAGTGACTAGGGCACTGAAGTGAGCAACGAGGGTAAGAGTGGCTAACACCCCCCCAAAGGGGATCCTGGGGCTCTGTGCTGAGCGGGGTCATCCCTTGCCCTGGTGGCCGCACCCCAGGTGAGGTCAGGAACAGCGGGAGGGTCTGAGAAGACAGAGGCAGTGCGTGTAGAATCTTGGTTTCTTCCCCTTCTGGTTTGGGGCTGTGAGCTCATAAGTAGAATGTTCTCAGCCGGGTGGCTCTGTGCTGCTTTGCTGTCACTTGGCCTCATTGAGTTCACCCTCCGCTGGCTAATTCCACAGCACTGCAGACTGAAGACTGTGTGAATGAGTCTCTGCCTCTGTTCACCCAGAGGACAGGCCGAGCTGACCTCCTCTTGCCTGAGTTGGGGAGCTCTCAGGGTGTCCTCTCATTCATGGCCTTGGGGACGGTGAGGTGGGCCTACAGGACTGGGGAAGCTGAGCTGTGTGGAGCTCCTGGCTGACCTGACCATGGGGTGCAGGTCAGGATCATTAACTTGCAGCTTTTTCCAAAATGTTTTTCACTTTATCTGGAGCTGAGGAGCAATTTTCCAGGAGGTAAAATGAACGTTTCCAGTTTGGGGGAGTTAAACCTGTGAGGAGGATGGGACGCCAGGAGCCCAGTCTGGCGGCCTGCGTGCTGCCTGCCCTTCTCGCCTGCACCTCCTGCCTGGAGCTGGTGCACACCAGGCACTGATGGTCAGGCTCGTCAGCCCTGGTGCCACGTCCCTTCTCACTTACAAAATGTTTGGGGAGGAAAGGATTGGGTAAGGATTCGGGAGAGGGGCAGAGAGGTATAATCGAGGGCTGAAGTCACATGACACCATTGCCCCGCCAAGAACCTCTGACAATTTTAAGAAATGGATTTAAAGAAAAAAAAAAAAGAAACCTAATTTTTAAAATAAAATCTCTGAAGGAAAATATGACAGTCAATGACACTGACACAACAGGCAGGCGACTCGGTTTCGAAGAAGGCCATCCTGGGACTCCACTGTCAGGCTCCTGGTGACAGAGCCTCGGAGAGTGAAGCTGTGGGCTACCCCCCCTCCCGGCCAGTCCTGCCGAGTGAAGTACAGACCAGCTCTGCCGAGCTCAGCTGCCTCCTGACTTTGTCCCTTCACAGTGTTTGCAGCCCCTTGAGGGCAGGAGCTGTGCTGTCTCTGACCCCCAGGTTCCCAGCACATGGCCCAGACTCATTAGGTGTCAGGGGTCATGACCTGACGTCACCTTTGCACCAGATAAACCTCTCAGACACAGCAATAAATCCTGAATAGCATTATTTTGCTTATTGGTAAGAATATGTTACACATTAGAATTTTTAGTAAAATGATTTCCTGCTAGCTTATCTTCTAAAAAACCATATACATCGCAATGTTTTTATTTTACCTTCCATTCACAATTAACATAATTGCATCAACATTTAACATAATAGTTGGCACGGAGCCATTATTTTAACTTGTTAGGTGAGTTATTACACGTAACTAATGAGTTAAAGCATCTAAAACTTGGAACAGCGCCTGAGAACGCATCCCATAATTATGAGCTCAGCTATAAGGTCCAAAGGGAACACCTTCAACTCACTGCTGACCACCCCGGGCCTGAGGCCCAGCACTGGGTCGGCGCGCAGATTCCCGCATGATGCTTCACTCTCTTCCCAAAGGTCTTCCTGCACCGACACTCCGCGGCACCGGCGGGGGTGGGCGCACAAGAGCCCATGTAAAGAGCGAACGCAGAATATGGCGAACCCTCTACGGCACCTCTGTTCAATGTCTGCTCCCTGATCTGTCCTCTCGCACCTCGTGTTCTGTCCCTTCTGATCTTCAAGAAGGACACAGGAAACTTGGGGCTGGGGGCTCTATCAGGGTCGTGTGGGACTCGTGCCTCATGCCGGCTCCACGGCCTCAAAGCTAACCCTTCCCAGGCTGGACCTGTGCCTGTCGAGCTGCTGTCCTGAGGCTGCCATTCACTCTCTTCTACCAGCCTGCAGACAACGAACCAGCGTAACTCTGGGCCTTAGGAGGAACTGTCAGCCTCTGGGAAAGGGTGAGCAGAACCACGTGTGGCCTCTCTGGGTTTAACTTTCCCGAGCTGAAAGTTACCGAAACTCTGCCTTCTGCCGTCCCAGTATCTGCAGAACCAGGGGTCCTTCCCCAGTCACTTTAAAACTCATGTTTGCCTCCTCAGCCCTCACGTTCTAAACTGCTAACAGGACTCCCCAGCCCAGCTGCCAAAGCCCAGGTTCCCCACTCACAGCGATGGCCAGGAAACCTGCACCCTCGATGCCTGGCTCACCTCCCTCCGATGGACTGAGTCTGGACTGAGTCGGCTGCAACCCTTCCAAATCCCAAACCGATCTCCATCTTTCCAAATCTGCCCCGCCTCTCCTTAAACCCTGGTCACCTCCTCTCCAAAAGGTCACTTCAGGCTGCCACGCGGATGAAAGACATTTAGCAACTCCTTGTCGCTGTGCCCAGCCCCGCTCTCACCCGCCCTGAGCCTCCTCCCGCCCCTGCCCCCGTGAGGTGACGCGGCCCCTCTGCTGCAGCCCACGCACCCTTTCTCACCTTTGTCTCCCCGTCCGCCTCCAGCCGGGTTTCTCGTCTCCTCCTCCACTGCTCAGCGCCTGTTTCGTACTTCTCCAGCTTCTAGACGCGACCAGGGACGGCACCCTGGCCAGGTGTGACGGTTTTCAAACGTGGTTGCAGATGGGAACCACCTGGAGGGCTTCTAAAACGCCTGCAGCTTGGGCTTTGCCCTAGGAAACAATTAAGTAGAATGGGGGTGGGCGAAGCAGCTCCCTTTGCCGAAGCACGTCACGTGGTTCTCACGTGCAGCCAGGGTTCCTGATTCGTGGTCTAACCTATTTCACTTTGATATTACAGAGAAAAACGTGTGTATAACGCAGTGCTCTCCAAATTATTTTACGCAATCCTCCGGGACAAACGGCCTCCCTGTGCGACCAACGCCACGATCGGTTCTAGGACACGCCCGTCGCCCCACAAGTTCCCTCTGGCCCGCACCCTGCGTCCCCCCGGTCTGCGTCGGGCCGGCACTGCACCGCACACAAGCACTGCCCCCCATTGGCTAACCCAGTCCTTCTGTGGAGCTCCCGTCCCCAAGAGGTCCCCGTTCCATTTCTGATTGTCTGCTGCTCATCCCAGCTGGGACCACAAGCTCAGACTAGCAGCGCTGCAGGTTTTCCCATTCCCTTCCTACGGGGTTCACCACCTTCCACTGAAAACACCCTGGTTTTCTGCTCCTGCCCGGATGGAGGGTGGCAGAGCTGCTGGTCCCAGCAGTGGGTACACAGGCATAAGCAGCATCTCTAGGCCACGAGGCCACGCCCGCTGGTCGGACCCAAAGAGCGGGCTTTCAAGAGTAAACGCTTCTCCATCTGCTGTCTGACTCAGGGCAAATTCCAGAGCCCTGAGATGGTTGTTTGTAACCATTGTGTCCAATGCTACCTTTTTTTCTACTGGAGAGGATGAGCCTCCCCTCCCGGCCCTCGGTCCTGCATGTATTCAGTGACACAGTGAGGAGCGCATGGGGCTCCGCCCCGGGTCAGAACAGATTCCCTTCTGCTTCCTGCGCTATCCACGCCTCTGCTCTCAGAAGGGCTCTGAGGCCGTGGCAGTGGCTTCAATCCTTGAGAATAATGCAAAGAAAAGGAAAAAATTAAAAAGGAAAGGAAAACTATGTTCATTGCACTTAGTAACAAAGCAGACTCCCGTGGTTCAGCATTATTAAAAGGATTTTTATACACAGCTTTATAATTTTCAGTTCTGCTCATAATCCTAAAGGTTTGTGCTTGCTACTCTGCCTTAGCCAAAAGTACAGAAACCATCGTTTCTATAGCAACTTGACCTTGCTCTGACCCCCAAGCATGTGATCAGGGGACCGGCTCACCCAGTCTGGGCATCGTCGACCCCACAGGACAGTCTTTTATGGGACCGAGACAGGCTGGGACCTGGGCCCTAGGACCCTTTGCTGCAGTGCTTGCACCTGGACAAACGTCTCCTTGAGCAACAAAATACAAAGAAACTAACAGGGACTAAAAATAACTGTGTGCATGTGCCATTGGGGCGAATTCTGGGCAACAAGATACAAAAAGACCCCAAAAACCCAACTGCAACTTCTGAAGAGCTGGGAGCAAAAACAGGGCACTGCGCATGTCCCCTGCACTCAGCACCACCAAAGTGGTGGGCAGACCGCCTAAGGCAGCCCTGCAGCCCGACCCCTGGACACACCCCTCCCCTCCCCCCATGTAAGGAACCAGACCCCCCCCCCCCTCGAGCTAATGTCCATCTGACGCGAGGTGGTGTATGAACGTCACCGGTCCTGGTCTACGTGCTGAGTCCACAAACCCCTTCTAATTCATCCTGGTTCTGTCACTCACTAGCTGTCACTTAACTTCTTGAGTCTCCTTTTCTTCACCAGAGAAATGGAAATACTAGTGACATCCACTCCTGAGGGCTGTTAACTGGAATGGACATCGGAGAGGCAAAGCCCCTGCACGGGGCTGGAGTCGCTCAATAGAAAACGCCTTCCAGCGGGACCCGCCGCGTGCGGGGAGCACAGGGGTCTTTCCTACCACAAGCTCACGGGACTGACAGACACAGCTTTCATTCAACCCAGCTCAGAAACCAGGCCAAGATTACAAAAATGGGAATAAAGTTCGGGGACGGATTCCCGAAACCCCCCTGCAGGCCCTGCATCTGCAGGGAGCCCCTCGAAGTAAATCAGCCTCCCCAGCCCCTGGGAAGCCCGGCTGACTGACGCGGTTTTTCTGTCTCTGAGGGAAAGAAAGCCTCTCCATATTCGAACTGCAATTGTCCACAAAGCAGGAATTTCAAGGTCCTTCTGTAAGATGAATAAAACTCCTTCACACACAGCAGACTTTATTATTCATACCAGGTTTGTCAGTTCTCAGAACGTGGGCGCCAAACACAGCTTTGCACTGAAACCACAGACAGCAAGTAACAAGGCACAGTCAGCATGAGTGGCCAGTGCACTTTATTTGGTCTCCTTCCTGCTGCCAGAAGAGCCGCGTGCGCCGGGCGGGGGTCCCAGCTGGACTCCATGGAGGGACGTCAGGCGCATGTGGGCCTGACGCGGCCCTGGGCCCCGGCCCAGCCTCGGTGTTGGCGGGGGGTCCCCCGGGCGTGGGGCAGGAGTGTGAGGGGGCGGTTTCCCGGGAGCCCCTGCCCGATGCCCGGCTCCCCCAGGACGCGGTAGCACCTGGCCCTGCGCCCACAGGGGCAGCTCCGCCCAGGGAGGGCGCCGGGGCCTCCGACTCAGCATCCGTGGGGCTGGAGCGCCGTCCTGATGCCCGCGGCCAGGGCTCGCGGCGTGGGGCTCTCTGCGGTGCAGCTCACGGGCAGGCCCTGCGCGGCCAGGGCGTGGGCTGTGGTGGGCCCAATGGCCACGAACTGCAGGGAGAAGACAGAGGGGCCTCAGTGCACCAGCAGGGCGTGGTGGGAGCAGGGCCTGTTGCCTCCTGTCTGTTAGGACATGGCTCCTCACGTGAGAGCTTATAAACGAGACGACACCTCCTGAAGTGAACCCAGCTCTACCGCCTGCAAAAAGCCTTCGTCTCTTTACAGCCTCACCATCGGCCTGAGCAGCTCTCGCTAGCCCTGCGGCCCGGGCGCGGGGCAGGAGAGGCCTGGAATCAATCAGCGCCTGCCACGGGCGGGGCCGGGCGGAGCACAGAACAAAGTCTGAAAGGGGCTCTGCGTGCCGCATGGGGCGGTGGCTGGGCCCTAGGAAAGCAGAGCAGTCAGCACCAGGGCCCGGAGCCAGAGGGTCGGGTTCACATCGCAGCTCCACAGGACGGTGGCCTCAGCAAGTGACCCACCCTCTCTGGGCCTCCGTCCCCTCCTCCGTGAAGCAGAAAGGTTAAGAAGTTTCCTCATCAGGCTGTTCTGAGGAGTAGATGAGCAATGCGTGTAACCACTTGCATGGCCCCGTGCCTGGCACAAACGCCCAGTGACCGTCAGTGGCTGCTACCTGTAGGACCATCGTTCTCCCAGATTAGAAGCTCCAACGGCCTGGGCCTCGTCAGCAGGACGCCCCTCTCCAAACAAGCTTGTGTGTGATGGGTCCCATCCAGAGCCTCACTTTGGGCTGAACAGGATTTTTCGTTGTGACTCTGGCCCTTGCTAGCTGTCATTACAAATCACTTGGCCTTTTTGATCCTCGGTTTCCTCATCTGTGAAAGGGGCACAATTACCCTGCCTCTCAGTTGCCAGAGCAGGGCTAAACTGAGAAGATCGACAGCTTCTGGCAGAGAGGACATGCTCATCCCCACCCACCTCTGGACTAACACCGCGGACATGGACCCGCCTGGGAGTGGTTTGTGAAGGTGAGCCCCCGACAATGGCAGCCCCTGCCCAGCACCCCCTTCACCGCCCTCCCCAGCCAGGCTGGCGGTAGTGCGAACAAGATACCGCCCTTGCACAACCTCAGGACGTTGTGGCCTGACATCCTCCCCAGGGCGTGTGGGAATGAGAGGAAGAGGCTGCTGTCTCACAGAAGCTCGGGCTCCTGTAGCTCCCACGCTCCCCCCTGAAGCAGCCACCCCTCAAGAAACTCCCCGAGGGAAAACATGAAGCTGGACCCCTACCTCACATCATGTACAAAACTTAACTCCAAATGGATCAAAGGCCTAAATGGAAGAGCTAAAACCATAAAACTAGAAGAAAACATAGGAGTGAATCTTCATGACCTTGCATTAGGCAATGTTTTCTTAGATACATGATGAAAAGCACAAATAATAAAATAAAAACTAGATAAAGAAAACTTTTGTGCTTCAAAGAACACTGTGAAAAAAGTGAAAAGACAACTCACAGAATGGGAGAACGTTTTTGCAAATCACATATCAGATAAGGGACTTGTATCCAGAAAAAAAGAACTCTTACAACTGAACAAAAAGGCAACCTAGTTAAAAAGTGGCAAGGATGTGAACAGACATTTCTCTAAAGAAGATATAAAAATGGCCAACAGCACATGAAAAGATGCTCAACATCACTAGCCATTAGGGGAATCCAAACCAAAACCACAACAAGAAACTACTTCTGGTATATTCATAGAATGGACTGTTACCTGGCAATACAGAGGAATGAAGTACTGACACATGAGGATATGGGTAAACCCTGAAACCATTATGCTAAGTGAAAGAAGCCAGTCTCGAAAGGCTATATACGGTATGATTCCATTTATATGAAAAGTCCAGAATAGCTAGATCCACAGAGACAGAGATTGGATTAGTGGTTGCTAGGGGGTTGGGGAGTGACTCTAATGGATATGCAGTTTCTTTCGTGGCTCTGAAATGTTCTGGACCGAGAGGGTGAAGGTGGCACGCCTCTGTGAATTTACTAAAAACCACTGAATTGTACACTTTAAAAGGATACCTATGCAATTCATAAAAAGTGAGTTTTATCGTACATGAATTATATCTCAATAAAGCTATTTTTTGGGGAATTCCCTGGTGGTCCAGTGGTTAGAACTCTGTGCTCCCACTGCTGAGGACCCGGGTTCGCTCCCTGGTTGGGGAACTAAAATCCCACAAAGCTGTGCAGCGTGGCCAAAAAAAAAAAAGCTGTTTTTTTAAAAAAGAAACATTAAAAAAGAAAGAAAGGTGGTCTTTTCTCCATTTTATATTATTGCCTCCTTTATCAAAGATAAGGTGACCATATGTTCATGGGTTTATCTCTGGGCTTTCTATCCTGTTCTGTTGATCAATATTTCTGTTTTTGTGCCAGTACCATACTGTCTTGATTACTGTAGCTTGGGGGAAAACTGGACAGCTACATGTAAAAGAATGAAATTAGAACACTCCCTAACACCATACACAAATATAAACTCAAAATGGATTAAAGACCTAAATGTAAGGCCAGACGCTATAAAACTCTTAGAGGAAAACATAGGAAGAACACTCTATCCCATAAATCACAGCAATATCCTTTTTGACCCACCTCCTAGAGAAATGGAAATAAAAACAAAAATAAACAAATGGGACCTAATGAAACTTAAAAGCTTTTGCATAGCAAAGGAAACCATAAACAAGACAAAAAGACAACCCTCAGAATGGGAGAAAATATTTGCAAATGAAGCAACTGACAAAGGATTAATCTCCAAAATTTACATGCAGCTCAATTATCACAAAAACAAACAACCCAATCCAAAAATGGTCAGAAGACCTAAATAGACATTTCTCCAAAGAAGAGATACAGATTGCCAACAAACACATGAAAGGGTGCTCAACATCACTAATCATTAGAGAAATGCAAATCAAAACTCAATGAGGTATCACCTCACACCAGTCAGAATGGCCATCATCAAAAAACCTACAAACAATAAATGCTGGAGAGGGTGTGGAGAAAAGGGAACCCTCTTGCACTGTTGGTGGGAATGTAAACTGATACAGCCACTATGGAGAACAGTATGGAGGTTCCTTAAAAAACTAAAAATAGAACCACCATATGACCCAGCAATCCCCCTACTGGGCATATACGCTGAGAAAAACATAATTCAAAAAGAGTTATGTACCACAGTGTTCGTTGCAGCTCTATTTACAACAGCCAGGACATGGAAGCAACCTAAGTGTCCATCGACAGATGAATGGATAAAGAAGATGTGGCACATATATACAATGGAATATTACTCAGCCATAAAAAGAAACGAAATTGAGTTATGTGTAGTGAGGTGGATGGACCTAGAGTCTGTCATACAAAGTGAAGTAAGTCAGAAAGAGAAAAACAAATACCGCATGCTAACACATATATACGGAATCTAAAAAAAAAAAAAAAAAAGGTTCTGAAGAACCTAGGGGCAGGACAGCAATAAAGACACAGACGTAGAGAATGGACTTGAGGATGCGGGTATGGGGAAGGGTAAGCTGGGACGAGGTGAGAGAGTGACATGGACATATATACACTCCCAAATGTAAAACAGATAGCTAGTGGGAAGCAGCCGCATAGCACAGGGAGATCAGCTCGGTGCTTTGTGACCACCTAGAGGGGTGGGATAGGGAGGGTGGGAGGGAGACACAAGAGGGAGGAGATATGGGGACATATGTATATGTATAGCTGATTCACTTTATTATACAGCAGAAACTAACACAACAATGTAAAGCAATTATACTCCAATAAAGATGTTTAAAAAAAAAAAAAAGAAAGAAAGAAACTCTCTGAGATTGGGAACCAGCAAACAGCAGACAATTTCAGGAGAAGCAGTTTGGTCACAAGATGACTTTTCCCCGTGAGCCTTTTATTCCCTCTGAAATCGTCTGGTCACAGGAGAGAGGGCGTCTGGAGAGCTCCGCTCTCGGACTCCCCACCACGGGCCTGGCCGGGCCCACGGAGCCTGCCTGCAGGGCTGGACCCGGGCTGCAGACAGTGCCCGGGACAGCCCTGTGCTGATGCCCGTGCTCCGTCCCCGGGCACCGACCGGAGTGAGCGTGCCAGCCGGGGAGGAGAGAGGGGCCGGCAGTGTCTATACAACTGAGACAGTCCTGACCCCCCAGGGGTGCTGGGAGCCGCACCTGTCATGAAAGGTAAGGGCCTTCACTGCTGGCTGTGTGAGTGCCCGCAATGCTAGCGGCCTGTCCTGGGCACTCCCAGTCATACCCGCGCCCCCTCCTCAGGCCCCCTTGAGCCCTTTGAGATTATCCCCATCCCAGGCACCAGGGCTGTAACTACTTGTAGACTCCTAACAAATAGTCCCTAAAGAGTGCAAATGGAAATCCTTTGAATTAAAAGACATGAAAAGGGGAATCACTTTTAGAATAATTTCAAGACAGATGGGAAAAAAGGGAAAGGATGCTAATACCCGTGCCAGGCCCTGAGCTAAGGACTTTGCCTGAATTCTTTCATCTAATCCTGAGACTAACCTATCAGGGAAGACCATACACATGTCTATAAAAGCCACAAAGGGATAATTATCCTCATGCTACAAATGAGGAGACAGGCTCAGAGAGGTTAAGTAACTAGTCCAAGAGCACCAGCCAGGAAGTGGCACTGCTGAGCTGCAAGCAGGGGCCTGGGACTCCTAAAGCCCTGCCTTTTTTTTTTCTTTGGCCATACCGTGCAGCATGTGGAACTTCCCGGACCAGGGATAGAACCCGAGCCCTCTGCAATGGAAATGCAGAGTCTTAACCACTGGACCACCAGGGTGCAGAGTCTTAACCACTGGACCACCAGGGTAGTACAGCCCTGCCGTTTCTACAGAGCTTCCATCAGGGTGTCTGTGAGGTCAGGAGTGCTTTGGCTTCACATGGAAACTCTAGGCTAATTAGTAAAAGTTAAAAAAAAAAAAAAAGAATCTGAAAAAAGATCAAAAGCCCACTGAATACCTCACCTTAATCTGGTCAATGTTGTCACCAGATAACTCTTGAATATGCTTGAGACTGTGTGTCAGGCCAGAGGGACTGAAAAACGTGATGCTGGCTGGAACGCCCTGCAGGCAGAGAGAACAAGGTCAATCCCTTGCCTTGGGGCCGAGGAAAGAGAGGCTCCCCACCCCGTCACCATCAACCCCCAGAGCCCCAGGAAGCAGCCCCAGGCAGCCCAGGTACATTCACAGCAGGAGGGTCCCCACTGATGCTGGCGTTCTGGGCTCCACGGAGGCGGAGTTCAGGTCGGGAACTGTTTAGAGAGGGGAGCGATGGGAGAGGCTGGGTGCTGTTGCTTGGTCGCTCTGCAGGCCCCCAGATCAGAGGGCACAGGCACCGTGGACCCAGCGCCCAGGAGAGTGGACAGTGCCTCTAGCTTGTGCGGGCGGCCAAAGTGCACTGATCAAGTAAGGCAGCAGCCCGGCCCCCCACCAACTCCCCGTCCCTTCCGGAAATGGAGCAGACAGCAGACAGACTGGCCCACCTGGCCTTTCTGAAAGCTTTGGTTTGTGCTAACAGGGTCTCCGAGTACCAGCCAGGCATTCAGAAGCCTGTCCTGGGAGAGGAAGGGGAGGCTTCTTACTGGATACAGATGTGGAAAACCTCGATCAACCCAAACAAGAACCGTGCACCCTTCTGCCTGAAGCCTCCAAAGCTTCCCGCGGCCTCCCAAATTCAATCCAGACTCCCCCGTGGGCCCTGAAGGCCTTCCCAGTGTGGGCCCAGCCCCTCTCCAGCCTCTGCCCTGCAGCTCCACCAGTGCGCCACACCATGAAGAATGACATCAAGGCCACTGTTGACCCCAGGCTGTGCAAAGGGCTTTGTGTAAGTTATCTCCTTTAATCCTTGTGAAAACCTTACAGATAGGTCTATTCCTACTTCCCAGATACAGAGATGGAGCCAAAAGATGGCCTCCTCAAAGTGGCACAGCTGGGGATGGCAGAACCAGCGTCAGGAGGCTTGCGCCCCTCCGCCCTGCCCGCCCCAGCTCCCTGGAAACCCCACACACCTGCTGGGAATAGTAGCTGTTGAGGTTCCCCTGGATTCCTGGGTGTGGGATCGTCTTGTAGACGGTTAAGCTCTCCACGGGAATCCCTGGACACAATCGGGACACAAACCAGGAGACAGACTTCACTGCCCCGGGACCACACTGCAGGGCACAGGTAGTGGAGACCCCCCGGTGCTGCACGACCCTCCGGGAACAAGCCGCCGGGAGCTGAGAGGTGTGGGCTCAGTGCCGGCCCTCTGCAGCCTGCTTAACACTGCGGAGTGGCTCATGCGGTAGAGGAGGCTGAGATGACAGAGGAAGGACACGGATCCTGAAAACTCAGCCTTCCTTCGTACCACGGACGCCTTTTGTTCCCGTGTTTGTGTGGGTTGCCCGCAGGATTGGCCCTGGACACTCCCCCACGGATGCCGTCTGTGTGGAATCCCACACTGAGGGCCCCGGCTGCAGGCAGAGCTTGGAGGGAGTTTTACCAGCCTGGGGGCTGAAGCCATGAGGCTTCTAGGGCCTGGACACCTTGGTCTCTGGCACCTTGGGATGGAGCCTGGGGGGATGGAGTTGGATCGAGCCTAGGTTGACCGGGCTGGCGGACGCTGCTTTGAGTGCGTGATGAGATCAGCTCCCGCCTTGGACTGGTTTCCACACGTGCCCGCCCCGGGGTCGCCACCACGCTACTGCCCACCCGTCCTCCTGGGGAAGGCTCCGTGCCCCTCTGCTTGCTCCCAGCTGAGCTGAGTGGGTGGACGGGAGCGGATCTGAAGCAGGAGGGAGGCCTGCACCCCGCACCTAACGTGAGGGGCGCCCGCCTTCCGGCCTGGCTGGTCCATCCCAGGCCTGCTCTCCCTGTAGGTCCCCAGGGCTGACACCCCGCCACCACGAAGGCTCTCGGTGGACCCCAGAGAGGCGGGGGAGTCACCTTTGTCCTTGAGCATTTTCGGCAGGATTTCTCTTTTGAGGGTTCCACAGGGAAACAGAAGAGGCAGTGCTGACGACTCCCCTGCGGATAAACAGGCAGACTTTGTAGATGGAAGGGCAGCCCCGGGCCCTGCCCTGCGTCTTCGGTTCCCGCACCTTCGGTTCCCGCACCGTGAGCGGGAGGAAGCTCACGGGGGTCACGTGGGCAACAGCACGTAGACAACTAACATCCACAGCCCGGGGCTGCTGTCACCCCTGCTCCCTACCCCGGCCCGTCGTGGTGGCTCCGGGCAGCGGTCACCACTTAGAGTGCAGTGAGCAGAGTCAGGTTAGAGGTCAGGCCTGGTGGTGGCCTTGGAGCCACAGTTTCTGCCTCTGGAGGAGCCCGGATGGGCCGGGAGGCGTTCGGAGCCTGGGCTCCCGCCGTGAGGAGGCAGGAAACGGCAGCCGCCGGCGCCGCAAAGACAAGCTGCAAGGACGCTTCTCGGCCACCAGGCCAGGAGCCCGAGGGCTGAGGGTCGGCCGCGTGGGGGCCCAGCCTCTCGCCCCCGTGCATCTCCGCCCTGGGAGACTGAGCCGCAGGCCTCGCTCTGCAGAGCCGTGGAGACAGCATGCGAGACGCCACCTCCCGGCAAAACTGACGGGCGGTCAGATGGGACTCCTCCGCACTGTGAGAATAAAGCACTTTAGTGGAAGCGACCGCTTTCCCCTTCCGTCTGTCCATCAGAGGTAAGGAGCCGTAGCGAGTGCTGGTCAGGCACAAACACGCATTTCCCCACATCCGTAAGATCTCTCTGAGCACATCCCCTTTCGGCGCCTGCAATCAGAGGGAGGAACAAGCCAAGCTCTCCCCCTCCGGCACCACCTCCACGAAGGCCCAGCTAAACAACAGGAACGACTGTAGGCGTCCTTATTTCAAGCTGTCCAATAATTACAAACCGGCGAGTGTTTTATTTAAACAGCTCTGTAAGTATCAGTACCGACATAAAAGAACACAAGCAATTGGAAAACTTTAAAATATACTGTAGATAATAGATGCTCACTGCTTTCTCTTTTCCAGTGTGAGCAAATGTTTTCACGCAGTACAGATGCCACCCCTCGTGACACACTTTCAAAGCCATGACCAGGTGCTATTCTGAGCCAGAGCCCAGGCGTCCCTCCAGTGTCTGCGTGTCCGTGTGTGTGTTGGGGGGTGGGGTGTCCAGGAGCCTAGGGGCCAAAGCGGCTCCCACAGACCCTTCCCAGCACCTGCTGTGGGGCAGCTGTAGGACCGGCAGCCAAACCAAGGGCCTACTTTTCCTGCAGGCTCAGCCCCAGGGGTGTGCAAGGGGCTTCCGGAAGATTCCAGAATCGGCCCTTCACAGCCCCTCTTCTGCGGGTGCAGCAGAGCACTGAGCTGCTCATCTGTGTGCTCTGACTGCTGGTCACTACGAGGGAGACGGGGAGCTGGACGCACACCCCGGGGCAGGGCAGGCATCTGTCTTTTTCCCACTGCACCCCAGTGCCCGGGGAGAGGCAGGCCGAGCAGGACCAACCAGCTCAGCTGGCTTCATGGAAAAGCACCACCGTAGCAGCACAAAGGAGGAAAACCTGAAAATGTCCTGGTTGAGACCTGCCGCAGGGGAGGGGAGACATCCCGTGACTGTACTTCCTGGGTGCTAACCTCCCAGAAGTCAAAGGCAAATAATCAGCACTCCCAAATGGATTATGTCCTGAGCAAAACTCCTCGTGGGACTCTCACGTGACTGAAAGATGTAGCAGATTACTTGTTACATTTACGGGAAACCACCTCTGGTGGATGAGGACGTCTATGGTCCATCTCATCACCACGTAAACTGACAGCATCTCCAAAAACGGCCTAGCTCAACCACCCAACCCTTCCTGTTTGTCATAAGATCGTTTATGGAAAATAAATGATGCATTATTTAAAAAAAAATTCTTTTTGGGGATGAGCTCACTGCTTACTGATTTTTAACCCGAACAGGCCAAAGCTAAATAGGCCAATGTAAAAGCCAGTTGATTACACAGGGCTGAGAGGTGGGGTGTCCCCAGGACGACAGGGGACGACAGGGGGCGACAGGGGCCTGGCAGGGGTCTAACCCGACGCGGGATGGTGAGCCACGGGGCTCAGACGCTCTGCTCTGCGTTCCTTTAACGGGAAGGGGGCCTGGCCCACTGGGCTGTCGGGCTGAGGACAGCAGCTGTGCTGGAAGTCCTAAGAGGACGTTACGCAGCGGGGGCGGGGGCTCTGCAGTCACTGCTGGTGATTAAGAACTAGACTGAGCGTGTAAATGTCATTTCGCTGGAGGAGATGTGCGAGTCTGTAAAACTCTCGCGCCTTCCAGGCCTGCGATGACCGCGCCCTCTCAGGCCTGCTTTGAGGGAGGGTCCAGTCATGCAGGCAGTGGGCACTTAACATAGGTAATTAGGACCACGAGACTGACTGCGGGACGGAAGGAGAGTCCAGTAAGTGGGCGAGGCTGCAGGGACGAGCCCTTGGTCAGTCAGCGCAAGTCCAGGGGGACAGTTCAAATAACCCGCACAATCTGTCTGCCTCTGACACCCTCCCCCTCCTTTGCTTTCTCTCAAAATGTTGAAATTGTCTTCTACCTTGGACCACTTAACTTGTACTGATACTTTCTTTTCCCTTAGCGGAGATATCCCAAGAGGGAAGAACTGTCTGTCAGAATGAGGAGCTTTCAGATTAAAGGAGGTAATAGCTTTAAGCGCTTATAACAGTGCCTGTCACAGAATAAATAAGTGTTTAAATAAAATAAATAAGCAATAACTATGAACTGGCCTGTTTACTCCAAGCACTGGAAGTAGATTCTTGGCTTTTAAAAATCAAGCTTCAGAGTTGACTGGGGGAGAAAATCATGAACGCCTGGGTAAAACCAAGGTGAACGTCCTTGCCAGCAGTCAAGATGGACTCTTACTTGGATGTTATTCCAAGTGTGAACTGAAGATTCATTAGGACCCATGGGGTGAACACTGGCCGTGCCGTGTGGAGTCTGCCCTCCCGCCTGTCCCCTCACAGCTCTGGGACCTTGGATGGTCACTCGGTCCCCGAAGCCCGGACAACAGCACCGTCGAAAAGAGCGCTGGGTGATGCTGGGTGCCCCTGGGCTGTCCCTGGGGTGCCTGAGCCGCCAGTGACGGCTGAGCCGTGGCCTGTGCCTGGTGTGACGGGGGAACCACATTTTTTTTTTTATTTCGATTAATTTAAATTTAAATAGGCACATGCGGCTCCTGGCTGCCATACTGGACCGTGCAGCCTGCAGTGGACGGTAGAGAGGACCAGATGAGACGAGGCAGGGGCGTGCCAGGGACACGCTGACCACCCAGGAACGTCTCATCCTCGACCTTAACACAGCGCATACAGTGACCCAGGAAAGAGGAAATAAAATTATTCTTAAAAGAAAAGTGGAAAAAGGAGAGCCAACTGGGAACGTGGGAAGTCCCTCTGCCATCCCCTGCCGGAGCTCCAGGGGGCCTGGTCCCCGGGGAAGTGGAGGATGATGTGGGACTTTTTCAGGTCCAGCTCCTAGGGGTCAACAGAAACACACAAGCTCGAGAACCTTCACCAACAGCACTGGCTCGTGACAGGAGGCCTCCTAAGACTTGAGAGGTCGTGACCTGGAGAAATGTTCTTACACACCGCGCCCAGACACAAAACCACGCACCACAGTCCCAGAAGCCGTACAAATTCCTGGTTAAGGTGTCCTCGCCCCCTGCCCACCCTGAAACCACCACCCCAGGGGCAGAGAAGACACCCCTCTCCCGGGACCACCTCGGAACAAAACCTCAGGCGTCAGCAGCCAAGCCGGCCCTGTCTCCTAGCTCAGCAAGTTCTAGGAAGGGTCTGCAAACTGCAGCCCCAGGTCAGAGCCCAGCCCACGGTCTACGGCTGCTCTCGGGCTACGACGGGCAGAGGCAGTGGCCGCAGGGACGGCGTATCCGGCCCCTCATAGACAGTTTCACAGCCCCGATCCTGAGGAGCGAAGCTCCGATTCCCTCTCAGTGACAGAAGGCAAGCTGGTTCTATGCCATCTTTCACGTCACACATCTCTCAGGGAGGGGTCAAAGTGACAAGGACACAAGAGCATGTGTGTGCAGTTGGATCAGACGTGTAGGGGAGAGGCTGGGACACACAACTGGGAGGTGGGGCTCCCCTACACGTACACATCGAGCCTCTCCGTCCTCTCTCTCGGAGAGCTCTGCTCCAAAAATCTTGGCTCATGTTTCGTCAGAAGCCGAAAATTTCATAATTAATTTAAAGCTTAATCCTTATTTAAATACAAGCATCCCCAGAACCCTTGCCATTTTAAGTCTCAGCCCATACGCTGCCCAGTGATGAGCTTATGGGGGGGGTGAGTGGGCTCTTTAGGGGGAGCGGGCTTTGGGGGAGGGAATTAGGAATTTGGGGGAGGGAAGAGACTCCCACCAGGAGGGCGGGGAGCCAGCAGACGGAGGGACGGTGCCGGCAGCTTCTGCTGCTTCCTCTCTCCTTACAGGCCCTGCACAGGGCCTTGCTTCTGGTTTCGTCTCCAACCCTTTTATTCTGTGTCATGTTCAAGGTGTCTCAAGTCCTCGGGTGGAGGGGGTGGAGGGCAGTAGGCTGGATCTCAGACCAGCACAGACAGATGCAGGTCCAAGGCAGCCACGGTCTCACCAGCCACGCCATCACCATCGTCACCGAGAAGGCACCGAGGACGTGGCCCTTTCCCGAGGTGCTGGCTGTGAGACCAACCAACAAAAACAAATGGGCTTCATTTGGGGCGACCTTGTTCTACTTACTAAAACAAATGTACTCTGCAAGCTTTTCTGCATTTCCACAGTTTTCTCCTTCTGTATGCAGGCCAATTTTATTCACTGGAAAACAACAACAACAGAATATATTTCTTTACATGGTTATTAAAGTCCTGTTCCTGTGTCATTTTTTAAATGTGCAAATACAAAGGCACATGCTTTACAAATGACATGGAGAAAGTCTCCCCTTGGAAGCTGGTGTAGGGAGACGAGAGGGAGCTGGGTCCCAGCCCCACCCTCCCTGGACCTGTGGCTTCGGATGGTGGGGCATCATTATCAGCAACTTAGTCTCAAAAGGTTCAGGAAAAATTGTTCTTTGCCTTGTATTTACAACTACTCTGTAAGTTTTCTTCAAAATAGCTTGGACAGATTACCAGAAAAGGGATTAGTGGGCCGAAGGGTACAACTATTTTGGCAAAGCTTTTGAATACATGCCGACCAAGTACTTCTCAAAAGATGTGAACCAATTTTCAATGCCATTTAGCAATATTTGAATACATTTGTTTCACTGCACCCTTATCAGCAGCATTATATAGTTAACTAATTAATTACTTTTTATAAATTAAATAAGGAAAAAAAATCACGTTTTAAACTGAACTACAGTGTCCAATGAACAAAGCTAAGTCAGTGTGGAAGGAAACCTCCTCTTTTCCTTCTCTCCTCTGCTCTCATCACCACACCTCTGCACTCTGGTTACCCAATGTGTGGGTTTTCCACACCAAGCAATTCTCCAGTTCTCAGCTGGGTGTCCTACAAGTGGACTCAAGTCTGACACTCTCTACCGGGAGGTAGCGTCAAATCCCAAGGATGGAGGGCTCAGTCCCACAAACTGCTCCCGCTTCAGACCCAGGTCTCTGCTTGTGCTTCTGACTGACCAGCTCTAAACCGGAGGTTCTCACAACCCACTCCTTGGGTTGGATCATTTGCTAGAACAGCTCACAGAACTCAGGAAGATGGTTTACTAATAAGTACTGCAGATTTATTACAAAGGATATTTCAAAGGGTGCAAATGAACAGCCAGAGGGAAGAGATGCATCAGGTAGGTATGGGGGGAGGGCCTGGGCTTCCATGCCCTCTCCTGGCTCCAGCCTCCCAGCACCCTCCGTATTACTGCCCTTCTGGATTTTTATGGCGGCTTCATACATAGGCACGATTGATTAAATCATTGGTCGCTGGTGATTAATTCAACCTCCGGCCGATGTCTTCTCCCTGGAAGTAGGAGGCAGGGAGGGCATGAGGCTGAAAGTTCCTACTCTAATCGGAGGACTGGTTCCCATGGGAACTAGCCCCCAATTTAAGGGGCTTTCCAAAAGTCACCCCATTAAAGTCAACTCAGGGGGAGTTGAAAGAGGTTTGTTATGAATAACAAAATACACCCTATCTTTTTTATCACTCAGGAAATTCCAAGGGTCTTAGGAGCTCTGTGCCAGGAACAGGGACAAAGACCAAATATATATTTCTTATTATAATCACAATATCACAGTCATTCTTTGGTGTTTTATTTGTACCTTGACTGCTTACCTAGAGAAGCAGTAGCATTTCCCACCACATACACTGACTTAGCATTCCATTTTTCTTTCAGAGACTTTCTCCAGACTGTAAAACATGAAATTTGATGTGAGTTGCAAATACCAAAGTGGCCATTTGGACTGCTGCCCAAGGCTGTCTGTTCATCCTAAAAAACTTGTGAGCAAGGCAAATTATTAATAACCAAATATAAAAAACAGCATCTCAAACTAAAATCCATTTTTATATTCTGTTCATATTCTGCAGGCAAATTTTTAAAAATCACTTTGGCAAATGTTTTAATATGCCTTCCTTATTGAAGGCATTAAGTATTAAATCATTTCCACAGTTGCACTAGAAGCATTTTTAATGTATACTAGTAAACATAACTTGAAGAATTAATTTGCATGGTAATATTAAAATTAAAAAATCTATACGTTTTTTTTTTTTTTTGGCCATGCCATGCAGCTTGCGGGATGTTAGCAAGGGACTGAACCCGGGGCCATGGCAGTGAAAGCGCTGAGTCCTAAACACTGGACAGCCAGGGATGTCCCCCCAAAATCTAGACTTTTAAAGAAAAAATTACTGGTCATGAAAAAAAGGCAACTTAAATGTCTAATAAAGCAATATGACTGGTTCTATTTGGGATATAAATCTGAAAGCAGTCAAGAAACTGTCATCTCAGATGGGAAGGCTCATCTATCTACTAGGTCAAAGAAGAGAATAAATTTCAGGTTCATAAACAAACACAATTTAATAGAGAACACTACCATTTTATGACAAAAAATAAACATCTTAAATATGGATTAAAGAAAAACCAAGAGAAAATGGATAGTATAAATGTATCACAAGGCCACTTGGCATTCAACATCCTTTTAGAAGATAAGGAAACACTAGTTCTTCCTTCCTAAGATCTGACTATGAGCATAATTTTCCCTTAAATTCAATAGTGTTACTCTACCCTTTACACTCCTATGAGAAATTCCCTTTTAAAAAGCAGTAAAAGACTGAGTTTCACCTTCTTTCCTTTCCTACCCCACGAACGTAAATAATATTTATCTAAACATTATCTACAGCATGTGAACAAACCATTCTCCAAGCATCATAGTAGATATCAGCTGGAGCAAGCCCTGGGTGAAATCAGAATGCCCGGCTTCAGAGCTGGCTCTGCCCCTTAACTTGGGTTCGTTCCCGGCAAGTCAGCTGACCCACCTCCTCTGTTTCCCTGTTGAGATAATGGGGATTAACTACACCTCTCCTGCCTGTATTCATAGAGCTGTTGTAACAATCAAAATAAGAAAATGTATGGACTATATTGCACACCTGTAACTTATATAATATTGTACATCAACTATACTTCAATTAAAAAAAAAGAAAAAAAGAAAATGCATGGGAAAATGCTTTTTAAACTATAAAGCACTATAAAAAGTTATGGTGTCCATGCTGGGTTTTTTTTTCTTTTTCATCATCTTCATCCTCAAAACACATACAAAAGGGAAAGCACAACTGTAAGACCAAGACGCCCGAAGCACCACTGGGAGAGAATACACATGCTTCTCCATCTCGAGTCTTCTTTCTCCATTTTGGAAATAACAGTACTTCCGGTTCTGAGTTGCCTTGCGGATTGGACAGCACAAGTCCTCATCCCTAAGAAAAGCGTTAGACTTTCTCTTCAACAGGAGGTACCTGTGTATATGAAATCACCGAGGAGGTGATTTTTCTGGCTATAGTGAAAGCCTAACTAACTGTAAAGAGAGCGCATAATGACCACTCTGCACTGTCACCTACTCAATGCTCACCACGCACCAGGCCATGTCCTGAATGCCTCACTTTGGGACTCAGACTCTGCAGCTGGAATCATAAACCTGTGACTTACAGACCGCGTGGTCTTGGAGGGTTTCATGCCCTCTGCTCTATAGGCTCCTCATTTGTCAGGTGGGGTTACTGATCATACCTACCTCAGGGATAAAGCATCTAGGGCCCGGTCTGGCACAGAGTAGGCTCTAGAGAAGCTCTAACTAGTAGTAGAAGTGACGATCCTGGGATGCAAGTATCATTGTGCCCACTTTACAAACAAGGAAACTGAGGCTCAGCGAGGTCAAGGAAGCCGCCAAGGTCAGAATGGCCATCTGAGGCCAAGCCTAACTGGCCGCAAAGCCCTTTGGTAACCACCTGCCCCACTGCCTCCACCTGTTAGTAAAACTGGAGCTGGTCCGGCCTGACAGACTGGCTCCAGGGCCTTGGACAGGTGCTGACTCTCCCCAAGCCTCAGCATTCTTATCTGTAAAATGAGGACCATGGTAGGTGAGCCTCTGGCTGGTCCAGGATTGAATGAAATCGTGAATGTCAAGCTAACATAGAGCCTGGTATACAGCAGGCACTCCATACATGTTGGCTCAAAGCTGTCTGATGGGACAGACTAAGGTGGTGTTCAGTCTGAGAGCTGGGCCCTGACAGAGAGGGAAGGAAGCGAGAAGGAGGCCTGAGCGGGGTCACATCATCGAGTGCTGGCTCGGCACACACTGTTCTCATGTGCTGTTGGACCTTCCCATCGTCCCTGTGAGGAAAGAGACTGGTGCCCATATACTGTGACCACCTGGTGGGTGCACATGGAGACCCCCCCAGCGGCACCTGTCTGGGCGTTTAGGAGGTAGCACCGTCTCCTGCTTCCTCGTGACACAGTGCCACGAAGCGCTCACCCCCGTCAGAAGGCTACCACGTAACATGTCATTCCGTGTGGGACACTAAGAAACAGCTTAGAAGAAGGAATTTCATCTTCTGCTCCCTCCAAAGGTTCCACAAACATGAAGTAACTCGGTACCTAAATACTTTTTGACTAAAAGTCATTGCACTTTCTCAAACCTGAAGTCCAGCTATTTCTGGAATCTAGTATCACCAACGGGAGAAAGCAAAGTCCAGTGCATTCACAGCAGACCCACCCTTACCTTCGGTTTTACTGTCTTTCTCCAAACACAGCTCCACTGCTTCCACTGCTCTGGGGCTGGTAAAAATGAGGCCCCCGTAACCTTCAGGGTGAGACAGCTGCACACCAAACAACAGCAAAGGCACTTTATATGATGGCCAAGTTCAACATTTTCCAGAATTCTAAATGCTTCACAATAGTAGTAGGCAAACTAATTCCATCCATCCATCCATCCACTCAAGACATGAGCGCTTACTATGCGCCTGGAACTACTCTAGGTCTTTAAGGACATAAGGTAAATTCATAGCATTTCCCTCAAGCAGCTCACAGTCTTGGGGAGGGAGAGGCCAGTGTGATGCAGGGTGGCAGGTGTAACGGAGCCAAGGGACAATGTGACTCAGCCTGGGTGTGGCCGGGGTGCAGGCAGGACGGTAGACTTGACCTGCATCCATAAGAAAGCTGGAATATTCAAGGAGCGATATCCATGCTGAAACCCTGGTTTTTGACGATAAAAATGGTGATAAAATCTACTGAACACATATTCTGAGCTGGGCACTGGGCTGTTATACACATAATCCTGCACTGAACCTGTGAAAGTGCCCTGTGAGATGGGTGGCACTATTTGCATCGCACGGATTAAGACACAGAGGCTTGGCGAGGATAAAGAACTAGTCCAAGGTGAGGGGCAGAGCTGGGACTTGAGCACACGCCCCTATGATTCCCAAGCCCGTGCGCTCGCTCACTGCCCAACGGGAGCTTCAGAGAGGGAGTTCAGGAAGCCCCTCATGAAACAAACTGGCTGGGGGTGATGTATTTTTCTGAGCACAGGGTCCTAGCAAAGATCTCAAATAATGAGCTCTGGTTCCCTGTTAAAGCTGCTTACGGAAGAGCATGCGATGTGGGTCCCTTACATAGTCCTCACAGCACACAGACCCAGGGCAGATGCCAAATCAATGTTTGCTGAGTAAACTGTTGAATGAATAATTCAATCTTCAGCTCAAAGCGAAGGGAGATAGCAGAGAGGTCCTCCACAGAGTGACGGGCGGGCTCTGACAGGCAGAGCACCTGATGCTCACAGCGGCCCGGGAGCCCAGTGGGCAGGGCTGGGCACACCAGTCCCATGAAGCCGCCCTGGCTCTGGGACCACGTGTCCAGAACGGTGCCCCCAGGGAGATGTCCAGTGACGGGGTGCACACTGATGGGGCCTGGGGTGCTGGGCCCTGAATCTTTAATCGGAAGCATTTGGAGGGCTTTCCTGGGACTGTCCCTGGCCATATCTATCGCTCCAATACATGGAAGCAGTCCCAACTCTCCCTCTTATCTGCTGGAGAACTCCGCCAAGCTGCCCAACCTGGGGAAAAACAACAGCTGTTCGGCGCTTTGCTGAGGTCAGGGGCGTGGACTGAATGAGAGGAGGGAGGTGGAGGGTCTGCATGGCCAAGAGCAGCACAGGCGTGGGGCCTCAGCACGACTGGCTCTCCCAGGCCTCCTTACGGGCCCACCTCCAGGTTGGGTGGCTTTCTGGGGGCGCTGGTAGAGGCTCGGGCTGAGGATCCAGTAGCGGCCACGTCCTGGAGCAGGTGAGCTTGTGCCGTCCTTGTTTTACAGTTGGGTAGTGAGGTGAGGGCTAGCAAACGAGTCCTTCCCCTAGAATTCTGTAGGAGTCTACAGAAACCAAACGTGTCTCATTCAGAAATGACGGTGCTCAGACATTGATGAATCTTACCTTCTCCGAAAAACTGGGAACAGACAAAAACTCAAATGATAAAACAGGGATCAAAGTGGCTTCGAGTCCATATAATCCTAATTCCTGCAGGTAAAAGAATATAGTTTTGAATTGGCCAGGGTTGTTTGGGAAATGAGGAAAAGGTCCTATTTCACAACTTACTCTGTGCCAGTTCCTCAGAGTTTTAGCAGATGGACCCTCCCCTTGACTGCAATCACGAGGCAGTGTTAGGCTCTCAGGGACCAGGCGCGTCAGGTACTTACCCTGATGTAGGGATCCTGGCCACAGTCGTCCTCCTTAGGGTCTTTCAGTAAAAGAACCTTCATTATTGCCTGGCGGTCTCTACAGGGTGCTGTGACAGAGCAGGGAAACGGATCTTAATTAGATCTCAAAGGCTCTTCCTAAGCAGCGTCAGCTGGGCTGGGCGCCAGAAGCAGGTAATCAGCTGCTGGCTGAAGCGGCCTATCCCTGGCACACAATGACACGGCGTTTATGGGCTCGTTCCTTCTGAAGACCCTGTCACCGATAAGGCCCAGGGACAGCATGCTGGCACTTGATATCACTTGGAAAGGCAGATGAAAGCCATTAGGGAAAGGCAGTGTCCTAGCTAAACATTTAAGGCTCACAGAAGAGAATTGATGCAAATTCTGGGTTGTATCTATAACAAATATAGAAATGAGCATCTTATATTTTAAGGAAATAAATAATTACTTCCATTTCAAGGTAAATATACTCAGTTGCTCATAAGCTCTTTAGGAAGTGACTATACTGACTCTTCTATTTCTCAAATGATGTTTTATAAATGTGGTCGAGCATCATGAGAGAATTTTTCAAAAATTTTCTAACAACCCAGAAACCAGTTGGTTGATATTTATCAAAAGGCTTATATACTTCATACCCCTTCTTCGTATAATTTCACTTCCAAGAATAAATTCTAAGGTGACACTCATAAATGTGTGCAAAGATTAACATAAAGATATTCATCCTGGTATTTTTTTTTTAACTGACATATAACATTGTGTAAGTTTAAGGTGTACAATGTGATTTAATACATTTGTATGTTGCAATATGATTACCACCGTAGCATTAGCTAACACCTCTATCACCTCACATAATTATTTCTTTTTTGTGGTGTGAACAATTAATATCTAGTCTCTTAGCACCTTTGAAGTTTACAATACAGTATTGTCGACTATAATCACTATGCTGTGCATTAGATCCCCGCCCCCTGCCCCCCCCCCACCCAGAACTTATTTAACTACGAGTTCCAAGTCTGTATCCTGGTATTCTTTATAATTGCAAATAATTGGAAACAATGTAAACATCTAACAATGAGAGAATGGTTAAATAAATCATGGTACAGTTATATGAAATCATTAAAATATTCATAAACAACTTAATTATATGGATTATTTAATCACAAAATAATGTTAAGTTTAAAAAAGCAGCATTCAGAATTACATTAAGGTACGATTTACAGATTTTATACATACATATATATGAAAGAATATTCTTTGGTGGTAGCTTAGGGTGATTATTTTCTTCTCTACCTCTTTCTGTTTTACCCCCCAATTTTTTACAATAAATATTAAATTCCATTTGTGTCAAGGGGGTAAAAGCACCTTATAACCATCCCAAAAGCCTCAAGTCAAATACTGTCGAAGACCTGCAAAATAAACTCTGCTGGAAATGCAGACTATATCCCACAAGTAGCATTAGATTACCAGTTAGTTACTTAATAAATCTTATACAGTGGCTGATAGTAGTCAAAGAAAGTATATTGCTTGGAGCAGAAATGTGTTAACTCTGGGAGCCATTACTTATAAATTATTACTGAACATATTTCTGGAACATTATAATATCTGTGGGACATCTTAGGAAAATTGTCTCCAAATGAATTGCTTTGTATCTAAGCAACCAAACCTGGGTGAACTAATAATAATTATGAAATCAAGTTCAATTAATGCTGCTGTCGAGCTGTTAGCTAGAGAGACGGGAAGTTTGCGAAAATGGGCAGTACCATCGTTTCTATCATTTCCTGAAGTTATTCAGAATGTGTCTCCCACAGAAATCAGGAATCTCCGTTTCGGTGATGGTCACTGTTAGGTGTCAACTTGGCGAGGATATTTTCCCCATTTATTCATAAATGCTAACCTAGGTGCTGCTGGGCAGGTATTTTAGAGATGTGATCAAGTTGACTTACTGAAAGGATCACACAGAACAAACCAAGCGTTTCGGTGAGATTCAAAGAAGGAAGACATTTATTTTCATTCTGGTCCCAACCATTTCAAACAAGGCTGTGGAGAGATGGTCTCTCATGGAATTACGTCGGTACATCCTGTTAGCTCTGCCTTCAACATGAATCCACGGTCCAGCCACCTCTTAACGTCCCCGCTCCTGAGACCACCTGCACGCTGGCTTTTAGTAAAAGGGATGATCCTAGGTAATCAGGGAGGGCCTGGTTCAGTCAATAGAAAGGCCTAAAGAGCAGAACTGAGGTTTCCTTGAGGAAGAAGAAATTTCGCCTGTGGCCACAGCTGCAGCTCGTGCCCTAGCCTGGCCTGCCCTTCCCATCAGCTTGCACAGTGGATTTCAGCCCTGCCTCGCCAGCCCTCAAGGCTGCACAAGGCGATTCCTCGCACTAAGTCTCCTGACATATATCCCCTACTGTTCTGTTTCTCTGTGGACCCCTGACTGATACACCTTCCAATCTGGGGGCTGCAGGAGTCTGGCATGTCACTGAGTGGCAGGTAGAACTTGGCATTTTCTGCATAAATCTTTCTGCGGCACGCAAAGCAAGCAGCTATTGTGGGGATTAAAAAGTGGGAGCGTAATGCTGTGAAGCAGGGATCCTGCGGCCACAGACCCCTACTCAGCCCTATCATGTTCCCCCCACCTTGGTTCTAGGCTCCAGGATACACATCCCCAAGTTTCCAGAGCATCTGTTACTACTGCTTTCAGATACCAGGAGCCAATCTCTCACACAAGTGTTTCTACAGTGGTCTCAGGCAGTGACGCCTGGGACCTCCCTCAGGGAGGTGCGGTCTGCATTATTTGTTGGAGGCATGGACAAGTTCAAGCACTCCAGGCTGTGAGGTGACGTGGCAGAGGTGACTGGGGTGTGGGTTTACCTCTCCAGGGCGACCTCTCTGAGCAGGAGAATCTGAGTTGAGATCTGAATGGTAACAGCAGGGGCAGAAATGTTCAAGTGTCAGAAAGGGGCTCGGGGTGTCCCCAGGGGTGAAGGGTAGGCGTGGCTCAAGAGCAAAGGATAAGGGAGGCTCTGGTTCCATGAGAAACAGGAATCCACTGGAAGGTTGAAGCAGGAGTGACAGTGGTGGGATTTACGCTTCAGAAAGACCTCAGGCTTTGGGGCAAGGCTGGCCACCACAGACGAGGCGTGCAGGTGGTCTCAGGAGCGGGGATGTCAAGCGGCTGGACCGTGGATTCACGCTGAAGGCAGAGCTAACAGGAGGTACCGACGTAACTCCACGTGAGACCGTCTCTCCACAGCCTGGTTTGAAATGGTCGGGACCAGGACGAAAATAAATGTCTTCCTTCTTTGACTCCCACCTAAACGCTTGGTTTGTTCTGTGTAATCCTATCAGGAAGTCAACTAATATTCATAGACAGTTACTGTGAACCAGGCACTGGGTATATAATACAATTCCTGCCCTCATATTAATGGGAGGGTAAAACAGATACATTACAAATAAGTGAAAAGAGTGACAGAGTCACAGTGCAATGAGCATTAGGAAAGAAAAGTCAGGATGCTGTGGAAACATAACTGGCAAGTCTTATCTGGACTAGGAGGGGTGGCAGGGATTGCCACTTGTCCCCAAACATCCACTCTTCCCTTCTCCCTCATATGAATGGAACCCCTCATAATAACGGGGCACGTGGTTGCCCAAGATAAAAACGTGTAGCGGGATGTGGCCAGGTGACTAGGTTCTGGCTGACAGGATGGACGTCGAAGTGACGTGCACACTTCCAGGTCCTGCCTTAGCAGGAAGTGCTGCGCCCCTGCCCTCCCCTTCCTGCCTCCCGCTGGCGGGAATGTGGGCTGGCTGGAATGTGGACCAGGTGGCCAGCGCCTTCTACTGCAGGGGAGGGTAACGCCCTGGGGGTGATGGAAGGAGCAGGACCCCTTTGTATGGCAGAGGCACCAGTCAGCCAGGGCTTTTACATCAGAGAAAAGGAAAGTCCTATCCTGTTTCAGCCATTGTTATTTGGATTTCTGTTAGAGCAGTGAAACCCATACCCTAACTAATACAGAGGCCAGAATGGCTTCCTTGAGGACCTAATGCTTACACTTAGACGTGGTGCCTGAGTAGGATTAAGCTCCAAGGTTGGCGTGCCTGAGGGGTGGAGAGGTTTGCGGCAGCTGGAATGTACAGGGGAGAGTGGGGAGACAGGCCTCATCTGGTCCTATTAGGGAGTTTGGATTTATCTTAGTACCAGTGGGAGGCGTCTTGCTGATGGATTTACTTCTCCTCTCCTTCTCTCATTTCTGCTTGCCCTTTTCTCTTCCCCTTTCTCTCTGGGGCAACACAAGGAGGGACGTGTGGGGTCACAGAACAAGCACAGGATGAAGGGCCAAGAGACCAGCTTTACTGTCCATGATATGATCTTCTTTTCTCCCCTGTCAAATAGGAATAACCTCTGCCCTACCAAGGCCACTGAGTGACTCAAAGGAGATAACAACAACAGCTACCCAGTTATTGAGCACTTACTACATGCCAGAGACTGTTCTAGAAGCTTTACATGCATTAAAGCTATGAGGTTTATCCCACTTTATAGATGAGGAGACTGTGGCATATAGGGGACAAAACTCACCCAAAGTTCCTGAACCAACGAGTGGCAGAGCTGCCACACTCAGGCAGCCCAGCCCCAAAGCCCGTGCCCTTACCCCTGCGCTGTGCTGCACACCCAAGTGCTTGGGAAGACAGACAAGTATAAAGACATAAAGGACTCCCCTGGTGGCGCAGTGGTTAAGGATCCGCCTGCCAGTGCAGGGGACACGGGTTCGAGCCCTGGTCTGGGAAGATCCCACATGCCGCGGAGCAGCTAAGCCCGTGCGCCACAACTACTGAGCCCATGTGCCGCAACTACTGCAGCCCACGTGCCTAGAGCCCGTGCTCCGCAACAAGAGAAGCCACTGCAATGAGAAGCCCGCACACTGCAATGACCTGGTCACCACAGCTAGAGAAAGCCTGCACAGCAATGAAGACCCAACGTGGCCAAAAATAAATAAATAAATTAATGATAATTTTAAAAAAAGACAAAGTATCACTCTAGTGCAAAGTGCTTCGTTTGGTAACGAAAACATGTGAGAGCAAAACCAATCTACCCACTGCAAAGAGACAATATTTCTTCTGGGTTCTACTCTGTGGTTCT